>NC_137869.1:7545968-7573468 GCF_963924005.1 Protomyctophum bolini
GGTATTAACCCATTCTGACCAGGCACCCATGTTGGTGTTAGCATCATGTTATGCTTTAGCTATTGAAAAATAGCAGATCTACAAGCTCATAGCGCGCCACCGAGTGGCGCGCTACGAGCTTGTAGGTCTGCTATTTTTGAAAAATCGAAGAACGACTGACATTTTTTTAAATCTGATCTCAGGTCAGAATGGGTTCATCAGACCAGTGTGTTGTCCAGTGGAAACCTCGTATGAATCTGATCTCAGGTCAGAATGGGTTAATGTACCTCTCCTGCTGCGTTCACACTGGCCGCTACAAAGCAAAACAGTTTCCCCATTCGTTTTCAATGGAAGCTCAGCGACACGGAGGTGCAAAGCGACACACCGCACATTTTGTAGCCGCTACAAACATCTACGATCCGAGTTGAGCTGCGGATACAAAAGGACCAAAGTGTTGTTTAACCATCGCTTTGTAGCACCGGGTCTTTTGTATACCTGCTATTGTGAACGCGGCATCAGAGTCGGTTCTCGCTGTTCGTTCATTCATTCATTCAAACCTTCATTGAGGTTGCCCTCATTTGCAATGTCGTCCAGATATATCAAGCTGTGACATGAAGTCTGTTGGTTCCAACTTGGCGTCCTAAGTGTACGGTTCGCATGCTCTGCACCGGATTGGGAGCTTGCATGCAGTCATGGTGTGAGAACCAACCAATCACGTGACCACAAACCAACCAACTTGACGTCCTTGACCAATGGGCATTGTGTGTGCCGGCCACCCTGCACACACACAGCGATCAAAGGTGCTGGCCTGCAAACATACATTTTTTCCTGTGTTGAAAACGCCCACGTTTTGATTCAGTTTGAAGTACACTGGAGAAGTGGTTCCCAAACGTTTTAGCCCCGTGACCCAAAACCGAAATTAGATATTCGCCCGGGATCCAAACTAGTGTTAACCCATTCTGACCTGAGATCAGATTCATACGAGGTTTCCACTGGACACACACTGGTCTGATTAACCCATTCTGACCTGAGATCAGATATAAAAAAAATGTCAGTCGTTCTTCGATTTTTCAAAAATAGCTAAAGCATAACATGGTGCTAACACCAGAATGGGTTCCCGTTCAGAATGGGTTAATAGCAGATCTACAAGCTCACAAGGCGGCGTGAAGCGACGCGTTGTAGATCGGCTATTTTCACTACTAAGACAACAAGGCGGTGATCCGAGCACTCAAAAAGTTAAAAAAAATGAGAGGGTACGAAGTACTTTATTTATAAAAAGTTAAAAGTCTTCTTAAATATTTGTTTTAATTTATGGAATTTCTTCATGATATTACTGGGGAAAAAAATCATTGATTTAGTTTTTCTGTCTCTTGCGACCCACAAACGGGTCCTGACCCAGTGCTTGTGAGCCTCATTCTGAGGGCTCCAGTTTCCCAAACTGTGCTCGCCTTCACCCACGTGCTGCCCTCCACCCTCGCCCTCGCCCTCTCCCTCTCTCTCTCTCTCTCTCTCTCTCTCTCTCTCTCTCTCTCACCTCGGGGCGTCCCGCTCGCTGCTGTGTCTTTAGCGGGTTTGTGAACCCGGCTTTCATGGTTACCAAGGATTGAAATTTACATTTGCTGGTATTCTGCCTCTGAATGAAAACAAAGCGCAATTTTCTTTTTAGTTTTGTTTAGGTAATCCATTCCTAAGCCTCGTTTGTGGTCGGGGAAGGGAGAGGAAGAGAGACCTGGGTTTTCTCTTAGGAGAGAGAGAGCGAGAGAGAGAGACCTGGGTTTCTCTTAGGTGAGAGAGAGAGAGAGAGAGAGAGAGAGACCTGGGTTTTCTCTTAGGAGGTGAAAATGTGTTGAGAGGTTGAGTCTGTAATACTCCCTCTCGTACCCTCACACTGACCCACCACCTTCATTATGGGGGAGGGGGGGGGGTTGCATTTAACTATATACAGTTATGTATGTAAGAGTCTACAAATACAGGTCCATTTGGTTACATTTGAGTTAAATAAACACTACATTTTACTGTGTAGTGGGGGAAACACCGTTTCATTACTCCTACAGTACATCTCTCTCTCTCTCTCTCTCTCTCTCTCTCTCTCTCATGGTTTTAATTTCAGTGTGTTTAGGTGTGTGTGTTGTCTGAATAGAGTAAGGCTCCTGTGTGT
Organism: Protomyctophum bolini; assembly: GCF_963924005.1. Taxonomy (NCBI): domain Eukaryota; kingdom Metazoa; phylum Chordata; class Actinopteri; order Myctophiformes; family Myctophidae; genus Protomyctophum; species Protomyctophum bolini. Next base: position 7,548,106 of record NC_137869.1, read on the forward strand.
TGTGTTTAGGTGTGTGTGTGTGTGTGTGTGTGTGTGTGTGTGTGTGTGTTGTCCTGCTGAACAGAGTAAGGCTCCTGTGTGTTGTGTTTAGGTGTGTGTGTGTGTGTTGTCCTGCTGAACAGAGTAAGGCTCCTGTGTGTTGTTTAGGTGTGTGTGTTGTCCTGCTGAACAGAGTAAGGCTCCTGTGTGTTGTTTAGGTGTGTGTGTGTGTTGTCCTGCTGAATAGAGTAAGGCTCCTGTGTGTTGTGTTTAGGTGTGTGTGTGTGTGTGTGTGTGTGTGTGTGTGTGTGTGTGTGTGTGTGTGTTGTCCTGCTGAACAGAGTAAGGCTCCTGTGTGTTGTGTTTAGGTGTGTGTGTGTGTGTGTGTGTGTGTGTGTGTGTGTGTGTTGTCCTGCTGAACAGAGTAAGGCTCCTGTGTGTTGTGTTTAGGTGTGTGTGTGTGTGTGTGTGTGTGTTGTCCTGCTGAACAGAGTAAGGCTCCTGTGTGTTGTGTTTAGGTGTGTGTGTGTGTGTGTGTGTGTGTGTGTGTGTGTGTGTGTGTGTGTGTTGTCCTGCTGAACAGAGTAAGGCTCCTGTGTGTTGTTTAGGTGTGTGTGTTGTCCTGCTGAATAGAGTAAGGCTCCTGTGTGTTGTGTTAGGTGTGTGTGTGTGTGTGTGTGTGTTGTCCCTGCTGAACAGAGTAAGGCTCCTGTGTGTTGTGTTTAGGTGTGTGTGTGTGTGTGTGTGTGTGTTGTCCTGCTGAACAGAGTAAGGCTCCTGTGTGTGTGTGTGTGTGTGTGTGTGTGTTGTCCTGCTGAACAGAGTAAGGCTCCTGTGTGTGTGTGTGGTGTGTGTGTGTGTGTGTGTGTGTGTGTGTGTGTGTGTGTGTGTTGTCCTGCTGAACAGAGTAAGGCTCCTGTGTGTTGTGTTTAGGTGTGTGTGTGTGTGTGTGTGTGTGTGTGTTGTCCTGCTGAACAGAGTAAGGCTCCTGTGTGTTGTTGTAAAGTGATCGTGTCGGAGCCGCTACAACTCTACGTTTATTCTTCCCTGGAGCGGGAGGGAAACCTCAAGGCTTTGACTCTGAGCCAAACCGTCCATTTTCTCCTGGGAGCAAAACCGTAGTAGGCAAACACTGTAGTCCCAGTTGTCATAACGCACGTGCACACACACACACACACACACAGACACACACACAGACCCGCTGTGACAGGTTGATATACTGCCAAGGCCCTCGTCCTGTTAATGTTGTCTCAAGCGCACTCCCTACATGAACAAACTGTCTTTCTTCTCTTTCTTTATTTCTAAACTCAATTCGACTTAATCTGCCTCCCCATCTCTCTCTCTCTCTCTCTCTCTCTCTCTCTGCCTCCCTTTCTCTCTGCCAACATGTAAGACAGATTGTAGCTACAGTAATCCTACTAATGTCAAAAGCACATGTTGGATCCCGCGGTCACTCTTCCTCTCTCACATCCTCTCGTTTTATCTCTTTATCGTCCTCCATTACATGCCTCGTCCCTCTACCATCCACCTCTCTTCATGTTCTGCCTGCTCCTCTCTCTCACTCCATCTTCCTGACAGCTCCGAGTGGAAATGGCTTCTGTCTTCCTAACAGCTGTAACAGTCGGACCCCCGGCCCCCCCCGGCCCCCTCCTCACCTCCCGTGGCCCCAGTCACCCCAACTCCCGTCCTCTCCCGAGACAGTGAGCCAGAGCAGTGTGCTCCGTAACCGCTTCATAGCACGGCTCACACGCGCGCACAAGAGGTCGACACGCGCACACACACACGTCTCGTTCAAAAACATGCACTCACCACAGGCACACATGCAGCCATGCACGCATGCGTGCACACACATACACACACACAGGGACTTGCACACACTCACTCACTCATACCCACACGAGAGAGAGAGACACACATACTGTACAGATACACACACACACACACACGCCCGCCTACACCTTCCATCCAGCAGCATGTGGCTGACAGACTCTTGGCAGCAGACCGGGTGTTAAATCTTCCCTCCAGCCCCGTCTTAAGGAAGTGACCGAGTCAGATGGATATTCACACAGTAAGAGGAGACGAGATGAAGGATGGACCAACACACATACACATGCCTGGTGCTAATACAAGGGCTTTTACAATGCCACGGACTCCAAATAGCCATACCCCCCCCCCACCACAATAATGCAAAATGGCTTTTGTGTGCTTGTGTGTGTGTGTGTGTATATTATATTAGTGCTGTCCAAATTAACTCTTTAAGCTAAATGTTTAAGAGCTCTTCAGCCCTTATTTTGACCATCAGCCAGCTGATTTGGCGAACCGGAATCATTCATTTCCGGGGCAGGGAGCGCACCGCTCCGCAGGCTGGGAGCGCACCGCTCCACAGGCTGGGAGCGCACCGCTCCACAGGCTGGGAGCGCACCGCTCCACAGGCTGGGAGCGCCTGTTGTCATTTCCGGTTGGGACGTCATCTAAAGTGGTATTGGAAGTAATCACACCTCCCGTTGTCGTCGATCGCCTCTGGGGTGTTTTGGCTACAGTACATCTAGCTACTTCAGCTACATCCAAGATGGCGCCTGGTGTACCTTGAAAAGGGCTCCGTAGCTTTAAATCCCTGGGCACTCTGATTTAATGGTCCTAAATACCCCCGGGCGTTCGGGGTGTTAACCAGTGTCATCCAGTCTAGAGCCTCAAAAACCATATCCACTCATTTACACACACACACACACACACACACACACACACACACTTGCAGACCGTTTCCATATCCGCTGATTTCCTTGGAGTGTGGGAAAGTAGTAAGTCCATCTGTTTCCATCACAGAAGGCTCCCCAGAGACGCCATCTCACAGATCCTACTGTCACTCACACACACACACACACACACACACACACACACACACACACACACACATACAGCAGAACACACACTCACACTACGCAGGATGTGATTAAAAATGTGCTGCATGCGTCTGCACTTGGCATGTTCACTTCACACATAGATACAGGTACAACACACACGCGCGCACACACGCGCACACGCACACGGCTGAGATAAGTTTCAGAAACGGGTGAGGTACTAATAGAACCATGTATTGGGTGTGTTTAGGGGTATAAAGGTCAGGATAAAGGCTGTTTGCTCAGGAAGTGATCTGAGATGAGGCCATTAAAAAAGGATTCCAGTGTGTGGCTTCACACCACTCCTTTTAAACACGCTATTCCTTTGCATCTTCTCACCGTGCGTGCGTGTGTACAGTATGTGTGCGCATAAGTGCATGTGCACCTGTGTGTTCAGCGCAGTGTGCAGCAGTTAACTCTCCACACACACCTGTCTGGGTCATTACTCTGAGGGGACAAGTGCTCTACTTTGAGTCTTCATCATCATCATCATCATCACATTCCCCAGGCATATTTAACCTTTGAACCCCCAGACACTGTAGACTTCCATCAGAGTGCACAAAGTGAAAGGCTCGTCTTCACTGATTTACGCCCCACACTTCCTCTTCACCGCTTTCAACCTGGCTTCCCTTTTTTGGGCATGTCATTATAGGTGAAAAGTTTAACACGTTTTCAAAAGATTTCACTTTTTTGTTTTTGTTTAACAATGCAAAATAGTCACGTCAAGTTTTTTTTTATATAGCACATTTCACACGACAAGTGCGGACTCGATTTGCTTCAATGGCATACATTGAGAATAAGAAAATTCAATAACGATGCAAAAATGAAGACAATTACATAATAATTAGAAAACATGATTACAAAAATGAGTTAACACAATCAGCGCCGGGATTTCGTTCCCGGCGCTCCCCCCCCCCCCCCCCCCCCCCCCCCCCCGGACAAATATTTTTGCTTTGGGGTAGACTGACTGGATGGTAACCGCAAGGTTGCCAGTTCAAACCCGGGCTCCCCCAGAGTTAGTGTTGAAGTGTCCTTGAGCAAGACACTGAACCCCTAATTGCTCCTGATGTGCTGGTTGGTGCCGCGCATGGTTTCTGCTGCCATCGGTGTATGAATGTGTGTGTGAATGTAATGCACAATCTATGTAAAGTGCCTTGGATAGAGGCGTTATATTATTACACCATTAAAGATGAATTGGTAGAGATTTTAGTACCACCTAAGGTGACAATAACATTTTTGTATTCCTACATGTCTCTAGTTTATATTTTGGTAAGTCTTCCAATTCAGTAGCCAGTTATGGCCAGTTATATGTGACCATACCATTAACAGCCTATATAAGGCAAAACTTCCAGCCAGATCAACACCAGACCGAACTGCTGGAAAAGGGACTTTCCTTTGTCCCGACACTGGATATCTATAAACAACAAACCAACAGGTTAAAGAAAGACCTTTCTCAGTATCACCGCAGATTGAAACTAGCTACACACTTTGGAATGGACCAAGGAACGGAGATACTGCCTTTTCGACCAAAATCAAGCTGGGAACCGTCTGAGAATTTAATCCCAAGCAGTCTTAAACGACTGATGCAGAAGGACATGAATACGGTAACACGCATACCAGGACACATTAAGGAAAAAGATAATCTCACAATAGAACAAACCAGGGCACTTAGGGAACTAATCAACAACAAACAAATCATTATCAAACCAGCAGACAAAGGCTCCTGCATAGTAATTATGGATCGACACCAATACCTTTTAGAAGGTGAGAGACAGCTCAACAATCAGGACCATTATAGGCAATTAGACCAACCCATTTACATGCAGACAGCTACGAAGGCCATAGCCATCATAAACAGTCTTAAGGACAAAAGGCACATAAACGCCAAACAACACCAATACTTAATAGGACAGGATAGCCCACGGGCTAGGATATTTTATCTTTTACCAAAAATACACAAAAGCCCGGATTCATGGACAATACCATATGAAATTCCACCCGGGAGACCAATTGTGTCGGACTGTGGCAGCGAGACGTATCAGACAGCAGAGTTTATTGAATATTTCCTGAACCCACTGTCGATAAAACACCCCAGTTTTATAAAAGACACTTACGATTTTGTGGACAAAATTAAAGCTATTAAAGTAGGAAAGGAGGCCCTTCTATTTTCAATAGATATAGACAGCCTCTACACAAACATTGAAACAGAATCAGGACTCCAAGCAGTCAGGGAAGTCTTTAGTAAATACCCAGACACAAGTCGACCAGAGGAGGAAATACTCCAATTACTAGACTTAAATCTAACCCAGAATGATTTTTCCTTTAACAACAAATTCTATTTACAAATCAAAGGCACGGCCATGGGAAAGAGATTTGCACCATCTTATGCAAACATTTACATGAGCATATGGGAACAGACCGCACTAGAAAAATGCAGACTTAAACCGACACATTACTATAGATTTCTAGATGATATATTTGGAATATGGGAACATAGCCAAGAAGAATTCCAGGAATTTATTGATGTTTTAAATAGCCATCATAGATCCATAACGATAAAATATGTGACACACACAGAAAGGATTGACTTTCTTGATGTAACAATCTTCAAGGGCCCAAACTTTAACACAAATGGGAAACTAGACTTAAAAGTATTCTTTAAAGAAACAGACACTCACGCCCTATTACACAAAACGTCATTCCACCCGACACACTCCTACACAGGAATAGTCAAATCACAACTACTAAGATTCCATAGGATTTGCACGCAAAGAAGTGATTTCAAAATAGCTTGTAAAACTCTATTTAATGCCCTCAGACTAAGAGGATACACTAGGACCTTCCTCCGGAAAGCCCAAAAAACCTTCTTAGAAATAAAAGTGCGAGATACAGGCCCCAAATTGGCCCTGATAACCAGTTATTCAACACAGAGCACACTAGCCAACAACAGAATAAAAAGGAATTTTGAGAACCGAACAGACGATCTTCTAAAAGATTATAAAATTATATCGGCCTACAGAAAAAATAAAAACCTTAAAGATTATCTAGTACACAGCAAGCTAAAAGAAATCAACACACCAGCACGCCAGGGACCAGAATACTTCAAACCCAAACAATTAGTAAAGAATAGAACCACAAAACGCGTCTTGGAGATTAAACAACAAATAACAGCCAGAACCAGCAACTGCATTTATTTAATCACATGTGAAAAATGTGGTTTACAATATGTCGGAGAGACAGGTAAAACAATAGGTACTAGGCTGGGACGACACAGATACAATATTAACAATGCCAAAAAGACAACCACAAGATTGGTGCAACATTTTATGGCGCACGGCATTGGAGCTCTAAAATGCGCTGGACTTCAACACAATCCTAACTGGACAGTAGGACAAAGACGTTTTAATGAAAAACAGTGGATTAAGAACCTCAACACGGATTTTCCTCGAGGCTTAAACATGCCTAAAATTAGATCTTGAACACTAAAAAACTTAAACTCAGGATTAAACTGGAGAAATCTAAAAGTGATTGGATCAGACTTCCTTCGGATACATGGCGAATGCATTTATTCCTTGCATTGTGCCTACACATGTCGCGACCTGCGGTCGCGACATGTGTAGGCACAGTGCACTGAAATCTTTTAATTCCCCCCCCGGACAAATATTTTTGCTTTGGGGTAGACTGACTGGATGGTAACCGCAAGGTTGCCAGTTCAAACCCGGGCTCCCCCAGAGTTAGTGTTGAAGTGTCCTTGAGCAAGACACTGAACCCCTAATTGCTCCTGATGTGCTGGTTGGTGCCGCGCATGGTTTCTGCTGCCATCGGTGTATGAATGTGTGTGTGAATGTAATGCACAATCTATGTAAAGTGCCTTGGATAGAGGCGTTATATTATTACACCATTAAAGATGAATTGGTAGAGATTTTAGTACCACCTAAGGTGACAATAACATTTTTGTATTCCTACATGTCTCTAGTTTATATTTTGGTAAGTCTTCCAATTCAGTAGCCAGTTATGGCCAGTTATATGTGACCATACCATTAACAGCCTATATAAGGCAAAACTTCCACATTTCATTATGCTTTAAGTAGCATGTGACATGTCAAACTAGGGGGTTTTCGTGATTTTGAATCCATTATGCACGAAAAAAAACACACACTAAAATGGCCATAGCCACAAATGTGATGAGGTCATCACATTTGCGCGATTGGCTATGGCCGCATTTAGGCCATAGCTGCTTAAAGCATAATGAAATTATGTTATAATTTAGCTATTGAAAAATAGCAGATCTGCAAGCTCACAGAGTGGCGCACTATACGAGCTTGTAGGTCTGCTATTTTTGAAAATGGTTCCAGGTGTCCCTGGAACAACATATTTTCAGATGGGGGTCGGTGGCCAATTGCATATATTTGTGGGCGTCCTTGACATGAACCACACACAGAAACATGTGTTTTTCAGAAAACCGTCAGGATTTATTAAGGTATTTGTAGAATCGAGCTCAGGTCTAAATGGGTTATGCAATGAATTGGAAGGCTTATCATACCATCATATAAACTAGAGACATGCAGGAATATATATATATTTGGGTGGTACCAACTACCAATTCATGGAAATATTAGTGTTGGCCCCTCCCTGCAGCCTGCACTAGTAATAACGTAATGTGGAGTTTATACATTTCATAGTGAGGAGACTTTGTCAGGTGATCTAAGGGATCAACAAGATCACACAACTGTGATTTAGTTCTGATCTCCAGAAGTTTAGCTGCAGCTCATGCTGAGACCAGCAGCGGTATGCTTGGTGTTTGTCTCCTGAAAGGAAAAAGGTTGCGTGTGTTTGTCTGAGAATTCCCGATGAGCCTGTCTCATCCACTTGTGATCATTTGGCATGAATGACTGTCAACCCACCAGACACATGAATCCACTTTGTGAAACATCTGCAGACTTTTGAGAGAATGCATTTCTTTTGATTTATTATGATTTTACATACAATCCCCTGCCCTGAAATGTTTGGTGACATTCAAAGACATCCGCCCTGCTCGTCATTAAAAGCCATTGGCAGTCACCCGGTCCTTGGTCTCGTGTATCCAGATGATCAGAGATCTAATCCGTCTAATCATATGCATTCAAATGGATTTGCTAGAACAGGGGGTTCTCAACCCATGGGTCGTGACCCCTCAGGGGGGGGGGGGTTGCCAAATTATTTTGGGGCGTCCCCAAATTATAAATTTTGCAACTGGATGGCTGGAAAATGGAAATGAAGAGTTTACATAGTACACATGCATAAACTTTTCTTAATGATTATATCTGGTTTCGATATTCGTTCATGATATATTCTCTCTTTTATTTAGGTTATATTTGCAGTCAGTTTGTATTGGGGGTGGGGAGGTGGGCGGGCCGGGGCGGGGGGTCGTGAGACATGGCCAAAGCATTTCCGGGGGTCCCCCGCCAAAAAACTTTGAGAACCCCTGAGGTAGAACAGCGGCGAGATCGGCCACTAACAAAGCCACGCCTGTTGGAATTGAAAACAAATGTCACCATCCAAAAAAAAAGAATTACTTATATAGATTTTTTTAGGATAGTTTACATCCAGTGTTTAGCAAACTACATTGATGATTGAAATTATTTATTAGGAATAAAGGTCCTTGCAGACTGGACGTGTTTTTCAGTGTTTCAGGGACCTGAACCCCTTGACGTGTAGCATCTCGTTTCTGACGTCAACTTGATGTCGGCAGAGATAACAGTAGGTGAGGCTGAAGATCTCTTCAATCGCCGACGCAATACTATCCGGTGCTCTGAAATGGATCTCTCGCTCCGTTTGTTTTTGAGCTGTGCAATAACCGCTCCAATGACTGGCCGTGTCTGTCTGTCTGTCTGTCGTGTTGTGTGTGACCTCCGGCTGACCTGTGGGAGTTCCTCCAGCTGCCAGACGGGTCCGTGTCTTGTCTCACCCGTCGGGTCGGCCCAGCGTGTCCCGGCCCAGCCATGTGGTTTTTAGATAAGGAACGCTGATTCACGACGCTGTCACTGACACACTGGCCCGCATCCGCCTCCCACGGACCGGCACTCTGAGCAGCAGCACAACAATACACGTCCAGTGACAAATCAAGCAGCGTGCGCTCCGTTCTGCTTGTTACATTAAGAGATCGCTTTTCACAGAAGAAAGACAGGCACGCTATGGCCCCGCCCACACCGCGACCTTGGCTGTTATGAGATATAAAAGTGGTTTTCTTTTTAACGGTGACGGTTTGGACGGAACCTCTCCCCAAGCGTGCGCGCACACAGTCACACACACACACACACACACACACACACACACTGACCAGGCTCTGAACTCCTGTCCTGTTCTGTTTCCACCAGTAGATCTGGGATGGCTGTGCCAAGACGACCTTACCACAACCTTGGAACTAAACTCACACCGCTGAAATCTTTCTGTTGCCACCTCTTCATAACGGCTTCCCCTTGCCCCCCCCCCCCCCCCCTTCATTCAAGTTAGGAGAAAATGACCATCATCCACATGAAGAGGATTAGGTCCCTCTCTCTCTCTCTCTCTCTCTCCTGGTTGCTGGCTGCTTGTCCAGCAGGACCACAACAATGTTTCACACTCTAATTACAGGTCAATTAGAGTGTTTGTGGCCTGTGTGTGTGTGTGTGTGTCCCCGACTGCCAGCTCTCTGCTCAGACCTGGACTGAATGAGATATCATTTCATGTGGAGATCGGAACCCAGAGCGGAACCCCTTCCTACCCCTCCCCATCATCGCCACCCTTCTCTCTCAATGGGTGCCGCCCCCCCCCCGCCCCCCCCCCCCCCCCCCCCCCCCCCCCCTCCCCTCCCCGCCCACCCATCCATCCACCCACCCTGTCCTTTCCCAACCCACACACATGGCGCACACAACACTCGCCATCTTAAAGGCGAGAGGGGGGCCTCTGGGATGCAGGCCAGGGGATTATGAGAATATTCATGACCAGATAAAGGGCTGGGCGGTTGAATGACCGTGTTTGGGGGGCTCATCTCTTAGGTAAACAGGGACCCTAAATGGAGGTTCTTCTTATACCCCCCCATCCTCCTCCTTTCTCCAGCGGCTGTGCAAGGAACAGACACCGGCCACTCTGTCCACTTCTTTGTGTGTGTGTGTGTGTGTGTGTGTGTGTGTGTGTGTGTGTGTGTGTGTGTGTGTTGCATTTCCGAGAGGCCCCTGAAAAGAGGAGCCTTGTTGTGTCCTTTTCTTCTTGTTGCCTTTCTGTGGGACAAACAGATGGTGCTGAGTGAAATAAATATGTTCCTCACAGTGTCCGTCTTTGCATGTTGATAGGTTTTCTTTTTTTTTTAACGTGGCCGTTTTTTATTTGATTAATTAATTATTTTTCAAAGACCCCCCCCTCCCCCCCCCCATGGTTTACTGATCTCCTGAAAGCTGCCGAAGGCTCATTCTGATGTCGTTAGAAATCCCTCTAGATTAGTGAGTTGAATGGCTGACGGTTGTTGCCTTTCTGATCCACGCCAGGCTCACGTCCAGCATCTCCCGAGGTAACTCCAATCCTCATAATTCATTGCCAAGGATCAGACTTGTACAGTTCATTTGCTCTTGGCATGTTGTGGAGCAGTGACAACAACATCGGGGCAACCGTTGGGGGCGAAAGGGGGGGAAACCTTTTGTTAGCCAAGAAGTACATTCCAACATAACCCGTAATCTGTCCTCTGCGTTTGACCACATGATCCCTCGTGTCCCCGTCCTGGCCATGTCGTAATAGGCCGAATGTTCAGCAAAAGCTTAAATCTAATCTGCAAGCTCAGTAGCTCACACAACTCGTCAGGAGCTTTTGTAGATCGGCTATTTTCACTAAATAGATTTGGTGTGGGAGAGTAAAGAGGAGGGGGGAAAAGTACAGACCCGTGGGGGGAACTTTGTTTTTAACCCATTTAGAATGGGAACCCCTTTTGGGTTTTTTTATACATTTGTTTGTTAATTGCATATGTACAGTATATAACAACATATATACAGTATATATTTTTGAATAAATATCTTGAACAGAATTCAACACTGCTTGGGGAGCAGTCGGGGTCAGTGTCTTCTTGCACAAGGACTGAATGCCAAAAAAATATGTTTGCAGGAAGTATAGTCTTGCTGTAAAAGAGCTGTTCCCTCGATAAACAACCGCCCAAAAACAATGGTACCAGATTATTACAACACCGTGAGCCTGATCTCCTCTGACGGCGTCTTCCCGACAGGCCTGTGAGAGCCTCGCTGGGTGACCTCCTGTATATTAAGCCTCCGTACGGTTAGCCCGCCTTATCCCAGGACCACATCTAAACCCTCGTTGAGGCTTTGAAGAGTGAGCCAGGGGTTTTTCCCCTGCTTTACCAATGTGACAGGCAGCCCCTCCCTCCCCTCCCTCTCTCTTTCTCCAGGTCAGACAGATGCTGGCAGTAATCCTGCTCCGATTGGCCCGGGATTGAGTCATGTTGTCCTGTGGTCAGGGGTGGCGTCGCCCACACGGGTGAACTTTGACAGTTTTGCTTTGAGCTGTGTGTGTGTGTGTGTGTGTGTGTGTGTGTGTGTGTGTGGGGGAAACATTCTGGCCAGGCGAGTGCCTGTGCAGTGATTGTGTCTTTCCATGAGTGTGCACAGGTGTGTGTGTGTGTGTGTGGGAACCTCGTACCCCAGCAGGGTTGGGTTTCAGGCCCACACCTGCCACGGTGCTGCTGTGTCAGTGGGCTGTGTTCTCCCAGGCTGTGTTCTCCCACTGATCCTTAATACCTCCATTAGGTGTTGTAATCTCCCCCCAGCCCACTGCCATTGTGCCCCGACGTGTTAACACAGTATCAAAGCAAGGGGAATTTCTTCTCCTGCCACCTGCCATTCGTGCGTGTGTGTGGTGAGGAGATGGGGAGGTGGGGGCAGTATGTATTTATTATTGTCACTGTTGGGTAGAAACCTTCGTTTATCTGACTATTTATTTTTTCTGATAGATAAATGCTATTCTGGTCACCTTTTAAGTCTCTGTTGGTGATGCAAATATTTAACCAGTGTTTAATAATTATATTAATAATAATAATAATCCAATATTTAACGGTGCGACGTACCTTGTGCTTGTAGATCTATTATTAATAATATTATTTAATGTTAGCCTATAATAGTGAAAATAGTGGCGTCAGATTGAGAGTGGTTAACCAATGAATAGTATGAGAGCTTCTGAATAAATCTCATAACTTCGTTAGATCAATTTGAACATCAGAACATCCGGGTTTTGGACATAAAGGTTTGCACCCGACTGTCAAAATATATATATATATATATATTTTTTTTTAAATTTGTATTACTTTGTTGTGGCTTATGCTGTTTTACAGGCCTAGGAGTTTGTGTGTTTCCCAATTCTTCTCATATGGCAGTTATGCTCAGCTCAGCTCTGCTAGTGTGTGTGTGTGTGTGTGTGTGTGTGTGTGTGTGTGTGTGAGAGACTGTGTGTGTGTGTGTGTGTGAGACTGTGTGTGTGTGTGAGAGACTGTGTGTGTGTGTGTGTGTGTGTGAGAGACTGTGTGTGTGTGTGTGTGTGAGACTGTGTGTGTGTGTGTGAGAGACTGTGTGTGTGTGTGTGAGAGACTGTGTGTGTGTGTGCGCGCCCTGAAGGGCTGCCGTGCGCCTTTTATTTGTCCAGAAAGGGGACACCTCCTTGCCCGGGTTCCCATCAAAAGGGACGAGACCCCTTCTCGTCCAGGTTCAGTTACACTCCAAAGCACGCACACGTCTCACCTTTGTGCCGACCTGAAATGGACACTTAAGACCCCCGTTCCTCCGAGGTCTAACCATTCAACAATTGACAGCCAAGGTGTCTTTTAAATTCCCCCATCCCCCCCCCCCACCACTGTTTTCGTTGAGCCTCGTTGCTGTCCAAAACTATGACAATGGATGTTGTCAATAGATCTTCATCACATCTGGTGTGACGGACCGACCAGGACAGAGCATTGCTGGGGTTTGCGTTTCTTTGAAGCCGGTGTTTGAGTTTGAGCTTGGTGAAGATCCAGACAGATTACCCAGGGGTAGAGAGAGAGAGAGAGAGAGAGAGAGAGATGTGGAGCCGGGGAGAGAGAGAGAGACAAGTTCGGCGCTACAGCTGCCTGGCACCGAAAAACCACTGCCGCCTCCTCCCCCCCTCCTCCCCCCAGACACTGTTTAATTAGCGATTAAGACCCGCCTCAGATGAGGCCTCGCGTGACGCGACACAGTGGGTGGAAGGACCGCTTGTTTTCCAAAACGCTCTCTCTTCTCCCTCCACAATAGGAACCCCCAGTGAAGAAAAGAAGTTGCTGGAAGTTCTCCAGTATATTTTCTCTTCCTCCACACCCCTTTCATGAGGAATGTTGTTGTTATGGTATCTCCCTCAGTCCATTAGCCATGTGCCCCCCAGAGGGGACACACCGTGTCATGGCCATGAAGTGTGGGGTGGGAGCTTTAATGTGGTGTGTGATTTAACTGGGAAAGTGTACACACACACGGCCCTGCCTTCTCCCGTCTGATGTGTGAAGTGGTCCGTTCCTGCCCTGGGGTACGCTAGTACGCCGTCATAGTTAGTGGACCATCTGGTGTTATGGTGATGGAACGGAGAGCGGCTACCTGATGCACGGTGCTAGCTTCAACACTTCAAATCATTTGAACAACTTAAGAGGGAATTTGATTTGGAAAACAGTGAATTTCGCACAGCTCAAGACCCACTTCTACACTCTTGCTTTTAATTGCTCTTTTAAAAATTGTGTTATTCATGTCCTCACTGTATTGCATTACTGCTATTATTTTAATGTTTTTATGCCTTGCTTTCATGACATTTTATGTCATGAAAGGTGCAGAGGTCCAAACTCTGGCATTGGTCGGCCTCTAGTTAACGGATGTGTTTAAAGTTGTCCCTGTGTCGTGTTGCTGTCGCTGGCTCTGCCTGGGAGGGCCTTCCGAGCACCTCGGTGCCCATGGTGGTCCAAAAGACCATCTGGTTTCCCCCTGTAGAGAATGGAGTGGAAAGCACATAATGATGCTCTTTACTGGTTAAGACGGAACCACGCTGTTCAGGATCAGATGCTGCCAGGTTTTGTTTTGTCCTGCCCCCTTTAATTCCCTTCTTCTCAGATTTGACCCAGAGAATACCTGGATGAATGATTTTACGCGCATGCGTGTGCGTCGGCAGATATGGCAACACTACCATACCCAGAACACAATAGTGTATCCTCAACTTAATGACTCCTTAAGTGAACACCTTGGAAAGCACCTGTGTGTTTGTTGTGGTGTGAGCATTGGATATACAATGTACATACAGCATAGGCACTCAGATCATATCATAGCCATCATAGCCTGACTAGCCTACTTTTCTTTGTGTGTCTCTGCAGAGAAAGTGCGTGAAATCCAGGAGAAACTGGAAGCATTCATAGAAGCTCTGCACAAGGAGAAATAGGAGATCCAGGTATGTGTTTCCTTCTAAATGTCATTACATGGCTCTAGTTAAACAATAGGCCTGAGCAGGACTGCTACAGTACAAAGCCATCGCACGCTGTACTATACAGTCTTCACAATGTCCAATTTGTCCATTGTACCTAACCTGCAGAGTGTACGGCGCTGTTGTGTGTTTATTATTGTCTAATTAGATTGGGATTAGGGATGCAAACAATGCTACTCCCAGGTTTAAATCCGATGTGATCTCAAAACACTCTTCAATAGTAGAACCTGATATAACGTATCAGGAATCAAAGCCAAGCGTCTTCACAGAGAGAGAGAGAGAGAGAGAGAGAGAGAGAGAGAGAGAGAGCAGAGCACCCTTTTATATTATGTGGGAAAGAAATGGATTATATCCAGAGTTTAGACATGCTGCTGGAAATGAATATCAGTTTTTTACTGTGGTTAAACTGTTGCTCATCTCTCTGAGTGTGTATCACAGGAGTGGCTAGTACCGCTAAGTAAAAATACTCAATACTCAATTCACCTGTAATGTGCTGGAATAATATGACTTTGTAAAAACCCGTACATACCCTTTGTATCTAGAATCAATCATTCTGTGTCCAGGGACTTGCACCTGTTTTTCTGGGCATGTCTGTGTTTGTACAGTGAAAGTATCGGAACATAATCTCAGGCTATGTAGATCTGCTATTTTCAACATAATCTCAGGCTGTGTAGATCTGCTATTTTCAAACTCTGTCTATCTCTCTCTCTCTCTCCCCCCCTCTGGTTTTGCAGACCCATTGAGAGCTAGCCGGCGGATCGCTGCAACGCAATGCACTGAACAAAGACAACAAATTTAGACAGTTTGTAAATTTCTGCCTCACCTAAAATCTCCACCCACCTCCACCTCCACCACCCATCTGATTCTAAACTCCACGGCTCTGCTAACCGCACTGCTCATGCACAGAAGAAAGGGACAGTGAGCAGACTTTATTTTTCTTTTCTTTCTTTTTTTTTCCCCCCTTTTTTTCCTTGCTACCAGTGACTCGAGGTGAAGTGTGTCTTGCTCCATGGCTGTGCAACACGAGTAAAGCCAGTGACTCGAGGTGGAGTGTGTCTGCTTCCTTACTCAGCGTGCTACAGACAGACAGACAGGAGAGCACTCGGCCATGCCTTCCCTCCCAGCTCTCCCAGGCAGTCACAGTCCCTTTGCTTCGGTCGGTGCAGGTAAACACTCTGCATCAGCCCCATTCAGCCCTCTGGATTTCCTCCATCGCACACTGGAGCCTAAATACTGGAAGCCCAGGAGGACGAGACCCTATCGTAACACTTGAGAAATCTCTCCCCCCCCCCCCCCCCCTCCCCTGTGTTTCCCTTGTTTTCAATAAATAAGGATGCTGTATGTATGCGTTCTTCTCTCACACCTTCTTTTCCCTCCTGTGGTGTGTGTGTGTGTGTGTGTGTGTGTGTGTGTGTGTGTGTGTGTGTGTCTGTGTGTGTGTGTGTGTGTGTGTGTGTGTGTGTGTGTGTGTGTGTGTGTGTGTCTGTGTGTGTGTGTGTTTGCATGTGCGTGTAAGCGTTTAGGATGCATTTCGCTGTACATTGCTTGTGTGTCCGGTTGATTGGTGAGGCGGCCTTGACCTTTTCATAATTCTGCCTAACCTTTTGGCCCTGGTTTGCTACAGTATGTTACCTGAGACATTCACTCGCATTACCTAGGCATCTAAGTTAGTTGTATCTCTAAACAGGAAATTGTTTGGTTCCAGTTACAGTTCTGGATAAATCTTTAAGTCGTAAAGGGACTAGGGGGCTCAACAGTGGTTGAGCTGCTATGAACTCTAAACTAAGTGTAGGAGTATAGATTTATTGAGTTTGGTTTGACAGAGATCTCTGTAGACCCTTCTGCTAACCTTTCATTCGGTCCTTTTGCGTGCGTGCGTGCGTGTGTGAGAGAGAGAGAAAGTGTGTGTGTGTGTGTGTGTGTGTGTGTATGTGTGTGTGTGTGTGTGTGTGTGTGTGTGTGTGTGTGTCGTCATAGGTGCTGTGCCATGAACATTTCTTTTCGTATCTACACTAGTATAGCTTGTCTTTGGCTTCAACTTATTGGACGTGAAGTCTGTCCATCACGTCAGCTGGTCCAATCACAAACTCACTGGGGTTCCAACATCGTCATGGGTGGCTTAGTTAAAACAGACACAGTATCAAGCTGTTGGCATCGTTAAATGACACGCGGAAATGGGGAAACTGTAACGTCACGTCGGATTATTATAATTGTTTTCTTCCAGAACAAAAACAGTCACTCGTCTCCGGATCACTGCTCTGCTTCTGTCTAGGACTGTCACGATTACACATTTGAGTTGACTATTAATTGTCAATTGACACATTTTTGCCTTGGCTTTTACGCTTGTATTGGTGCACAGGGGCAGATATGGCAAATAATTGAAATATACCAATAAATGACTGGCATTTTTATAAATGTTATTCTTAAAAAATAAAAATAGCGGAAATAGCCGAGCAACGTGTGACGAAGTGACGCGTTTTAAGCTTGTGTAGATCTGCGATTTCCTGCTTTTTTAAAAATGTATTAACATCTTTCAACATGGGAGCAATTATGAACGATTATGACAAAATAATTATAAACGCTTATGTAATAATTGTGACAACCCTACTCCTGTCTCTCTCCTCTTCATGCTACTCCACCATCCTCCACCTCACCTTTTCTCTGTCCATTGTCGCTCTCTTTTCCATCCCCGTCATGTCCTGCCCTCTCACTCTCTCACCTCTCGCTTGAGAAACAATCTTGATGACTGTTTGACTGATCGGGGACAGAGGTCCAAAAGTGACTTTCAGCCACATTCATGTGTATATGGGTATATATATATACATACACAATACTTTATGGACTTGTTAATATTAAATTATGGAGCTGTTATCACATAGTCGCTGTATGGACAGTGAGTGTTAACAGAACAGCCATGGTTGGGTTAAAAACAAATAGTATAATAACATTTTTCTCTTTTATGTTGTAGAATGTATAATGTTTGCATGGTGTACCCCAACAGATGTGCTTTATTTATTGAATTCGATTGTGTTTTAAACCAATACAAAGAAGTGAAAATAAAATAAATGAGTCATTTTTCCATCATGTCTCCTGATTCCTCTGTAGGTGATGTTTAATTTTTTTTTTGCAAGTGTCTAAGGAGTCTTGATATAGGTCCATAACTGTTATACAGTAAATATAAAAGTACCTTTTTAGTGAGTATACGAAACACTACATTTACATTTACAGCAATGACCAGGGGAGTGGTTAAAGGGTGTCTGTGGCTGTGAAGGTAAAGCGGTCTGGGCATCGGAAGGTTCCGGTTCCATCCTGGCTCCTTCCGGCGTTGTGTTGAAGTGTCCTTGATCAAGACATTGAACCACTGCTCCCTGGCCGTCGTTCAATAGCTACCCACTCCTAATGGGCAGTAGATAAATGCAGAGGTAAGTGCAAAATAATGTACCTGGTCGGCGAAACTTTGCCCATTTCCCAAACGGCTCGCAATGGTTCATATTTTTAGACTAGATTTTTATGTGATTGACTGTTGAGAGTTTGGCCTCCTTTTTGTCCAAAGAACACGTGAGTTTATCGCACAAAATACGGAATTCCTT
Source organism: Protomyctophum bolini (assembly GCF_963924005.1). Lineage (NCBI taxonomy): Eukaryota > Metazoa > Chordata > Actinopteri > Myctophiformes > Myctophidae > Protomyctophum > Protomyctophum bolini. The sequence goes on from NC_137869.1 coordinate 7,566,050, forward strand.
TTTTAGTACTATACACTGTCACTTTTATACTCCAACCTTGAACGTTTGCGGAGTACCCATGAGTAAAATAATACAACCTTGTTGAGTGCATGAGCTGTAAACCTCTCCGTCCTCCTGGGATGTGTGTGTGTATATTTCAAGTGTGTTATCCAGGAGTATCCTACAGCTAGATGCTACAGAGTGCCATGACCTGTGTACTGCTATGAAGGGCTCTGCTCCACTCCAGGTATTGGTTTGTGTGTGTGTGTGTGTGTGTGTGTGTGTGTGTGCTCTCTACGGACTCGTATACAGCCCAACTGGCTGTGTGAGGACTCTCCGTGCCCCGGGGCAGTGCAGGGGCGGCTGGGGAGAGAGAGAGAGAGGCTGGCTGGCTGGCAGGCGCGCTGCCGACGGCCCCGGTTGATTAATATAAGACGGGGTCTAGAGGTCCTCTACTCCTGGCCATCCTCTCTTCTTTCAACAAGAGGCCTGGTTGTTACCGCATCTCAATGCTGCCGGGGGGGGGGGGGGGCGGGGGGGAGGGGGGTGCGCGCGCTGTGGAGCGGGGGTGGGGTGGGGTGGTGCAAGACCTGCTGCTGTCACCTGAGGCCTCTCACACACACACACACACACACACACTGATGTTAAGTGGGTGCTTTCCTTTCAGGCCTGCCATTATCGCCCAATACTGTTTGGTTATTATTTCTTTCTTTTATTACTATTACTATATATTTGTATTACATTTTTTTATTTAAGGTATTATTTTATTATTATTATTATGAATTTTTTGTCCCGTGGAAACCTTGCATGTCCAACATTATTAATTTGTTATTATTGAAAAAGAAAATATATATATAATTGCAAGGCGTGGTGAGTTTGTAGTTTTTTCCACTACTTGTGTGTGACATTCTTGTATGATGAAGTAGTCGGGCATTGATTTACGATTACGTTGAAACATGGAGTTATGAGGTTTCTGCCCGACAGCGACCACATGTAATAGAGATGCAGTGATCTTATATAGATCCGGCTGCTGAAAACAATCTTCAATAGGCCTTAGTGGTTAACGGAAAGCAGCAGGAGAAAGTAACAAAAACAAAAAAGGTCCTGTGGTAAAAAAAAAGAAAAGAAAAGCCCTAATGACGTTGTAGAGATGCTGTAAAAAGAATGGAGCAAAAGTCAACCTCTTTGTGCCATCAGATAGCCACCTTCTGCAGGGAGGGAGGGCCCGGCGGACACACTATACACCCATTAGCATCTCCAAAGGCCGTCACGTTGACTAATAGCTCGCGCCACAACGGCACAGTGGCTCAGTTTGTGTTTTCCCTCAAAAAGCCCATTATGTTGGTGACACAAAGGCAGCCGGGCCGCTGGTAAAGACCTGTCAAATGTGCTACGGCAGCAGACGACGCACAAAGCTTCCATTTCTACTCTTTTTACCCCCCAAGAAATAAAGAAAGGAGAAAAGACTATTTTTATTTTAATCTCCCCGCCCCATCACACACTCAAACTCCCTTTTCTGGGTCTTTTATTTCGTTTTTTCGGGGAAAGGGGGCGTGCGAGGGGGTGGCTATTTGATGGAAATGTTGAATAAGTCGGAGGGGGGGGGAAGGGGAAATAAATTGTGGGGTTGGGTGTGTTTCTTGGCAGTTGTGGTGTGTTAGCGTTTGTTTGACGGCTTGTTGGGACGGCTGCCTTTGTTTTGTCACCTTCTGTCCACTCTGTGATGGAGAGGTTGTGGGAGAGAGAGACGACACATACTGGGAACCACAGTCAACACGGCCTGTCCTTCAACTGATGGGAGGCTGGTCAGATTGACCTGGTGTAAACGTACAGGTCCTTAGGTTCTGCTACTGGTCAGACTGAACTGTTGTAAACGTACAGGATGGTCAGACTGACCTGTTGTAAACGTACAGGTCCTTAGGTTCTGCTACTGGTCAGACTGAACTGTTGTAAACGTACAGGTCCTTATAGGTTCTGCTACTGGTCAGACTGAACTGGTGTAAACGTACAGGTCCTTAGGTTCTGCTACTGGTCAGACTGAACTGTTGTAAACGTACAGGTCCTTAGGTTCTGCTACTGGTCAGACTGAACTGGTGTAAACGTACAGGTCCTTAGGTTCTGCTAATGGTCAGACTGAACTGTTGTAAACGTACAGGTCCTTAGGTTCTGCTACTGGTCAGACTGAACTGGTGTAAACGTACAGGTCCTTAGGTTCTGCTACTGGTCAGGCTGAACTGGTGTAAACGTACAGGTCCTTAGGTTCTGCTAATGGTCAGACTGAACTGTTGTAAACGTACAGGTCCTTATAGGTTCTGCTACTGGCCGTTCTTTGAAGAGTCAGTTGAAAATGACATGCAATGGAATTGACCCTAAAAGATATATTCAATCAAAAATGGATAACATTCAGGGAATGCGAGATGTGTAAGAAAGCCTCCCGTTATATGGAACCAATTCTGATCACTGCTCTTTGTATTGCTTCTCAATGCATAAATTAATAATGCATGTTGACTGTGCAAGTCTAAATAAACATCTGATAATGTTATTTTCTTATATCCAGTGATGACTGACATTCTGAGGGTCTAGGAAAAAGTTGTTTTCCGGTGCAAGCCTTAACACTAGGAGAGAATAAATGTTTTTTCATTTTAAAATATGCACAAAAGAAAGACGAAAGAAAAACACATTGACTTATTGGTGGCTTGTAAAAGATGCACACCTGACCAGTGCAGGTGCAGCAGGTCAGGTCGGATCTTAAGTCATCTTTATAATCTCTTTATATGATGTTATCATTTGTGGTGGCTTTACTTGTTTTGTACCCATTACCCTTATCTCTGTTTCTGCTGCTCTGCCGACTCCATTTCCCCAGGGATTAATAAAGGTCTATCGGAGTCTCTCAAGGCGAACACGACGGTGGCTTCTGAAGTTTACGACGGCTTCCGCCGACCCGACCCGACCCGCCTCTCCCACAGTGAGTAGTAAACAAGGCAGATATCCTGTCATTTCCTCACTCCCGTATCCCCTGTGCAGTCGCTTAAAGACTTACTGGAAAACAAATTAGTTGAATCCTAGCTGTAGTTGCTGAGCAGAAAAAGACGTTTTGTGAAAATATGTTTAAAAAAAATATTTTTGAGCGCTTTTAGAATACATATTTGTGAGCGCTGTCTGGATTTACAGCTTTTCCGGTGGAAGATGACAGCTTCCCTTCGAATTTGAACAGGCTGAATTACAGACCAGTCTCAAGGAGAATTCAAAGAGATATACAGTAGTCTGGCTTGAGAGACTTACTACATGCGACACATTCTGTACACATTTTGAGGATACAATGTCATCTCCAATGGCTCCATTCCTCCTTCAATCCTGCTGTGTGTAAACCGCCATCTCTTACACAGACCCAGAAATGCTATCCCACTCCACGGCCACTCTAGTCAACAAAGCAGATAAATACACTGGAGTTGTAAATCAAACTATAGCGCAGCCCGGGGTGGGGGGGGGGGGGTGTCCATCCGCTGCCACTGTTAAAGTCAGCGCTGTTAAATGTTATCAGAGCCGTGTTGAAGCAACAGGCCTCTTTCCCCCTCTCTCCGTTCTCCAACCAACAAAACCCTCTCTCTACTGTCCCCCGGGGCCCACTGCTTTCTGCCCTGCCACAGAATGGATGTCACAATTGGCCATTGTGCTCATTATGTCGGAGTTATCTTCCCATTGCGCTGTGGGGTCCATTCCAACGCCGAATTAGGCCCGTGGGGATTTCGGACAAGTCACGGAGGTCAGCTAACCTTCCCTAACACCCCCACCGACACCCCCACCCATATCTCTCTCTCTCTCACACACACGCACGCGCGCACGCACACACACACACACACACACACACACACACACACACACACACACACACACACACACACACACACACACACACACACACACACACACACACACAGGGAATCCTGTTCTTAGTGAGAGCTATAAATTATGGTGGTACTCACCGCTTAAATGTTAGGAACTGGGGGCCCGGGCTCTACCATGAAACCTGTGGTGGTCCTGCTTTCCTCCCTCTTGGTGTGTGTGTGTGTGTGTGTCTTAAGTGTCTTATGTGTGACTCAACTTGTATTACCATGGGGGGGGGGGGGGGGGGCTGTGGGGCGAAGCAGCACTACTACATTTTCTCACCATTCATTCCAACGTTCCCCTTTTAAAGAATCCATAAAAGGAGCCGGGCGCCTCGCGCCGTGGGGACCGCGTCACAAATGAACCGGGGGCATTGTGGAGGGAAACGACTCCGTTTAATAGTTTCCCGATGCTCAATCTATATTTTCCTACTAATCCCCTCAAGACACACATTGTCCGCTCACGCACCGGGGTCGCCCCGCGCACAAAACAGGGGGCCCTCTTCTCTTTCTCTGGCCCCACCACCCCCTCCCCCTCCTCAGAATGCCAACAGTTACCGGCCGAGGAATTCAATTAAACAGCAAGACTGTGTGGGTAAACAGCAATCTACAGCTAGTGAGGGAAACAGTGGGCATGGAACTGAAAGAGGGTGTATGTGGGGGGGGGGGAAAGGGGGCTTTCATTTGTAGAATAGAGATAAGGAGGGTTGTCATGGAAAAACAGATCGCCACACAAACTGTTTCTCAAAGCGAGCGAGGGGATTCCGACTGAGCGAGAGGAGGCGAGGCGCCTCGCGGAGCCTTTTAGTGCGAGGGCCGCGGCCGCCGAGTCTGCGATGGTCTTATAGGGGGATTACGTGGGCATTCATGGCAACCCACGAGGCCAGCAGGTGAGGACCGCCTCATCCTTTAGGTAAACAAGAGGAGACTAGCGTTTTGGATGAGGCGTGTTGTCGGGGTTGCCAGATCTTGGGGTTTGCCGTTGCCAAGGCTGAAAGTGTATCTGTCCACACTTGTTAATGTCACTCAGGATGATCTGCTTTTTCCTGTGTAGGACCGCTGCGACGGGGCGGGGGGGGGGGGGCACTTGTCGCCGGATGGGGGGGGGCGTTGAGGGTGCGCTTTCACCATCTAAGTGCCCTAGTGTGGTCAGACCAGAAAGGGTCTGGTGACATTACTTGACTGGGTATCAATGGTATCTTAGCAGGCGCTAAAGCCGAAAGCAAACACAGAGCTCTGGCCTAGTGGGTTCTGTATGAATACCCAGGCTCTGTGCTGGCTGGACTGGAGGGTTGACGGGCTGTAGCCCTCTGTGTGGCGTAGCAGCTTCTCGCATGTGTTGAGGCAGAGTGGCAGTGACAGCTCGCCTGGTAAAGTGATCACATCGGTGGGGTTTTTGTCTCCTCCGGGGGAAGCGCTGAGCTGATTTGGACTGGGGCGATGCTCATAATTGGCTTTGCGTTTCCACGCCGGGCCTGTTTTACATGTGTTCTGGGAGGAGAACGCTAGGAAACAGGCTTACGCTGATTGAATGGTGTGCATTTATTTTCCCAGACTAGGATGCATTGAGCCGGTAACCATATTCATTCAGACCTTTATTTAAATCCATCCTCACAAACGCAGCGGAAGGGAAGACCCTCCGTTACAATGGTGCCCAGAAGGGAAGACCCTCTGTTACAATGAGGTGCCCAGCAAACTAATTGCTAAGGAACTCATTTAATGACATCAGGAATTTGCTGCTTTTTATTTGTTGCTCCATTGTACAACTATCTCGCATAAAGTTGAATGAGTGACAATCGGGTATTTTCACATGACCTTTGTCTGAATAAGACCTGGAAATGGGATTAGGAGGAGCGTTCATGAAGGTGGATATCTTGACCTGAATCACGATTTGTTTATGGTGTCAGTGAGACAAACCGTAGAACTCACATGAGTGCCAGAGGAGGCATTTGGTCACAATGGTCATTCTTGTGTACAGTATATTATGTCCATATTTCAACTTATAACATATATTTTAACTTTTAGTAAATAAAAATGCCTGCAAAAGTACTGAAAATAGCCCATCTACAAGCTCACAGTGCCCTGTGGAGGAAAGTACATTTACTCAAGTACTGTACTTAAGTACAATTCTGAGGTATTTGTACTTTTGAGTATTTCTATTTTCTACTCCACTACATGTATTTGAAGACTTTAGTTACTAGTTACTTTGTAGATTCTGATTATTATGACAAAACATACATTAATCACTTCAGCCCCAAGAGAGAGAGAGAGACCTATTCATATCCAATATTTATTTGTAAATAATTTTTATTGTCTTGTTCCACTTCTGCTTTGGCCCATGTAAATGTACGTTTTTCTCATGCCGATAAAGCTCCTTTGAATTGAATTGGAGAGAGAGAGAGAGAGAGAGAGAGAGAGAGAGAGAGAGAAAATATACTCTCCAGTGAACTTCATAAACAGGTCTCTCTGGGGAAGCGTTTTCCCTTCAGTAGCCTATAAGTCAACTTCTGTCCATCCTTCCTCTCTTCAACACTTGTTTTGCCATGGTTCTTAACATGGCCTCCATGGGACCCCTGGGGGTCCTTAAGGGGCTTCCAAGGGGTCCCCAGCTTCATGATTGATAGTTGGGAACCAGGTGATGGTGTGTAACTCTGACAATGTACACAAATGGACCCTTATGGGTCTGTTTGAACCCTTATGGGTCTGTTACAATTTACAATTTAGGCATTTAGCAGACGCTCTTAATCCAGAGAGACTTACATTAAGCAAGAACAAACATTAACAAACTGTTTTATAGTGCCGCACCGGAAATCGGTCAAGTCTCGTGTGTTTATCCTTGAGCAATGAGCATTCAAAGTGGCTCTGCTTAGTACACGTATTTTCGCTAAGCAACGAGAGGGTGTGCTTTACCGTGATTATTGGCACGACAGTGATGCAGTTTTTTTCCTTCCATGGGACAGCGCAGCTGAACCATATAAATGGTCTAATCAGGTGCGGAGTGATATATTAACGTGATTAGGCCCAGTGCGGTCATGCTGGTTTGAAGCACGGCTAGATAGCTATTTCAACCATGGGGAGATTGCTTCGTCGGAACTATACCGTACCTGTTGTTTCTTTTACACAGTAGTTTGTCTATTGAATAAACTAAACGGAATGAAAGGTACTTTTACTTTATCTGAACTGAAATGAGCCAGACTCGACTCGTCTCACTCCCTCTCTGTCTTCCCTCCACATTTTTCCCTCCTTCCCTCCCTCCACCCCTCCCCCCTCCACCCCAGCCTGTTTGCTCACCTGCCGGTCAGCCATGAGCGGAGCTGAATAAGCCTGGGCTTGCCCTCCTGACCTCCGGCGGCCTCCACACGCCCCCTCTCTGGACAGGCCACGGCAGACGACCCTCCTCAAATATTGTCTCAGGCAGTTAGCGTCGTCCAGAGCGAGGCTGTTACACTGACTGCCCACAGCCCCGCTGACACTTACACACAGCAGCTCTGTCGCCATTGTCCTGAACTGTTAGCTGACCTCTGACAGGCCAGGGCAAGTCATCCTGTGTGTGTGT
>NC_137869.1:7580968-7718468 GCF_963924005.1 Protomyctophum bolini
GTTCTCTCGGCACACACATCTCCGCGCCACGGAGGACAGCCAGCCATGGACAGCCAGCTACGCCATGGAATGGACAGGTGACGTGTCCTACTGTATGTCCTACTGTATGTGTTTCTATCCACTACAACCCAAACCTCTGCCGTATAGCCCTTAAAAAGCCCTATATTATACACTTCACATGAAATTAGTGAAAATAGACGATTTACAAGCTTGTGGAATTGTGGCTATTTCTGCTATCGTTTGAAGATTTGGGGAAAGATTTAGAAAGCCTTCAGATATAATGATGATTTCATCCCAAATAAAAATGCCATAGGTACAACGTTTGACCTTACCATGGCCCCTCTATAAACTGAGACGTTCAACAATTCCACACTGTACAATAATATAATAATTCCACACTGTACAATAATTACTTGTTTTTGTTTTCAATTCTTGCCCAGAATGCCCACAATAGGCATGCCAGGGTGACGGTGGTTAACCCATTCTGACCTGAGATCAGATTCATACGAGGTTTCCACTGGACACACACTGGTCTGATTAACCCATTCTGACCTGAGATCAGATTCTAAAAATGTCAGTCGTTCTTTCGATTTTTCAAAAAATAGCAGACCTACAAGCTCGTAGCGCGCCACTCGGTGGCGCGCTATGAGCTTGTAGATCTGCTATTTTTCAATAGCTAAAGCATAACATGATGCCGACACCAAAATGGGTACCCGGTCAGAATGGGTTAAGTATCAAAGCTGACCTCCATGCGACCCAACCAGGAGGGTTCATCCTGACCACTGTGAGACAATGAGCTCATCAACAATCACTGATGAGGGACAACTAGTTGTATTCTATTTGAAATGGCAACATTCCTACACACCAAATACATGCCTTTGGTGTGGCTACCGTAACCGGCTACACACACTCTCTCACACTCACACTCACACTCACACTCACACTCACACTCACACACACACAGAGAGAGAGGGACATGCACTACAAGCATCCTCGTCGTCTTGTTGACACAGAACTCAATTAGGAGGCTAATAAACACACTCATGCAGCCATGGCCTTCAACTCACTCCAACACACAGCTGCTAATGTCTTTAGCCCTCCCCTGGAGACTTAGCCACACACGCTAATTCCATTACAGCTGTCTGCCTCTCTCTCCCCGCCAGGCTAATTTCATCAGGAGTCTCGCGCTGTCTTTGCATGTACTAATCACATTTACCCCGGCCAAACTAATACAGATCAATAGCGCGGGCCGGAGCGGATAAAGCAGTCAGGACTCGGGGAGCATGCGGCGGTTCGCACAAAGTCACACAGACTTGGTTTATCAGCCACATTCCACACAGACGGAGAAGGAGAGGACAGAAGGGTAAACCTATTTTCCACCGTGAAACATTAAATTCTGTGTTGACAAGCAGCGGGGTAATTACATTTTGGCGGTGAATGCTTGTGGACTTATATCTCACAGGGGAGGAGGGTGGGGGGGTGGGGGGGGGGGGGGGGGGGCAGTTGGGTTCTGGGGTTTTCTTCCACAAGGTGTGAAAATGTGAGTTTTGATGCTTGTGGTTTGGCCGATCAAGGCTTTAGTTTTATGGTCATGGTTTTTTACTCGTGTTGTACTGCAGTGGACAGAATCATCCGACCTGTAGAACTGAGTTAAGCCCACAGTATATCCTACAGTATACTGTACAGTAGCCTGTGTACCGTTTTTAATTATAAGACTTGTTTTATATCTGCAGGAGGCAAATGAGCGAAGTCAACTAGTGGTCCAAGTGGTCCTCCCAGCCAACACTCCAACACTGACAGGTAGTTAACCCCCCCCCCCCCCCCTCCCCCCCACACCCCGGATGATCTTCTAAAAGATTATAAAATTATATCGGCCTACAGAAAAAATAAAAACCTTAAAGATTATCTAGTACACAGCAAGCTAAAAGAAATCAACACACCAGCACGCCAGGGACCAGAATACTTCAAACCCAAACAATTAGTAAAAGATAGAACCACAAAACGCGTGTTAGAGATTAAACAACAAATAACAGCCAGAACCAGCAACTGCATTTACTTAATCACATGTGAAAAATGTGGTTTACAATATGTCGGAGAAACGGGTAAAACAATAGGTACTAGGCTGGGACGACACAGATACAATATTAACAATGCCAAAAAGACAACCACAAGATTTGTGCAACATTTCATGGCTCACGGCATTGAAGCTCTAAAATGCGCTGGACTTCAACACAATCCCAACTGGACAGTAGGACAAAGACGTTTTAATGAAAAACAGTGGATTAAGAACCTCAACACGGATTTTCCCGGAGGCCTAAAACATGCCTAAAATCAGATCTTGAACACAACAAAACTTAAACTCAGGATTAAACTGGAGAAATCTAAAAGTGATTGGATCAGACTTCCTTCGGATACATGGCGAATGCATTTATTCCTTGCATTGTGCACTGAAGTTTTTAAATTCCCCCCCTTTTAATTTACATCAAAAGGGCATGTGAGCTCAAACCCACAATTCAACATTTTGGTTTTAAGATGTTGATATTCATTTTGTATTCATCCTTAGGAGCCCAAATCACACCTTGGAAAGCATGAGTGTCTATTTCAAAGTGTTTTTTGACTGGGGGGGGTCATTTTTTGACAGCAGAAATTGCCTGTCATAATTTCACCCCCCAGTATTAGGATGTTGATATTCATTCATCTGCCAACACTCCCCACTCACAGGTAGTACCCCCCCCCCCCCCACCCCCACCCCCAGAGAGGACGTATAGGGCCTCCCAGCCAACACTCCCCACTCACAGGTAGTACCCCCCCCCCCCCACCCCCACCCCCAGAGAGGACGTATAGGGCCTCCCAGCCAACACTCCCCACTGACAGGTAGTTACCCCCCCTTTTGATTTACATCAACCCACAATTCAACATTTTGGGTTTTAAGATGTTGATATTCATTTTGTATTCATCCAAGTTGCCGTGTCGAACGTTGCGAAGATCGCTTAGCCGACTCAGCCCCGTTGGAGTTGCGACCCGATAGAGACAGAATATTTGCCCGGACTGCCACTCAAAGTGTCTATACCGGCCAATCACAGCGCATCCTTGCACACGTGCACTGGCCAATCACAGCACGTCCTTATACGCAAACCTGCAACGATTTCCATGGTCGCGGCTGCCACCTACCTAGCCCCTCTGACAAAGCCTCCTATTGGCCGACACCTCAGAAACACTGCTCAGGGAGTGAGTGCAACTGTACCTCAGTGCTCTAATGAGGAGGACAGTGCCAGCCAAGTCATCACGCACACACGCGCACACACACGCGCACGCGCACACAGGACGTGTGACACCCCAGTGCGAGAGAGAGCTAGGTAGGGGGGGGTGGGGGGCAATTAAATCCAATTGGATCCCACCGTGCTGGTGATACGCGGGCCTCAGGGGAGGCTGTTTAACCATCATCTGACCCAGTTACTGGTTCTGATGAATGGGTCCGGGGAGGGAAAGTGTTGGCCGGCCATTAATCTACACTCGGATAGCGACAGCCGCACACGGTCGCCGTCAACTTAATTGGCCGCTTATTTTAGCGCGAGCGGGAGGCCGAGGCGAGCCGGAGATGAATGTCCCCCAGCTGATCCATAATTCGGCCCTCTGGGGGGTCTAACACAAACAAAACAAACAGAGGATGAGAGGAGAGGAGGAGAGGAGAGGGAGAGGGGTCCATCTCTGGAGGTAACGGGTGCTTTCGACACCTCCACGGCCTGTGAAAATACAGTCCTGTGTGGCCAGTGAAAATATACCCTGAACTGTGGAGCACAGATGGAGCTCCTATTGCTTCATCCACTTTAGTTTATTTGTTCAATTTGAAAGGTTCTGTTTAGTTCACTTTGCTCTATTTAACAGAAGAATGAGAGACAGGGTCATGGACTCATCCTAACCCAACATAAAGTCAGATGTAAATTCATGCAAAATGTTGTGGAAATATCCTCTGTGAGAGAATGAGTTGATACTATACTAAATATGCATTTTAGAAGATTTATTCAATACAAAATATAACAATAATATGACAATAATTCCTATGTAATATAATAATGAGAAATAAATGAATATTGGAAAAAATACCGACCTCTCACTTCATATAGTAATATAACTGAAGTAAGAAGAATACTAAATACACAATTAATCAATAGCCTAAAAGGAATACAAATTTGAATTTCCGTTAAAAATAATAAATAAATAAAATAATAATAATGAATAACATTTGTAAATGTAAAATTACCTTGCCTGACTGAGGAAGGACATCACACACACACACACACACACACACACACACACACACACACACACACACACACACACACACACACACACACACACAGAGAGAGAGAGACATGTGGGCGTGCCAAACTCACTGTTTGCTCTCATTCACTATATTTTACATGGATGTTTACAACATGATAAAAGAGGAGGATTACGTAAACCGGAAGCAATAAAAGACTTCCTGATCCTTGATGTCAATAGCAAATAATAAACCCAATCCCTAGCTTAGTTGTGTTACCTCCAGACCTTAAACCACCTTATCACCTTATCCCCTCCCCCCCCTTACGGCCATCCAGTGGGGTCACAGCGAGGTCAGAATCAGGTCGTAAGCAGTCACCCAGGTGGCTGGCCGGCTGACGGATGGCTGGGAGCAGGGCAGGGCCGTCCCCGGCCCTGATAAGCAGTTCTATCTCTGACAGGGGCTTCCTCTCCATGTCTCAGACCAGTTGCACACTGTCAACAGGGAGAGATGGATGGGTGGGTGGGTGGATGAGAGATGGATAGACGAGGGGTTGTATGGGGTGGTGCTGGGCTTACGGGACAAGGCACAACCTGTTTCTGTGTTCTTATCAGTTTGACCCCTTACCCCCCCTCGGTCCCAGCATGGACTCACTGTCCTGTGTACCTCGTTGGGTCTCAAAGTGGGGTCCGGGGGACCCTCAGGGGTCCTTGAGAAGGTTCCAGGAGGTCCCCATACAGCTAAATGTGTTACTAATACTATATAGCATCAACATCGGTTCAACCACTATATAATACATCTAAAAGCTCACAACGTGTTGTGATGTACAACGCGTTGTGAGCTTGTAGATCTGCTTTTTCCAGAACAATTAAATGGGCGGGGCCACGGCCAAACATTCATATTCATTTGGGAGTCGTTATCGTGAGAAGGTGTATGAACCACTGCTGTACAAACTTCAGACATTTTTGTATGCACAGGTGCACGCATGCACGCGCGCACGCACACACACACACACACACACACAGTGAGGTTTTATCTGAAACAACAAGCTATAGAAACAGCAGACCTCCACAACTCATCCATCAAACCAAGATCTCATCTCATCAGATAGACATGACCACACATACCACTGCACTGGAGGTCCCTAGGGGTTGTGTGTGTGTGTGTGTGTGTGTGTTTGTGCGCACACGCGCTCATACTTCCCTTGTGTCTGAGATTTGTTGTGTATTGTACATGCGGGTTTCTAATATACATGAGTTAATTTTTATATGCTTGTGAATATGTTGCTCATGCATAATTGTATGCAGAATGCAGATACTTACCTTTCCACAAGAGTGTGTGCGTGCACGTGCGCATGTGTGTGTACTAATTTAACTACATTTCCCAGTAGTGTTGTGGTGGTGTCACTATATTTTCTCAAATCTAATAACTTTTTAAGTATAGCTTGTATACTGTCACGGGGCAACCTGTGCCCTATATACAAATACAAGTGAAACTGCTTTCTATAACATGCAAGGACTATTGTGGAAAACTTGTGGATTGAAATTGTAATCATGGTTTGCTAATTGTCTCTCCGGCACTGCTGGTGGCATTTCCCTTGATTAGGAAGGGGCCAATTAAGTGCTATGCTAGTTTTGGAGACTAAAGGGAGAAGAATTTGGGACGTTACACAAACGCTGTCTTTTCAACTGCCGTAATTACATGGATCTTGTCTGCAGATACTCTCAAAACCTTAAGCACTGATTCTGAACCAACACTGTACTGGGTACATAACACAAGCATGCAAAGAACTGCCCACAGGCATGTAAGATAAGAGATTTATAAAAACCCTTTTACCTGAGAGTATACACATGTAACCAAAGGTACCCGTATGGGTCCATTTGGTTCCATTTGTACACTCTCAGAGTTAAATAAAAAGCATCCATCCTCCAGTTGTTACTGCAGCATGGCTTATACATTCCATACAGCTCCCTCCGTTACGCTTTGTGACTATGATGAATTGAACTCAGACGCACAGAATCTGATCGATTTGATCAATGGACGTGGCGCTGCTTTGTGCCGGCCTAATTCCAGCTAATTGGCACTTTTCACACATATCTCCAGCGGTGAGCGGCTTTCCCTAATGAGCGTGGTTCCTTTCTGGCCGTCTGCCGTGGCCAGCAGCAGGAGACTGGCACATGGGCTGACCTGTCCGGTTCCCCGGTGGTCAGTTAGCCTGGTTAGACCTCTGTGAATAGCGGGCTCATCCCCCTGCTCACAGCGGGAGAGCCCTGGCCCTTCTGAGCGTCTTGCTTTGACCTCCCACAGGAGGGGAGCAGGCCAGGGTCGCTTTGACCTCCCACAGGAGGGGAGCAGGCCAGGGTCAGGACCCAGAGTCAACAGCCCCCGGGAGCCAGCTAGCTCCTCACAGAACCACGTGCCCTCTGACCACCGCGTCCCCCTCCTTGCCGCCACCGCCGACCCCCACCACACAACGTACATGCCTCCACGGCCCCCCCTGCTGTGAGGGGGGCCCCTCAAACTCCCGGAGGGTCATTGTAGCGGCCACTGACCACTGACAAAAGGCCCTCGGGGGCCAGTGGTCAAGACGATGGGGGCCGAAAGGAGAGGTGAAAGCGCGGGGACTGCAGCTCCCCTGCCGCTCCGCTCTAATTCAGCAGGATGCCAGACAAGCGGCAACAGAAGCCGGCGCGACAATGGCCGGAGACTGGAACACAATAATGTTTGTCCAAGGTCTCTTTCTGGGGCCAGGCCAGCTCTCACACGACCCATCTGGCCTCCATCAAATGCCCCGAGATGCTATTCAGCAGATAAGTCTTCATCTTTGCCAGGCTCCTCTCACAGCGTCGTCCAACACTCCTTAAGTGACAGATGCCGTATAGAGATCTTCTTGAGATGCAAATTATTATTTGAGATCTATAGCGATTGTGGATCCATGATGTGCTATATTAGATATTGAACCTGCCAGGATTGAAACAAGAAAAATATGTAAAAATAGCAAAAGGCATCACCAAAGGCATAATTGATTAAAAAAAGATTATGATACTTTGGTCAACCAATATGTCCTATTGATCGTTTTGCTGCATGTCAGTAAAAAGTGATAGCTTATAGCCTTTCATGCTTTTTGGTTTTATTGAGTTTAATGCTATAATTATTGATTTGAGAGTAACTAGCTTGGAACATTTTCAATACATTTTTATTGGTTATAAGAAAGAGAAGAAAGAAAAGAGAGAAAAGGAAAGGAATCATGTGGATCTTGGGATCCACTGCAGCATGTGAACACTGCAGCATGTGAACACTGCAGCATGTGAACGCTTTGTCTCCAATATGGATCTTGGACTTAATGCTGTGACTTCAGTCATCTATGATGACATATCTATCATGTATGACTGTTTGGGGCCATACATGTTGGACAAGGTGTTTGGGGCCATTGCATGTTGGGTAAGGTGTTTGGGGCCATGCATGTTGGTCAAGGTGTTTGGGGCCATACATGTTGGACAAGGTGTTTGGGGCCATTGCATGTTGGGTAAGGTGTTTGGGGCCATGCATGTTGGTCAAGGTGTTTGGGGCCATTGCATGTCGGGAATGAAGAAAGTCGTCCCGTCTCTCTCGCACGTGCCTCAGTGCAGCACTAATTGTGCCGTTGGTTCTCGATGCGTTTCCTTCATTCTCCTTTATATACGTGACACGCTGCTCTGATTCTCAGTCGTGCCTTTTCAGCCTCCGAAATTTCCGTATGCAACGATTCGATGTTTTGTGCCCCTCCGATGCTCCTAATCCTAGTGAATCGTAGTGAAACTCTTAAGAGCAAACAATGATTTCAAGAAAATCTTCTGGTGCAAAATCTGACACATGCATTCCCAATGCTTTCAGAGCCAGCCTACATAAACCGTGTTGAAACATGTTTTATAAGTTATAAAACATGTTTCAACACTGTTTATGTAGGCTGGCGACACAATAGAGCGATAGGATTTAGGTTTCAATTTTACGACGTTGCCCTTTAAGATCAATTAACGACTATGACTGAGGTCCAATAATGACTCAAACCAATATACCAGGCTAACATTGTTCAGCCAACTCCAGAACATTTCCCAGATCTCCTAAAAAAAGGTCCACCTTATTGAAACTCCATTCACTCACCATATGACTCATGTCTTTATGCTGTGGTGTGGGAGTGACTGTGGAACAAACTGGCCAGTGAGTCGTTGGTTCCTTCCAGCACCGGGACTCAGTGGTGGTGGTGAATAGGCACTGCGGCTAATGAATGAAAGAGAGAGAGAGCCATAGCAAGAGAGAGAGAGAGAGGGAGGGAAGGAAGGAGGGAGGAAGAGAGGGGAAAAAAAGAGCGTGAGAGCAGGGGAAGTGGGCACAGAAACTATCAAACAGAAGCCAGGACAGAGTTTCTTTCTTTCTTTCTTTCTATTCCCTCGTCCCCCTGTTCCTCTCTCTCTCCCTCCCTCTCTCTCTCTCTCCCTCTCCCTCTCTCTCTCCCCCCCCTCTGGTCAGGAACTGTGGTTGTTAGTGGTCGTGCAGCGCGTGTGTGTTCCTCGTCCCAGCGTGCATCTCCTCCTCTCCAGGGTGGGTTGAGACAGGAAGCGGTCCGGCCATGGGCTCTGACCCCTGGGTAATGAGCCAGGGCGCTCAGGAGGGGAGGGAGGTTACACACACACACACACACACACACACACACACACACACACACACATGCTGCCTCCCCCCAACCCGATTTATGACACATGATGTCCAGGTATGCTGACCTCTCTGGGCAGCTGGGAGGCAGTGTTGCTGTCTCACACACACACACACACACACACACACACACACACACACACACACACAGCTGTGCCCGTGTGTGGAAACAGCTGGCTCTCCAGACCTGATTCATTTATTATATATACGCAAGACTGGAATCAGTCTTTGTCACTTCAAAGTAAAGTCCACTGCATGTCCTGGAGTTTCTCTGGTGGGTCAGGTTTATGTAGTTGGACAAACGGACAGAGTTTCACGGGCCACGGCGCACGCTGACAGATAACGATAAATCAGGCGTGAGCTTGAGTTCTATACGTTATTGTGTGCCAGTGTCGCACGCCGAAAACAGTCCATCTACAAAACGAATCATGCCGTGTATAAATTAAACAGTAGCCCATGATGCAAAGAGGTACATTGTTGTCAACAAGACTATAGCCATAAGCATCGTTTTTAATGCATCGTGCAACAATTTGGAAATGCAGTAATAACAGCGTTTTGCAGAGGTCTCTGTAATGGGACTGGATGGTAATTTTCCGCTGTGGGGAAAGTGATCCATGGAGTGTGGTCAGTGGTTGAGGGAGCCATGCAGGGTCTTTCTGGTTCAATGAGCTGCTTGTGTCTGGCTCTGTGAGGCTCTGTGAGGCTCTGTGAGGCTCTGTGAGGCGTGCGCTGGCCTGCAGCTCTGCCGCTGTCTGCCTTCCGCCCCCGGCATGGGAGAAAAGCTCCGGGAGAGAGCACAGGCACTCAGCCCTGAGTGTGGTGGCTGCGTGCGTGTAGTCTGTCTGTGTGCAGTCTGTGTGTGTGTGTGTGTGTGTGTGTGTGTGTCACTCTCTGGCAAATTGCTCTCTTCCCATGCCTCCTGCCCGCTCTCTGGCGCACCGCTTGTTAAGTACTGCCATTGTCAGCTGTGTGTCTGTGTGCTTGCTTGCGTGCATGCATGCGCATGCACGTATGTCTCTTATCGCTGCCTCAGCTTTCCTTGTGTGCAAGTGTGTGTGACTGCGCATGGGTCAACTCATGACTGTGTGTGTGCGTGTGCGTGTGTGCGTGTGCGTGTGTGTGTGTGAGTGACCTTCTCTGACAAGCAGCAGCCAGCCTGAGTGTCAGCCAGAGGACCAATAACAACTAATTCAGAAGGTCTGTCTTGAATGACGGAGGTTCCAGAGGGCAGGAAGCCAGATTCCCAGGACACCTTCTGAACACCACTTGAGACACAGAGAGAGAGAGAAAGAAAGAGCGAGGGAGGAATAGGGGAAGGAGGGAGGGAGGAAGAAGGGAAGGAGGGAGAGAAGGGGAAGAGTCACAGTCCAAACAAACCACAGAACCCGCGGGCCGCAAGTCAGCCAAGCCGCCATTCAGGGTCCACGCAGCCAGGTAGCCAGAATAGAGAGACGCCAAACTGACACAAGAGCTGGCATGCACGCCATGCACACGCACGCCATGCACACGCACACACACGCCATGCACACATTTTGGGTATAAGATTGTCATTGGTTAGTCTTGTCACTCTCTCTCTCGCTCTCTTGTTCTCCATCTCTCTCTCACACTCTCTCTCTCCTGTCAGCGTCAGACATATGAGAATGAACACTTTACAGACAAACTTAATTAGCCAGCGGTCGGGCTCCTATAGGAGGCGTCTCGTCTGACAATAGAGCTTCATTTTGACGTATGACTGTGCTTAAACATATGCTAAATACATCGCTTTGTTTGTTTGAGACAGTGGCAGACAGGTTGGGGACAAATTGAGACAGGGACAGTGACAAAGACAGAGAGAGAGAAAGACATATAAGGGAGACAGGGGAGCAAAGAAAGAGACAAAGAATGATAGTGACAAGCTAAAGAAACAGATGCGTAATGCACACAACATATCCGGCTCTCGGAGTCATCGTTTTTTGGGAGAGTGAATTGTGCGCCAGGGTGTTCTGAGGTTCCCCCGACACTAAAACGGTGGACAAACAAGGTCTCGTGTGGCCTTCTGTGTGTCAACCTGTCGGCCATTTTCTGTTCACGTCTGAGACAGGAAGTGCAGTTAATGTTCCTATGGCGACGGATCAGCGAGGAGATGAGATCTCATGGTCTCTTCTCCATGGCCGTCCTGCTCAGATTTATTGAAATGTTATACAGTGTAGAAAAGCTAAGAGATTTAATCCTTATCTCTCAAGGCTATATGTGGGGGTGTGTTGGTGGAATGGTGGTGTGTGCGTGTGTGTGTGTGTGTGTGTGTGTGTGTGTGTGTGTGTGTGTGTGTGCGCACGCGCATGTGTTTGTTATTGTTATTTTTGTGTGCATAATACATGTGTGTAGTAATTGTACAGATGAAATAAGATATGAGATAAAATGGTATGATAATGAATTTAAACCACTTAACCACAAGAAAGTGCAACATTTTTTTTTCTTCTTTTAAGATATTTTTTGGGAGTTTTTTCTGCCTTTATTTGATAGTGTACAGTTGTACACTGTACAGTAAGCTGACAGGAAATGGGGTGAGCGAGATGGGGAGTGACACGCAGCAAAGGTCGTCGGGATTGGGAGTCAAACCCACGAACACGCCGTCAGCCTGGATTATAGCAGCCTTATAGCTGCCCGGATCGCTATACGGACCGGGACCAAAATTATTATTTGTAATTTTATTATAACCATCCTACAAGCTCACAACACGTCACGTTACAAAATGTAGTTGTTTGGTTTTTTTTACCCGCATATGAGATGCCTAAAATTGGGACGCTGTGTTTAAACTGGTTAACTGCCGTTGCTAATATCGTCACACACACACACACACTGCACACACGCATGCACACATGCACGCGTACGCACACGCGCACGCACGTGTGCAATGCGTGCGTTCCAACCTTTCAGCGAGTGCGCCCACTCCCCCTGCTGAAGTTGATATCTATAGCTCCAGGTGTCTCCTCTCCTCTCGGGTCAAGTATAACGCTGCACGTCTTGCGGTCGGTGGGATGGCAGCTCTGGTCTCTTCTCCTCCGCTCCCCATCTGTGCTCTGTGATTCCCCTCAGTAGTGGCCCTCGGTGTGCTTTATGGCGGCGAGGCTGAGTTATACCTGAGGCCTTCCACTCCCCGGGCCACATAATTCAGCCCACGTCTTGTATTAAAAGCAACACCGTGTTCTCTTTCCTGGCTCATATTTCAAAGTACAGGTGATGAAAGAAGCTCGACAGTGGGAGAGAAGGACCAGCATGTCCCGCACAAAGGAACAAATTTATTGTCGGGCTGCAAATCGGTACAAGGGTTGGCTGATGAAGCAGGAAGGCGTGCGTGCGTGCGTGCGTGCGTGCGTGCGTGCGTGCGTGCGTGCGTGCGAGCGTGCGTGCGGCATCAGCACAAGATGCGGTATATGATGGGGGAAGTGTGTTTGTGTTTATCCCCATGGCAACGAGGATGAAAACACGCACTTCCTCACGCAGAAATCCCAGATAATTGTAATTGTGTGTGGTGTGTGTGGTGTGTGTGTGCGTGTTTGTGTGTGCGTGTGCGTGTGCGTGTGCGTGTGCGTGCAGGGGGAGGTTTTGAGCCAAGGCCTCTATAGTTAACAATACCTTTAATGTCATAGCTCAGTGGCCGCTCTTTGTGGTCTGGGGGTGGAATGCCACGACCCACACAAAAACTCAAAGGCAAAACAGATTAGAATATGAGAGAAAAGATGACTGAATCAAACCCACTGGATTGGGGGAGATTAGCCGCGAGGGGAGGGAGAGAGGGAGGGGAGGGCTCGCGGGAGGAATGACAGAAATTACTCATCTGCGGAGAAAATTACTCTATTAATTGGCCCTAAAGGAGCGTTCATTTTTAGGGAATTACGTGGCTGACATTTATGAACTTGATTGATCTAGTCAAGGAGACACTAAATTAACTTAAGCTAAAGTGAAATAGTAGTAATGTACCTTCAAAGCTCTTACCAGAGGATGGATGGCTCATGGGAAACTACAACTCTTTTTTAGGCTATGAATGTACATACACAACCACTGGTGAGGATGGAACCACATTTGATTTTGAACTGGTAATTCTCATGTTACACTTTTTCTATGAAGTCAGATAATACTTTAAACAATACTCATCCCTCCATATCTATCCAACCTTTTGTGTAAGAGAGAGAGAGAGAGAGAGAGAGAAAGAGAGAGAACTGTCACAGTATGCTGTCTCCTAAACTAAAGCATGATGTGTATTAATTGTACACGGATGTCGCACACCAAAAACAGCCGCGCACGATTACGTACCACTCTGGCTTAACAAACCGTGGAAAAGCTTTGAATGTCATTAAAAGCTGGTAAAAATGGAAGAAGTATACTCGCATACTTTAAGTAAAAGTATCAATACTGCAACGTATATATACTCCGATACAAATTACAAGTAAAAGGTTACGGGACCTTACGGGAGTATAAGCATAACTGATACTCTTGATGCGATGACCATCAACTACTTTATCAGATACGTAGATAGACCCCCATTGACAATATATGCCAATTGAACCCCCATAAGAGATTTTTGCGGCCTCCTAATTATCATTTAGCTGCATGGGGACCCACTAGAACTCCCTCAAGGACCCCTGGTGGTCCCGGACCCCACTTTGGGGGAACCACTGTCTTAAGGGACCACATGGTTGGTCAACCGAAATCAGTAGATACTGAATGTAAAAAAAATGCCTCAACATTGTATTTAACCCATTCTGGGCGGGCACCCATTTTGGTGTCAGCACTATGTTATGCTTTAGCTATTGAAAAATAGCAGATCTACAAGCTCGTAGCGCGCCACCGAGTGGCGCGCTACGAGCTTGTAGGTCTGCTATTTTTGAAAAATCGAAGAGCGACTGACATTTTTAGAATCTGATTTCAGGTCAGAATGGGTTCATCAGACCAGTTGTGTGTCCAGTGGAAACCTCGCAGGGCTCGAAATTAACTTTTTTACTTGGTAGCACTGGTGCTCCCAAATTCAGAATGAAGGAGCACCAGAAAAAAATTAGGAGCACCCACCAAAATTTTACGAGCACCAATATGTAATCGATTTTTTACATTCATTATTATTACACTTGTAGCCTACAGCAGTGGTTCCCAACATTTTTCATGTCAAGCACCCTCAAATTGACACTCATTAGCCCACGGACCCCCATTTGAAAATATATGCCAGGGACCCCCATATGAGAAGATTTTTACGGCTCTAGCAGTGATTTTCAGTTATTTACATTTCAAGGACCCCCAGTTTGACCTGAATTAGGCTACCGTTCCCCATTTCTATCTCTGGGACCCATAAAATCAAAGTTAATTTAACTGAGTGTACAAATGTACAGTGAAATTGGTTTACCCATAGTATGTAGTACACTCTCAGAGTTTCAGACCCATAAGGGTCCATTTGGTTCCTAACTATCATTTAACCGAGGACCCCTAGGGATCCCCGGACCCCACTTTGGGAACCACTGGCCTACAAGCCAGTTGGTATGAGATGCTATTTTTGTGGCAATAAAAAAATATAAAAAATATAATTAAATTCTAAATACTGTCTCTGCTATAATTTCTGAATTTGTAAATGGCTACAAAACCCTTTGTTTTATGTAGGCCTGCTTTTTGATTGAGGTAAAAAAAATAAAAAAAATATATATATATATATATATATATATAGGCCTACTGTATATATTTATGAGAAGTTATTTTCATAACGTCATCATATTGAGCCCTTTTGTTGTCTCTCACAGCTGAGGACCTCAGGTCCAGCTGATGTTGATCACCCAATCAGTCCACGGACTGACGGGAGGTTAGAGGAAGTAGAAGAAGCCAAGGAGATATTTCTTTAAACAATCATAACTCTGGACAGGAATGGACTAGGAACTTACTTTTTTTTTTACATGCTCAGATCTTTATGCTCTACAAGTTTAAATCATCTCGCGGGAGGGAACCGGCCCGCGACACTTTCGGTCGCGATCGTTTTGGTCGCACTACAGTAATTATATGCAGTAGCACTGGTGCGCCCAGTTATATTTTGAGATCGCACAGATTAAAATTCAGGCGCATTTGCGACCAAAATGGTCGCTATTTCGAGCCCTGCCTCGTATGAATCTGATCTCAGGTCAGAATGGGTTAAGTTTGTTACATTACTTTACACCGCTGCTGAAGTCAGACACTGTGAGAGGAAACAACAGACACTCATGTGACTTTGTGACGTCCACCACTATTGTTGACCAAAACGCTCCTCTCTCTCTCTCTCTCTCTCTCTCTTAATTATTTGTCCAAACTGGAGTTGAGGATCTTATAGAGACAGCCTTGGCTCTCCAGGTCTCCAATTAGTCTAAAAAAAGGCCCCAGGAAGAAGAACGGAGACAAAGGAGGAGAAGAACGGAGGGGGGAGGGGGGGGGGGGGGGGGGATTGACGTTGAAGCCAAAAGAAAAACAAAACATAACAATCAACAAGACCCACTGGCGTCATTATGGAGGACATGGATGGACACGCACGCATGCATGCACACACACACACACACGCGTGAGTGCACGCACGCACGCACGCACACACACACACACCGTTCCCATGTTTCACAAACATGGTGGGGTTTTCTGAGCTCGGTCCGTAACTGTGGAAACCCGGGCCTTTTTTTCTCCTTCTCATCTCGTTAGTTTCATTCGTTCCCTCCCTCCCTCCCTCCATCTTTTCTCATTGCGAGCGTGCGCACACACACACACACACACACACACACACACATACATCCACGTCCCCGGTCCCCGCCTCCTCCCCGCCCTCCCTTGTTCCCGGGGGTAAAAACAAAGCGGGGGTCTGAAAGGGCTCTGAGGTAGGTAAATGTATTCAGTGACACTGGCCGGATGATTCCATTCTGTGCCAGGCCTGTAACCGTTTGTTTCAGGCCTTGTCTGAGGGCAGGGACAGTGTGTTGTGGCCTTTGTTCCCACGTGGCCCCAGCACAGCCCTGCAGTTAATGTGGCCGTGTTGTCACAGGCTGCTGGAGCAGAAACCTGCATGCAGCCCCCTCTGGGACAGGGGCAGGGGCAGGCACGGGATGGGGATGGGGGGGGGGGGGGGAGCGAGAGTATAGGGGATGTAGGCTGCGAGCGTGGGGGTGGTGGACGGTGGTGGGGGTTGTCCGGTTGGTATAAGCCCACCTCAGCGTGGGGGTGGTGGACGGTGGTGGGGGTTGTCCGGTTGGTATAAGCCCACCTCAGCGTGGGGGTGGTGGACGGTGGTGGGGGTTGTCCGGTTGGTATAAGCCCACCTCAGCGTGGGGGTGGTGGACGGTGGTGGGGGTTGTCCGGTTGGTATAAGCCCACCTCAGCGTGGGGGTGGTGGACGGTGGTGGGGGTTGTCCGGTTGGTATAAGCCCACCTCAGCGTGGGGGTGGTGGACGGTGGTGGGGGTTGTCCGGTTGGTATAAGCCCACCTCAGCGTGGGGGTGGTGGACGGTGGTGGGGGTTGTCCGGTTGGTATAAGCCCACCTCAGCGTGGGGGTGGTGGACGGTGGTGGGGGTTGTCCGGTTGGTATAAGCCCACCTCAGACGTTGCGTGGGGGTGTTGGGTGGACGGTGGTGGGGGTTGTCCGGTTGGTATAAGCCCACCTCAGCGTGGGGGTGGTGGACGGTGGTGGGGGTTGTCCGGTGGGTATAAGCCCACCTCAGCGTGGGGGTGGTGGACGGTGGTGGACGGTGGTGGGGGTTGTCCGGTTGGTATAAGCCCACCTCAGCGTGGGGGTGGTGGACGGTGGTGGGGGTTGTCCGGTTGGTATAAGCCCACCTCAGCGTGGGGGTGGTGGACGGTGGTGGACGTTGGTGGGGGTTGTCCGGTTGGTATAAGCCCACCTCAGCGTGGGGGTGGTGGACGGTGGTGGACGGTGGTGGGGGTTGTCCGGTGGGTATAAGCCCACCTCAGCGTGGGGGTGGTGGACGGTGGTGGGGGTTGTCCGGTTGGTATAAGCCCACCTCAGCGTGGGGGTGGTGGACGGTGGTGGACGGTGGTGGGGGTTGTCCGGTTGGTATAAGCCCACCTCAGCGTGGGGGTGGTGGGTGGACGGTGGTGGACGGTGGTGGGGGTTGTCCGGTTGGTATAAGCCCACCTCAGCGTGGGGGTGGTGGACGGTGGTGGACGGTGGTGGGGGTTGTCCGGTTGGTATAAGCCCACCTCAGCGTGGGGGTGGTGGGTGGACGGTGGTGGACGGTGGTGGGGGTTGTCCGGTTGGTATAAGCCCACCTCAGCGTGGGGGTGGTGGACGGTGGTGGACGGTGGTGGGGGTTGTCCGGTTGGTATAAGCCCACCTCAGCGTGGGGGTGGTGGACGGTGGTGGACGGTGGTGGGGGTTGTCCGGTTGGTATAAGCCCACCTCAGCGTGGGGGTGGTGGACGGTGGTGGACGGTGGTGGGGGTTGTCCGGTTGGTATAAGCCCACCTCAGCGTGGGGGTGGTGGACGGTGGTGGACGGTGGTGGGGGTTGTCCGGTTGGTATAAGCCCACCTCAGCGTGGGGGTGGTGGGTGGACGGTGGTGGGGGTTGTCCGGTTGGTATAAGCCCACCTCAGCGTGGGGGTGGTGGGTGGACGGTGGTGGGGGTTGTCCGGTTGGTATAAGCCCACCTCAGCGTGGGGGTGGTGGACGGTGGTGGACGGTGGTGGGGGTTGTCCGGTTGGTATAAGCCCACCTCAGCGTGGGGGTGGTGGACGGTGGTGGACGGTGGTGGGGGTTGTCCGGTTGGTATAAGCCCACCTCAGCGTGGGGGTGGTGGACGGTGGTGGACGGTGGTGGGGGTTGTCCGGTTGGTATAAGCCCACCTCAGACGTTGCGTGGGGGTGGTGGACGGTGGTGGACGGTGGTGGGGGTTGTCCGGTTGGTATAAGCCCACCTCAGCGTGGGGGTGTTGGGTGGACGGTGGTGGGGGTTGTCCGGTTGGTATAAGCCCACCTCAGCGTGGGGGTGGTGGACGGTGGTGGACGGTGGTGGGGGTTGTCCGGTTGGTATAAGCCCACCTCAGCGTGGGGGTGGTGGACGGTGGTGGGGGTTGTCCGGTTGGTATAAGCCCACCTCAGCGTGGGGGTGGTGGACGGTGGTGGACGGTGGTGGGGGTTGTCCGGTTGGTATAAGCCCACCTCAGCGTGGGGGTGGTGGACGGTGGTGGACGGTGGTGGGGGTTGTCCGGTTGGTATAAGCCCACCTCAGCGTGGGGGTGGTGGGTGGACGGTGGTGGGGGTTGTCCGGTTGGTATAAGCCCACCTCAGCGTGGGGGTGGTGGACGGTGGTGGACGGTGGTGGGGGTTGTCCGGTTGGTATAAGCCCACCTCAGCGTGGGGGTGGTGGACGGTGGTGGGGGTTGTCCGGTTGGTATAAGCCCACCTCAGCGTGGGGGTGGTGGACGGTGGTGGACGGTGGTGGGGGTTGTCCGGTTGGTATAAGCCCACCTCAGACGTTGCCATGGGCTTCGGCCTCCGGCTGCCACTGGCCCTCGGAAGCACGCTCCCAAAGACGGAGGAGGCGGTTTGTACACGAAAGTACAGAACTTGTGTGCGTGCATGTGTTGGTATACGTGTGTGTGTGTGTGTGTGTGTGTGTGTGTGTGTATGTGTGTGTGTGCAACTGCATGTGCATAAATCACTCCACTGTCACATGCCACCACCGACCGTGCTGTTATAGGGTTCTTCTCTGAACGTCCATCATCCTCTCCTCTCTCCTCCATTCCCTCCTTGGCCGTGTGAGAGAGAGAGAGAGAGAGAGAGGCAGGCCAGCTTATCTGAGGGGCCAGGTGCGAGTGGAGAGGGCAAACGTGATCACTTGGTATAAGTGAGGGGGGGGGGGGGGGGGGATGTCCAAGTCAGACCCCCTGCCAGTGTCTGTCGAGGGCCCCTTGCTTTTAGTGGTGAGGGCTGAGGGCCCCCCCCCCCCCCCACGCTTTCAGTGATGGCCACTGGAGAGGGCATCTTCAGTCCTGTTTTGTCTGGGCCTCTCAGAGATCTGGCTGAGTCGGCCCTCGTAGCTCCCTCTCACTTGGACCTTCTAACTGCCTCTCTTGACTTCTAGTATAATCTTCTGGACGGCGTCTTGGGCTGTGAGGACAGACTGTGTCGCTCCCGTTACCTCTAGACCAATATAAAAGAATGTTAGATATTGATGGGGCTATATGTATTGAATTGTTTGGTTTTGAGGCTGTATTATTTTTTAATTGAAGGGCATAGACAGAGAGTATATGCTATATAGATCGACTATCTTTGCTACGACAATTAATTTCTAGCCAACCAAATGCTTTTAAAAATGTGAACACATTCCGTGTGTTATAGCCTACCACGGTCACTGCCGATAGTGTTTAATTATACCTTTGGAGCATACCAAGTATTTGCGCCTTTGATCCATGAAAGTCCCCCTGAAAATAGTCCCATGGTTTGTTGCCTATATATAGCACTTGATTGGTTCTTCCTGATGACGACCACACCCCCTAATGGAGTCCACCTGTTGTTGCTCCCCTATAAGTGTGTGTTTGTCCTGTGGCTTGTTTATTCCCTGAAGAAGGCCGTAGGGTCGAAACGTTGGATAATAATAAATACACAGCATCGTGGCTACGAGTGTGCAGCCTTTTTCTAATTTTTACTTATTTACTGCCTTAGGCCTGCAGCACCTCACCAACACTGGTGTGTTATTTACTGCCTTAGGCCTGCAGCACCTCACCAACACTGGTGTGTTATTTACTGCCTTAGGCCTGCAGCACCTCACCAACACTGGTGTGTTATTTACTGCCTTAGGCCTGCAGCACCTCACCAACACTGGTGTGTTATTTACTGCCTTAGGCCTGCAGCACCTCACCAACACTGGTGTGTTATTTACTGCCTTAGGTAAGTTACTTTACTGGATCTCAGTGTAAAACCCCATTCACTTGCATTGAACTCATTTTCCCAGAAGCCCTTGCAAGCCAGTGGATAGGTCGAATAGCGTGTTTAGCGTTTTAGGGAAAGACAATGGCATAAAACTTGTTTGAAGAACACAAAAGTACACATTCTGGAATGACATCCTTCCTGTTGTTGCAGCCCAATTCTGTCCAAAACACAACTTCCTAAAGGGAGACATGTTTGTTTTGTCTAGTAGTAAAAAAACCTGCACAAACCAGTACTTTATGCTTCATCAGCACTGTCCTCCACATTAGAACTGAAAACATGTCAATCATAATTCCTCAGACAATCTGTATTTCAGTTTTTCTGGCAGAATCACATGCTAGGGGTGCTAGCCTTTTGCCACCGGCTATCTGGGTTGTACATCTCAATAATGCAACTGCTGTTGTAATACAAAATTACCAATACATACATGGTAGAACTTTGCATTCTACAGTGGGGCCAGGGTCGGCCATTCAGCTAAGCTTGAGTGAAAGCGGCCACTTGTTTGAAAAAACGACTCGCCATCTGTCCTGATGGGTTTTCCCTATACATGAATTCACTCGGAGGAACCCTGCATAGAAATGTCCCTTTTCTATTATACCACAAATCCCTGTGAGCTGATTCCCACCCGCTTGTGTGTATATGTGTGTGTAAGTGTACGTGTGGGTGTGTTCACAGAGTTCTAACGCCATCCATCCACACACTTTCTCAGCACTCAGCAACATATTCAGCTTTCATATAGGGGTGGTGGTGGGGGGGGTAGGCACCTCACACGCACTGCGTATGAGGGGATTAGGGGGTCCTTGACCGTTCCTTCAAATGCACGCCCAGCATGCACGCCTCAATTATGACACATAGATACGCCGCAAATGAGAGCGAGATGAAAGGCAGAAGTATGCAAGGGCTTTTTTTCCCAGGGACCGGTCGACCACACGTCCAGCCAAAATGAATTCATAATCCAGAGGCCTGCGACAAAGGCCGGGACCAGGAGCCGTCCCAGAGTGTTGTGCTATAGCCCGCTGAGAGGGTCTTTATGATTGTATCGCCTTCATTGAGCCTGGGAGTTGAAGAGGCATAATAATGATTAGGGGACTTTAAAAGCTAGATTAAAGCGAAGACAAGGACAGCTTAGTTCTTGTGAGGTAATTTTATAGCAATTGTGTGCAAGGCTTTTTAATGGGAAAATTCCTCGGAGCAAGGCTCAAAGGAACACGGGACTCCATCAGACAGAGTGCATATAAGAGCTAGTCCTCAGACTAATCTGCTGCTTTGAATGACTACAGAAAGGTACACGTGAGCGTGCATGACACTCACACACACACCTTGCCCACGCCACACACACACACCCTCCCTCGCACACGCTGCCGTTGTCATTGAGCAGGGCGCGCGCGGCTCATCTCTTGGCTGTGTGTTCACGGCAGCCAGCCACAGGCGATGCAAGGTGAGCCCTGTGTATTGTCCCGCCTGCCTGGGCTTGGCAGGTGAAAGTGCTGTGGGGCAGAGGGCTGTTATTGTGGCTGCGCTCCATTCAGCAGTTGAAGAGGTGTAGGCCGTGCGCTCCCAGGAGAGGCTGGGAGGCCATGGCTGTGGCTCAGATCACCAGCCCTGCCGTTAGCTATACGTATGTCACCAGGGGGAAAGAAAGATATAAGCTTCCTATAAGCTTCCAGGGCGGCCTCTAAGCGAAGTGCCATGGAGGGCCAAGTGTATGCAGGTGATTTGTGCATGTCTTAGACCAGGGAGGGGGAGCTAATTTGTGACATCGGTGTCTAAAAGTGGTGTCCACCCATTCAAGGCTGTAGCCAAGATTTTAGGTATATTGAGGTCAAAGGTCCTGAGCGCCGTGAGTGAATTGTCTGCATTTGTCACTCACTCACAAACGTTACAGTCACTATTTGGGCATTTAGCTGCAGCAACCCTTTTATCCAGAGTGACTTACTTGTGCAAAATCAGCCGCGTGATCTCTAGTTAACCAACAACATGGTAAATGGTCACATAAGTAGAGGAAAAAAAGACGAATGTAGTGTTACCAAGTAACCAATCTGCATTGTACAACTAGCATCTATCCTATATTTTTGAAATGTCCTTCCTTCAGCAAGAATCTGAAGCCCTAATTGCTCCGGGTGTGCAGGTTGGTGCCTTGCATGGTTTCCTCTGCCTTCGGTGTCAGTGTGTGAATGGCTGAATGTATGATGCACAATCTATGTAAAGCGCTTTGGATAAAAGCGCGATATAAATGCACCATTTAAGACTTAAATTAGGCCTTACTATCCTAACTGCATGTTTCAAAAAAGACAATTATGCTCAGAAGCATAGAAATAATGAGCATGAGTACATTCATTTGGTACACATAAAAGGATCCTTAAGTGAAGGGAAATTGAGGACAATTTTAACGTTATGCAACGTTACTGTCAGCAGCTGCTGTCGCTGAAGAAAAAAAAAGAACTGTTAACTGATTTGTAATTGTAAACATCTGCAGGTCTTCTTGCTCTCCAGCCAGACGTGCTATAGCTGTGGTCTCGCTCCTCCTCGTGCTTCTCCCAAAACATTGAAACGTCATCGTACGAAGCAACGGTTTTAGCGGATTCCTGGAAAAGGGTGAGGTCAGCATAGGAGGAACTGTCTGCACCTCTCGGGTCAATTCCCAAATCCTTCCAAGAAAAATCGAAGACATGATCTGTGTGTCCTACATTTTACAGAACAGTAGGCTACAGCTAGTGCCCAGTCCGATGATTCATTGAACTGACTAATGTAATGTACTGTAAATTTAAGTATACATCTGTACAATCTCTAAATGAACAATGATGATTTTACTGTGTGCAAGGACAAGTCTTTAAATAGACTTCTGACATGTGATCTATACTTTTGTTTGCAAGTCAAGTTAGTTCACGAGCCGTAAAACAAAGTTTTCATTTCACTTCACACTTGGTTCATGCATGGATGGTGAACTTAATAAAACTTGATTTAAAGTGAAAGGATGAGGCAGCACGCTGAGGGTAATCAATGGAGCTGTCCTGGTTAACACAATTAAGAGTGAAAAAGGAATGTCACTTGAACCCAATCAGTTGTTTAACACAAACACCAAGCAATGCTTTACAAAGGACACACAAGGTCCATGACCTGAACCCAGTTTTTGGACCAGCGCTATAGCTGTGCACACAACAGGCATAAATTAAATGCACATTTCATCTGACATTTTCCCAAGCTTATCTCATCCTTTTCCTCCACAACCTCTATCCTATCCTAGGACCTATATGGACTGGTCTTCCCCCTCGGCTATTTACAAATTCCCAAATTGAGCCGAGAACAAAGCCATGCGGGGCACCAACAAAGCCCCCAGAGGTGGTGATATATCCCCCTACCAACTCCCTCCCTCCCTCCCTTCCTCCCTTCCTTGCTTTAGGTGAATACGTCATGTCCCCCGGCCGGCCTTCGGAATGCCTCGTCTGTACAGGCCAGACAATGTACCAAACCCTGAACACACACACACACACACACACACACACACACATATATATATGGCTCCATAGGGAACTGTACTCATCATGATTAAGTATCATATATAGGGTTATATGCCTTATCTTTACCACTGTATACTGTCCCTCTTTGTAAGACAAATACAGAACACATGTCGTGTTGTGAACTTGTATAATAATTATGTAACCTTTTTTAGCTTTCATTAAGAGATTTTGAATTAATTTAATATAATATATAGAATATAACCCATTTTGGGGCGGGGAACTCCTTATTTTATGCTTTAGCTATTGAAAAATAGCAGATCTACAAGCTCACTCGGTGCCGCGCTACGAGCTTGTAGGTCTGCTATTTTTGAAGAATCGAAGAACGACTGACATAGAAACATAGCTTTTTCATAAAACTGTCAGGATGTAGAAGACATTTTTAGAATCTGATCTCAGGACAAAAAAAAATCAAACATATCAGACAGCTACATTCTCCAAAAGGAAATGCATGTGTTTAATTCAATCTGACTATAGAAGCAGGGATACAAATACATATCCACCAACCATGAGAATGACTAACCACCAGAGAAGAGGGTGGGTGGTGGTGGGCTGTCAAAAAAAGCATGCATTCTTCCCGCCCAGCAAACTGAACCTTCAGAAGTTCTATACAATATCAATACAATATGAAACCCTCAACACAGGGCTCATATAGGGATCTGTGCTCATCATATGAGAGAGAGAGAGAGAGAGAGAGAGAGAGAGAGAGAGAGACACACACACACACACACACACACACACACACACACACACACACACACACACACACCCCACACACACCCCACACACACACACACACACACACACACACACACACACACACACACACACACACACACACACACACACACACACACACACACACACACACAGAGAGACACAGAGACAGAGAGAGAGAGAGTGTCCTTTGGGAGAAGGGGTGGTATTGGTAACTGAACCTCTGAAGGGGAAATCCAGGGATTCCAGGGTCGGTGGAAACTGAGCCGCGGTTTCAGGTCTCTTTCTCCACGTGGCCTCCACACCTCAGGTCTCTCAGTGGGCTGTTGTTTTGTTGTGTGGAATGTTTATTGAGGGCATCAGGCAGGGCGCCGTTTGCTCAGGGGCCTGCAGGTCAATTCACGTTCACTTCAGTCCAGTGCAGTGCAGTGCTGCAGTGCCAGAAAGTAAATTCATTAACTTTTTTTTTTTCTTAAACGTGTTAAGACATAAAAAAGAAAAATTATATAAAAGTTAAGTTGATGATGAATGAGAACAAATGCTCCATTGTGTTATAAAGGTTTTCATAATGTTTTGGTTTGAGTGATTCATCAAAGTGAATTGAAGCCTACCTACACAACTTTAATGGGAATACAGTGTTTGACCCAGAAATCTTTCTTTTTGTGGAGTAGTAAAGATATTTACTAGGTTTTCTTTTAACGCCTTCTGTCCACTGAAACTAAAGCTGATTGAATTGTTTTAGCTGAGCTCAGTTCCTCTAGGTGAGGTGATCCACAATAGCATGGGATCAGAATAACAGCATGTGGAATTTGTGCATTACAGTATGATGAATTCCTGTTCTGTTCTTTGACTATATAGAAGTGTTGTACGTCTATAAATGTTTTGATGAATTGAACAAGGTGGACCCTCTTGTAAACAAGTGTAGTGCTTAATTGGGTCGTCCACTCACAGTTAGCAGTCTTTGTATTGAGTTTGTGCTTGAAATGTACTGTAATTCTGCAAACTGTTAATACATATTTCAATCAATCAAACAGCTAAACAACACACCGGTCCGGAAAATAGTGCACAAGCTTACTTATTATAAGTGGGCAGTTCATAAGAGAAATTTACATAATTCTTGTATTTTCCTTATAGGCCAATAGGATATATATAATTCTATGTTGATTGTAGACTGGATGATGACATGGTGTTGTGGCTAGACCATTATAACTCTATGGGCTAGACTAGACTACTAGTGGAATTTAGACTACCAGGTGCAACCTATTCGGTGCTCTTCCACTAGAGGGCGGCCTTGGCTCTGAAAGGCCACTGAAACGCTACCTCGTTGAGGACGGAGACACGGAGAGCATTGACAATGGAAACTCTGCTCTGAGCCTGTGTGTGTGTGTCTGTGGATTATCTTCTTCGGACGGTGTGTATGAACTGGGATTCTGGGAAAGAGTTGGTTCACAAACAATGGCCACATCTTTTCACTGCACAATTGTAGTAGTTGGACGTTTAAACAGCTTCTAGAAATGCCCTAGTAGTAGTAGTAGTCGTAGAGGCGGAGAGCTTTTACCAAGAAATGGGCGCAAAAACATTTCCACATTTGTTTGTAAACTGTCGTTGGTAATGGCAGGTTCTTGTTTTTATCGTAGGCTATTTTATTAGGCTACACATGCAGTTACCCCGGCTTGGCCAGGGAGCATAGTTGGAAATGGTGAAAATATGTTAACTTGAGTACACTTTGAAGCTTGGTTAAATTTAGCAGGCTAAATTGCAGTCACCTGGTAGGCCACGCCACCGTGTTGTAGTAGGCTACGACTAGCCTCGGTCCCAGGCTTACTTATCTGCGAAAACAGTAGCAAATGATAACATGAATTATGTTTATTATAATGTTATCATGTCTACAAACAGTTCAGCTACAACCATGAGAAGTTACAACTAACTGTAGGTAGTAGGTACACAAAAGAGGAAAGGAAAGGTACTATGTTTACCCAGGGTAACTGGACTAAGCTCAAGAACTTGTTTACAGCCAGGCCCTGCTCATAGAACATTTCATGGTAGGGGTTCAATGCCTTATGGTGGTAAAAAAATAACTACAAATACAGTAAAAAATTATAATTAAAAAAAAACATTCTGTATAGCTGCAAGCCAGACCAACTACAGGCTACATAGCTGGCTACATCAACCAATTTATTAGGATATGCTTTCTTTTTTCTTACCCTCCTTCCCTCTGTCATTAACAGATGTTCCCCTCCATCAAAGACTCGTCTCTCCTTGGAATGAGGTCATCATTTACAGTAGAATATGCCTCAGAAGTCAGGTGGTCCGTGTTTGCTCCAGGGATTACGTTACCACACCAGAGACCATCCCACAAGAGCCTGTCATCACTGTACAAGACACGACCACCACCAAAAGTAGGTTTTTATTATATCAGTTTAGTTGATCTGTGAATGATTCTCAACTGCACGGGTCTGGTCTGCACTGGGACCCAAACCACACAATATTCTTCGGATGAAGTTGTTCGTTGACTTGGTTATGTATGCTCGTTTGTTTATTTATTTATTGGGGGGGAGATATCAGTAAAGTGACAATTTAAGGACTTTTCATAGTGAGCCGTTATACAAAAGTAATCATCAAACGATTATAAAAACTGGTCAAACATTGGCCAAAGTGTCAAATAATATAAGAAGGCGGCAAACATTATGAAAATAGCTGATCTACATTGAACTTGTAGATCTATTTTCACAACATGTAGGCCTATATGTGTGGAACAGAGTCAAACTAATTGTAGCCTATAATGCCTCAACTCCTACAATTCCAAGAGCTTAGTTGTCAGGGTGGGTGTCCGGGCGTCCCCCGTTAAAATATTATGATTATTTGGTGCGGTCGGTGCGGTGGCCTGAAAGGGTTGAGATTGAGAACCACTGTGTGAAACAAGTGACCAGTGGCCTCTGAGCAGAGATGTCTCTGGGCGGGGAGCTATACGTAACGTAACGTAGGCAGAGGGTCGGGGGACTGGCTGCTGCTGGGTCCTGATGTCATGGTGTTCCTCCCTTGTCTTTTTTTGGCATTTTGTCCTTGCATGGGTGTGTGTTGGCTCAGATGGACTTTGCAAACAGAACCACAGCAAGGCCATGTTGTCATGTTGTGGACCCCAATGCATTCTCAATGGCGCCCCGACCCACTGGTGGATTAGGCTTAATGCTGGGACTCACTCGCGAGGGGGCGTTTGCAACAGGGCCTTCCCTGACAGGAGCTGATGGATTAGGGTTTTGTCAGGGCCCATGTTGGCCTGAGGGACCCGTCCCGGGGATTGAGGGGAAGAGAGAGAGAGAGAGGGTGGAAAAGAGAAAGGGAGGGGGGCAGCACAATCCCTGGATCAGCAACATGTCGACAAGGGATTATCCCGTTTGCTGTTTTGCTTCGGGATTTGAGGTTCTTGCAAAGTGCCAGAGATGGAGATAAGGAGCGTATAGAAGCGGTGGATGTCGATGCGACTGGCCGACGGCCCGACGCGCTCCACAACCGATAGGTAGAGAATGTGAAGACTGGAGAGAGAAAGAGAGAGAGAGGATGATGATGACAGAGGCTTGGCCGGCCATCCTGATGATACAGATGGTTGTCGTTAACGGGTGAAACGCTAAACACGATCCCACTTGATGATCTAACGTCTGCACTGTAAAGGGATCTGCCGTGACGCGGGATGTCCCATAGATGGATAGATAGATAGATGTCCCACATGCTGGCCCTTTGTACTCCACGCGTCACTCACTCTATAGTGTCTGTCAGTACAACCGTTATGTCCATAAACGCAGTGTGTGTTCGTATGTTGTGCCAATGTGACCACATTTTGTCCACCATGCTCACACATTTTCTATACCACTTAAAGCTCTATACTTCTTCTTCGTATTGTTCTTATTGTCACTACCTAGTACCTGTCACAATACAAGATACGAGTTGTTAGTTTATAGATGGGCTATTTTTTGGAATGAAAACATTTGCCCTAAAATAGAGACTAGAAGTTAAGTTTTTACATTGGAACAGCAATGTCTGTGTTCACCTACCTATATGTGTTCACCTACCTATGTGGCCATGAGCACCAGTATGACTATGAGTACCAGTAGGGGCGCTGTTGTGCCAGAAACACAGAGAGATAGATATAGTCTTAGTGCAGCACTGTTGCCTGCTAATGAGAGAGAGAGAGGAGAGGAGGGGGGGGGGAGGAGGAGGGGGGGAGTTGCACCACTCGGTTCACACGGGTCTGATTTTATTTTTAATTACATTATATTATCCAACATAACGATCAAACAGATCAGTCTATACTAAGTACTAACCAAATGCATATATTCAGTATGACCAGAAGCAGGGATAAAATGCATCCCCATCGGCTATATGAATGAGTAGAGGGAGGGATATCAACAGCAGAGGCAGCTAATCCAACCCTGCTAATATAAAGTCACTCTGATCGTAATGAACATTCTACAAACACTTAGAACGATCACACACACACACAAAAAAGCATTTCCCATTAAATGTCAGCAGCGACACCCGTTTCACTGGAAACCACAGTGGCACATTTTAGCACATTTGCCTTCATCGTTGGAAATGTGAAAACCAGATTGAGTATTTTTTTTATGGGTTTTCTTTGAAATCCGGCACACTTGACACCCCCCCCCCCCACCCCTCCCCCACACCCCCCTCTCCCCCTCCTCTCCTCTCCTCTTCGCTGGAGCTTTTTACAACATGCTCTGGTTTATTTCTGGAAACGTCCTCCTCCACTGCTTGTTTTAGACGTCTGCCTGAGTGTGTTTTGTTTATTTTGCTGGTTTGGTTCCAGTAGTAAATGAGGTGATTAAGTATTTTGTGCTTAAGGTCCTCGCATGACCCAAGGAGAAAATCCACGGGGAACATTTAGACAGAGGCCTGTGTGTGTGTGTGTCACTGTGTGTGTGTGCGCTTGTGCGTGTGTACGAGCGTGCGTTTGTAGTGTACGAGCGTGCGTGTGCATATATATAGCGACACTTTGAGATATGTGCCAGCCCATTGTTGGCACCGTGTCTGTATATCTGGGCTGTGTCTGCGCCCGGCCATTAAAAACGTGAAAAACGAGCTCTGCTCGGTGATGTGATGGTAAACTCTATAGAATGACATAATTTGCCACGAGAGCATTCTGTCATCTGGGTCGACTAGAACATTAAAAAAAAACTGGTATACTTGAACAGGCTTGAATATTTGTCACTAAGCTCGACCGGTTTTTGCGTCATCAATTTGCAGATTTACTTTCATGGAGAATGTTATTCAGCAGAGAGTAACATTTCACTTCACAGAAATTATTACATTTTTTTTTACACACTTAACTTGTAACTTGAGAGAGAATGGGTGTGGTGAGACATGTGTGTGTGTGTGTGTGTGTGTGTATGTGACTTGTGTGTGTGCGTGGTGTGTGTGCGTGTGCATTTCATAGTGACTGACATGTGGCAGGGAGGCACCGATCATCACTCAGTTTGACGAACTTGTCACCTCACCACGCTCCGTGTGTCTGGCGTGGGCGATCCCCAGACACGCGCCTGTGTGACGTGTGTGTGTGTGTGTGACGTGTGTGTGTGTGACGTGTGTGTGTGTGTGTGTGTCCGTCTGGGCCCTAGGCGCTCCTCCTCAGCACACACCCACATAATGACACAGGCTGACACGGTGCCATCAGGCCTGACACACACACACACACACACACACACACACACACACACACAGGCCGACACAGTGCCATCAGGCCTGACACCGCCCAGACGGAGCCCTTTAGCATCCTGGCCTTTATCTCATCTCATCTCATCCTCTCTCGCCCGCTCTGTCTTTTATCACCCCTCTTCCTTCTCATTTTCTCTCTCTCTCTCTCTTGTCTTCCCCCTCAATCTCGGGCTCTCGCTCCCTTCTTGACTGTGTGTCATTCTCTCGTTCAGTGGAACCACAGCCATTAACCAGCAATTTGGGCCTGAATCATTATATTTAATGTAATTACGCCGGCGAGAGAGACGAGGGGGAGAGCAAAGCCCCAAGAGAGAGAGCGCCACGGGGAGTGCCACGGGGCTGAGCGAGCGAGCGAGCCGGCCAGCCAGTGGAGCTGAGACGGAGCGCGCTCTCCCTGTCTCTCGCTCTCGGAGGGTGTTCCCGTGAAAGCCCCGACCGTGCTGTAAATCCCGAGCGCGTCTCAAAGGAGCGCGCCAGAGAGGACAGTGCCAGCCAGTCCTACACACAGGCGTCGTGCAGACCCCCACTCTGTAATTGCCTGCTCGCCATGAGCTGCTGTGTGTAATTTGTGACGTGGCTGTGGTGGCTGGGCGCTGACAGCAGTGAGAGGGGACCGGAGATTTAATGCCCTGTCTCTGTGTCTCCCTGCTGGGACACAACTTTCCCCTGGGCTGCCTCTCTCTCTGCCTCTTTTTCCTCCCTCTCGTCTGTCTGTCTGTCTGTCTGTCTGTCTGTCTGTCTGTCTGTCTGTCTGTCTGTCTGTCTGTCTGTCTGTCTGTCTGTCTGTCCTCCCTCTCTTTTTCCTCCCTCCCTCTCCCCATTCTGTCTCCCAATTTCTCTCTCCTTTGTCTTCTCCGCTTGTCTCTCGGACTCTCTCTTTCACACACACACACACACACACACACACACACACACACACACACACACACACACACACCCTCTCATTCTTTTTCCTCCCTCCCTCTCTCCCCTTTCTGTCTCCCAATTTCTCCCTGGCTGTCCCTCTTTCTCTCTCTCTCCCTCTCAACTCTTTCTCACACACACACACACACACACACACACACGCACGCACGCACGCGCGCACGCGCGCACACACACACACACACACACACACACACACACACAGTCACACACACTCCGTCCCTCCCTCCCTCCCCTCTGTGTGTAACCTTGTGGGTGAGAGCCTCTTTGCGTCTGGCTCTGATTGCCTGTGGGATTGTGTGGGCCCAATCCCTGGCTGACCGGGCCGTGGCCGCCATGCAGGCACAGGCACAGTGTGACATGAGTGTAATGGACTGGGCGGCGGTTAGGAAGCTGGATCAGCGCCTGGGCTGCTATACTCAACACTATAAGCCCTGTGTGTGTTCACTCAGTGCAGCAGAAACAGAAAGGCCTCTCCCTCCTCCTGAGCAAACTGCACGGCTCCCTCCGGTGGGAACTGCAGCTCAGCGGACTGGAAAGGCCTCCAGAACTGTCTCCCCTCCCCGCTGCCCCTGATTGGCCGCTGAAAGCCTCGGGACCGTGTCTCCAGCGCCGCCACTGATTGGCCGCTGAAAGACTCGGGACCGTGTCCAGCGCCGCTGAGTGGACGCTTAACCCATTCTGACCTGAGATCAGATTCTGAAAATGTCTTCTATGTCAGTCGCTCTTCGATTTTTCTAAAATAGCAGACCTACAAGCTCGTAGCGCGCCACTCGGTGGCGCGCTATGAGCTTGTAGATCTGCTATTTTTAAATGGCTAAAGCACGACATGATGCTATAACACCAAAATGGGTTCCCGCCCAAAATGGGTTAAAGTTGCAGCAAAGCATGAAATCCAATAAATAGGTACTAAATGTGCGGACGGACGGCGATGGAAGATGGGAAACACATTTTGAAACGATGTACGCTGAAAGAACGCTGTAATGAAATGACTGTTAAAAACGGTGGTTTTCAACCCGTTTCATATCGAGGGCCATTATTTATTCAGCGTGGTGTCTGAGCCACGGACGGACCGCCATTCGATGAACTCGAGAGCGTAAAATGAAACCAAATGGTCCTATTTGGTTTAATTTTACACTCTCAAGAGTCAAAGATCTATTAATAATAAGGGTCCATTTGGGTTTACCAACTCTCCATCATTTAGCTGGGGACCACCTGGAACCCTCTCAAGGACCACTGGGTTGAGAACCACTGCTCTAAAAGTCAGAAATGAGAAA
The DNA here is from genome assembly GCF_963924005.1 of Protomyctophum bolini. Lineage (NCBI taxonomy): Eukaryota > Metazoa > Chordata > Actinopteri > Myctophiformes > Myctophidae > Protomyctophum > Protomyctophum bolini. The sequence continues at coordinate 7,612,988 of NC_137869.1, forward strand.
AGCAGTCAGCACCGGGCATGAATAAAATATAACGCAAAACAACTCGTTATTTAACTTACAATTCTAAAGGCCTGTTCATAATAGTCTGGATTTTCGGTGCATGGTGAGGTGACCACTGAAATAACGTTGAGCGGTGGTGAGTAAAAACAGAGAGAAGGGCTGGAGCGGTGGTTTGCTCTTCACCGCGGCTCAGTGACGTCATGTTGTAGTTCGGTGGTCACCTAACCACCGAAAATCCAGACTATGTATGAGCCTTAACTGATTGAAAGTGAGGCGCAGCCGCAGTGTATTGTAACCACTTAACAAGCCCAATATATTTTCCTGTAGGCTGCGGTGCAACAGATGGTGAAAATAGCTGATGTGCAAGCTCACAATGCCTTGCGGTGAGAGCTTGTAGATCTGCCATTCTTTTCTTTTCTTTTGCCCCAAAAAAAAGAGATGCCAAGGTTGAACCCTTGCTGTCCCTATTCTTGGGCAAACATGTGGCAACAATAGCTGATCTACAAGCTCACAACAGGTCACAAATTTGCGACGCATCGCGTTAAGATATACTACAGCGAATAAACAGGAGGGGGGCCTCCTATAGTGCCCTGGGGGACTCCAGTGGGTTTAAGTGGAGTTAAGGTGGTTAAACCTTGACACGGTGACTCTGCTGCAGTTTCATTCGCAGCCTGTTGTTGAGGCGCTCGGATTCATATTCATTGATTATTCAACCGTATTCACTCTGACAGATGCAGCTCTCTGCATTGACTCTGCAGGTGTGTGTGTGGGTGTGTGTGTGTGTAGTGGGTGGGTGTGTGTGTGGATGTGTAGTGGGTGTGTGTGTGGGAGTGTGTGTGGGTGTAGTTATGTGTGGGTGTGCTGGTGGGTGGCTGGTTCCCTGTGATGCTGCAAAGCTCTTATTTAGTTTTTATTTTTTTGGATGACAAAAGCCCTCCCTCCTCTACCCCTCCGGGCTCCCCCTCTCTCCACGGGAGTGGGTGGAGGACATTTAGAGAGGCCCATTCAGCCCAGCCCAGACCCCCCCGAAGGTCTCCCCCTCCCACACATTCTGCAGGATGACTATACCTGCCCAGGAGCTCCACTCAACCCATCTGTCCCACTCTTAACTATCTTGTGTTTGCCTGCATGTCTGCTGCTGACTCAGCTCTGCATCACTGGCAGAGCAAGGAGGAGGCCAGCAGGGGGCCGTGGTCTCCACGGTGTGTGTTTTTGTTTGGGGGGGGACGGGGTGGGGGGACGTGGGTGTGTGTGTGTGTGGGTGTGCAGTGTGTGGGAGAGTTGCTGAGTGGGCGATCAAGTGGGCGACTTGACTGTTTAGTCAGCTGATGGATGTGCATGATGCGTGTAGGCGTGCGTGATGTGTTAATCAGTTAGTGGTCACGGACGCATGTGTAGGAGGTAGTAGGTGTGTCTGCAGAGGAGGTGGTGGGTGGGTGTGGGTGGGTGGGTGGGTGTGGGTGTTTGGCTGTGGGTGGGAGGAGAGGTGGGCTGGGGGGGGGGGGGGGGAGATTTCAGGGCTTACCCAATTTTTTGAGTGGTGCAACCATTCCAAGGAACAGCAATGTCCGTGTTCGTTCACCTATGTGTTCACCTATGTATGTGACGACGTTAATGAGCACGAGTATGACTATTAGTACCAGTAGTGCCAGAAACGGAGAGAGAGATAGTGCTGTACTGTTGCCTGCTAATGAGAGAGAGAGAGAGGAGGGGTGGGGTGGGGTTGAGAGACAGGGGAGTTGCACCACTCAGTTCACACGGGTGTGATTTTTTACTTGAGGTGTTATTTTAGATTTTCATAAACTCGCAACAACAACAAAAAGCCATAATTGAATTGAGGTTCAAAATCTGACAAAGTCTGACAAATTCTAAAAGCTGTAAGTCACATTACTTACTTGGCTAAAAAGACATCATCATCCAGAGCTGCTGAGTTGCTTGTCTGTCAAAATCTGTCCGCTACCATTTTGCATTTGATTTGATTGAGTTTGAGGTTAACAAAGTTAGCTTTGTGGTCTTAACAGCCGGAGTAGTGGTGCTGTGTTCACAATCATGTAACGATAAAGAAGAATGAATGACTCAGTCATAACCGCCAGGTGCAACAAGCACCCGTTTCCCTTCGTTTCCGACCTTCTTTTGTTGGTTCATTCACTGTTGTTTTGTTCATGGCCTTCCCGGGAGCTCCAGTTGCCTGTTGCCACTCACTGTATGGGTTTTTATGCAGTTCTTCAGACTATGGGTTTTATGAGTCTCCATTGGCCGCTTCGAGGGACAGACGGTATAGGCTGACAGGAATTTGGGAGAGAGATGGTGGTGGTGACATGCAGTAAAGGCCGTCGGGATCAGGAGTCGAACCTGCGGCACACTGCCAGACTGGATTACCACTAGCCAAGGTGCCTGGACCGCTGAGCCACTTACAAAGCCGCTTACAAAGCTTATGAAGTCAGCCAGCACCATTATTTTCCCAACGCAATCTTACAGAAGCAGTACTGCGCATGCTGTATAGGATGGTGGTTTACTGGCCACAGGCTGATTTAAATATGCAACTTTAGCCTGATTTAAGCAGTTATTTCACCCCTGTCGAAAACTTTACCATGTGTAGCTATAGCCAGAAATACCTTTTACTTTTTGGAAACAATATGTGGAAAGGGTTTTCGCCGCTGTTTTTGGACGACGCAGGGATATCCTGACACCATGGAACCTCTTCTCAGAGCTAAGAGCGTAGCGTGAGGTTCCAAACGGAGCTATCATCAAGCTTAATCCATTCTGAACGGGAACCCATTTTTGGTGTTGGCATCATGTTATGCTTTAGCTATTGAAAAATAGCAGATCTACAAGCTCATAGCGCGCCACCGAGTGGCGCGCTACGAGCTTGTAGGTCTGCTATTTTTGAAAGATCGAAGAACGACTGACATTTTTTTAGAATCTGATCTCAGGTCAGAATGGGTTAATCAGACCAGTGTGTGTCCAGTGGAAACCTCGTATGAATCTGATCTCAGGTCAGAATGGGTTAATCACCACCACACGGGACTCGAACTAGAGAGGAACCTCCCGGAATGTATTTATAACTGCAGTATATATATGAAAGTTGGAATGTTGACGTGTCTATTTTCACAGTATTAAGGCAGCATTATTCACAAAGATCTCCATTTCTTTGCGGCTTCTCCTTTTTGACAGGCCTGCATTGTTACTGCAGCGTGATATCATTTAGCAGGGACGTCTCAGGGAACGAAGTACACTCAGTCAATACTGAAACATGTTTGTTGAATTGTGAGAATAACAAGGATGTGAAAATGCCACTGTACATAATACGGGGGATCAATCTCTAATTTGCGAGACCTATAAAACTTGTTGCAAACCGGATTATGATAAATGTCAAAGCGCCGTCTGGGCTAATAGTATTTCATCGAGTAACGAGGACATTTCTCCAGTGACATTTTGGCCTTAAACCATAATAACTCGACAATTACAAAGCTGGCTGTGCGTGCGTGTGTGTGTGTGTGTGTGTGTGTGTGTGTGTGCGTGCGTGCTTTTGGCAGTGACAAAAACAAAACACACGTTGGGGTTGAGAGCTGCTGCACGAGTGCACGTTGTTCCCAGAAGCAGGTCTTTAGGTGGAGGCAACACGGTGACCTTCATCCCTGCAGCCCATTAGTCCAATTTCTTCAGCTGTCAGACCCCAAATTCACACTCTCACCCACTCTGCACAGCACTTACCCAATAAACCATCCAGCAGAGACACCCCCCGCCCCACACGCACACACACAAATGCACGCGCGCACACACAAGGTCACACACACACACAGTCACACACACACACACACACACACACACACACACACACACACACACACACACACACACACACACACACACACACACCACAACACACACACAGTCACACACACACACTCGCTGGGAGGATGGCTGTGGGTGAGTTTGCTAAACACTTTGTGGCAGGCAGGCGTGCTGTCAGCTGCAGGCGTGGGAAAGACCTGACTCTGATAACAAGCAACAGTCAGCACTCCTAACCTTCTGGTGCCTCTGGATCTGCCTATGCTCGCTCTCTCTCTCCCCCCCCCCCCCCCCCCTCCCTCTGCTTCCCTCTCTCTCTCCCTCCCTCCCGCTCTCTCTTTCTTCGTTAAATTCTTTCTTTTCTCCCTCTCTTTTCCCTCTCACACATTCGCTCACTCATTCTGGCTCTTTCCGGTGTCGGGTTCCTTTCGCACGCGCTCACCTGTCTTTCTCGTCTGTTTTTCTCTGTCTCTCCCCACCATGTCTTTCTCCCTCCTTTCAACTCTGTCTCTCGTACCTGTTCTTTTTTATTATTCGGATGTGTGCGTGCGTGTGTGTGTGTTTCTGCGCGCACGTGTGAGCGTGATTATTGAAGTAGGAGGTCAGCCAGGGAGAGAGAGAGAGAGAGAGGCCCCCCACCCCCACAGCTGTGGCGGGTCCCGGCCCGGGCCCCCGGAGTGTTTATTTGGGCCGCTCCAATCAAAATAAGCAGCGGCCAGGATTCTCTCTCTCTCTCTCTCTCTCTCTCTCTCTCTCTCTCTCTCTCTCTCTCTCTCTCGCCACAGTGCTTTTCATCCTGACGACGGGAAGGAGCACTCAGAGCGCGCAGCGGAGCAGCGCTCTGAGCACCGTATGCTTACAGCTGCTCCCCTGGACACCGGGAGGGAGGGAGGGCTGGGAGGGACGCGAGAGGAAGTCCAATGGAGAAGTAGACAAGGATAGATGTACCATGTTCCCACACCTCCTCTCTCTCTCTCTCTCTCTCTCTCTCCCTCTCTCTCTCTCTCTCTCTCTCTCTTGTACAGTTGTTCATCCGGCATTCGGCGGCCAATGAATGAGTTCCTTTGTTTTGACATGAGAAGGTTTGCCTGTCGAGCGTGAAAGCCGCGGGGGAAGAGATGTCGGTGTGCGACGTTTGATACACTACACACACACACACACACACACACACACACACACACACACACACACACACACACACACAGTAAAGGCATTATGTCAGGCAAATATTGTACATGGGGCTGAGCAAAATTGCCCCGGAGACAATTTTCTTTTTTAAAAGGGCAAAGTTTTTGTTCGTGATCATTTGAACTCATGAGGAACTCGTCACTTTGCTAATTAACTGTGCTTTTTCAGTGTTCTAAACTTTTGACCGTTTTGTCGATATATTATACTTTGTGTTTTTTATTCACTAGATAGATATCGTCTGGGATTTTGGATATTGTAATTTCATAATACTTTAAAAGAATATTATTTTCAAGGGTATTTTCGCTAGTTTTAAATAAATACAGAAAATACTGTATATTTCGTCACAAACACAATATTGTTTATTGAGGTATTTGGTCAAAGTAATTGTGATATTAGATTGTGATATTAGATATTAAGAAGTTAAAACTAACAAAGTTAATCTAATTAGGCTTTTACAACAGGAGTGGCCCAGGCTACAATAAGTTGTACAAATAAATACAGTACATGACGATAGGAGTGGCCCCTACAATACAGAGATTACAATAGGGTGCATTTTGCATTCCAAAACGCAGTTTATAGTTAACCCATTCTGACCTGAGATCAGATTCATACGAGGTTTCCACTGGACACACACTGGTCTGATTAACCCATTCTGACCTGAGATCAGATTGTAAAAAAATGTCAGTCGTTCTTCGATTTTTCAAAAATAGCAGACCTACAAGCTCGTAGCGCGCCACTCGGTGGCGCGCTATGAGCTTGTAGGTCTGCTATTTTTCAATAGCTAAAGCATGACATGATGCTGACACCAAAATGGGTTCCCGATCTGAATGGGTTAAGGCACGCAATAAAATAACGACCTCTGCATCCACGGGATGCACTACTGTACTACTGTACTGTTTTTTTATTCTAGTTTATTTAGCTATAGCTTTATTTATAATAATAATTTCTTCTTCTGTTTTCTACATGAATAGAACCACCATTATAACCATATGAAATGAAATGGGAGTTCAATTTGTAATTCTGTAAAACATGACTCCTATATAACGTCGTTGAAGTGGGACTCATAAAATGTCCCTGGGACTCATTTCTAAAAGACCATCCCTGCATCCCGGGACTCATTACATTGAAAACCTGTTTACATCACTGCAATATGTTGCAAAATATACAGTACATGACGATAGGAGTGGCCCCTACAATATGTTATAAAATATACAGTATACATGATGATAGGAGTGGCCCCTACAATATGTTATAAAATATACAGTACATGACGATAGGAGTGGCCCCTACAATATGTTATAAAATATACAGTACGACGATAGGAGTGGCCCCTACAGTATGTTGTAACATAAATACAGCACAACAAACAGAATGTGGAGGTGCCATAAAATGCGCTAAGACCAGGACAATGGATTTATGGCCCCCATTACCCGTCAGACCATCTCCTCCTCACTGACAGGCCAGGTCCTTTTAGATGCAGGACTGTAGGAATAACACCCAATTCAATTCAATTCAATACAAAGGGCTTTATTGGCATGAGAAAACCTACGTTTACATTGCCAAAGCAGAAAGAACAATACAACAATACAGCAATACAATCAAAACAAAAACTATGTACTTTGAAGGTCAGAATCCTTCCATGGTTCAAATTCTATGTACCAAGATCACTCACAAATCTTGCTGCTGTGTTTGCACATTGTTGTACTTCGCTCAGCAGATATGGGAGTTTTTTGTCATTGGTCATGTTTTGAAAACCTCCGTGTGGTTGTAATCTGTGGGAAGTATGTGTCGCTGATGTCTTGGTACACAATGGACAGATGGTTAGGAAGTGTAGCTCGGTTTCCACTTCATTTTGTGTGCAGTGGGTGCATAGTCATAGTCTAGTCAACGGGGCGTTGTGTGTCTACTCCTCCCCTGCTGGGAGGGTCATGGACAGTGGTGGAAAAGTAACTTAAGTACATTTACTTGGGTACTGTAGTTAAGTACAAATTTGAGATATTTGTACTTGACTTGAGTATTTCCGATTTCCAATACTTTTTACTTCTACTATCTCGGATCCAAATATTGTACTTTTACTCCACTACGTATATTTGAAATTACTTTGTAGATTTAGATTATTATTGCAAAAGATACATTAACCACTTAACCACTTAACCACTATATACATTTATGGCGATTTGAAAATGGCTATTTTCAAAAGATTTATTTTTATTTTGATCTTGTGAAATGGGACATTCTGCATAATTAGTACATTTTCTTTTGGTACTTTTACTTGTAAACGGAGTAGTTCTACATTGCAGTATTGATACTTTTACTTGAATGTGAGTACTATTTTCACCACTGCTCTATACGCAGGGGTGGACACCAATGGTTGCCTGACTGCCCGTGGCAATTAAATAAAACGTTCGGGCAAGTGAGGTTTGCTTCCAGGTTGCCCGACAGGCAAGTGACTGTCGACACTCAACAGTTCAATTCAATCAATTGGATTTAACATAATGTTTTTTCTAGAAGAGAAAAATTTTACCCTATTTCTTTATAATGGAAAATGTACTTTTTGGGCATGGACTTTGTGCAAGTAGAACATGACCTGTACTTGCCCGGCAGGCAAGTGCTTCTGAGACCTTAGTGTCAACCCCTGTATACGCATGTCGTGGTGCACAGGTGAGCCCCTGGGCCTGGCCATGTGAGGCCCCGGGCCTGGCCATGTGAGGCCCCTGGGCCTGGCCATGTGAGGCCCCGGGCCTGGCCATGTGAGGCCCCAGGGCCTGGCCATGTGAGGGCCCCGGGCCTGGCCATACATACACCTGTGTGAGTGACAGTTCCCTGCCCACCAGGCCCCCTCCAGCCGTCAATCATCTCTCCCTTGGGCTAGCCCCTCCACCTTTCTCAAGGTTCTGTTCTTTTTTTTCCTGTTCCAGGCCATAAAGCTGGCATGACGATTAGCTGCGCTGCTTATCTGTCTGTCCCATGTGGGCAGACAAGTCACCACCTGACCATGTACGTCAATTATGTAATAAGCCTTGTTGTGACCAAGCTTAGGCCTTACCTTAACCCATTCTGACCGGGCACCCATTTTGGTGTTAGCATCATGTTATGCTTTACCTATTGAAAAATAGCAGATCTACAAGCTCATATCGCGCCACCGAGTGGCGCGATACGAGCTTGTAGGTCTACTATTTTTGAAAAATTCGAAGAACGACTGACATTTTTAGAATCTGATCTCAGGTCAGAATGGGTTCATCAGACCAGTGTGTGTCCAGTGGAAACCTCGTATGAATCTGAACTCAGGTCAGAATGGGTTATACCTCAACGGTTGCTAAACCTTTCAGCTCCAGACACAAACATTTACAAAAATACTACATTATGAATTAGTGTCAACCTCTGCGTATAACAAATAATTACAAAGAAGAAAAACAACAAGAAATTGTTAAAACGTGCCGTTTTTTTCCTACTTTCTAATTCTTTGTTTGGCCCGAAAAATTGTGTTTGTTGTCGTGATTTGTCACGCCAAGAGTTGGCTTTGTCCGCGGTGTAAACGTCTTTAAATAAATACTTTCTGAAAAGTCTAAGAGGAAAATGAACGGGGATTTCTTTTCCGGGTCTCTCGAGGGGGCGGGGCTGCGTCGCTCTATTGCTGTCCATTACTATCCAGTCTCAATCCTCTTCCTCTGTCATCAATACACACTTACCCCCCCACCCCCCCCTCTCTACTCCCCCTCCTCTCTACTGTCCTACTTCTGTCTTGTGTCTGTCTGTCTGTCAGCACCCCATGCGAGGGTGGAAGGTGGCTGGGGGGGGCTAGTCAGTGCTGGAAGAGAGTTTGTAATTGTACTAGTAGTAAAAGTACTAGCAATAAATACCACATGATAAGATTGAAGTAAAAAGCTTCTCGCGATTACTTGAGTAAAAGTGCAAAAGTATAGTGGCATCAAGATTATACTTGCAGTACCAAAGTAAAAAGTACTCAAATCTTTAACAATTTGTATTTGAAAATGCCCGATTCACAAGCTCACAGCGTCATGCGACGCATTTGTGAGCTTACAGAACATTGGCTATTTTTGACAGGGTTCAAGCGGTTTCGTAATTTAAAGGTAAATGTGCAAAGTAACTAGTAACTTATTAAGTTATGAAACACTTGTTAGTGGTGTAAAAAAAGTACAATATTTAGTATAAAGTGTTGAATAACGGAATGTAACTCACGTAAAGTCAAAGTACCTTAAAATGATACTGTATACAGCAGGGTGGTCTTCAACAGGGGGTCCGGGACCCCGAGGGAGGGGGTCCTCAAAGTTACTACAGAGGGGAGGGGGACATCTTTTTTTACATTAACCTTTTTAACCCAAGAATCCCTATTCTGAAGCCGAAAATAACAGATCTACAGTTTTCAGCAAAGAAAATATACATTAACATGAATGCTACACAACGCTACACAATGATAGTAAGTCTAATATCTATATGACAACACAGTTTCTATACAATATGTAGCGGAGGTCCAGCTGCTTCATCTCTCTCAGCTGAGTCGACGCAGAAGACCCCTGCTCTGCAGCACCGGGGTATAAACTGTTCCTTACGTTGTTCCACCACTGGGGTCTGGGAGTAGTGTTTAACCTGCATGCTGCTGGGGGCCCCTCTTGCTCCTGACGGTGGGGGGAACGCCGTGGGGGCCACAGAGCAGGACATATGTTAGCGGGGCCCACAGACAAAGCAGGTGCTGATGGGTCCAGGTTTGAGGAGGGGCAGCTGTCCGTCAGTCAGGCCTACTGCCTGGACTCCCAAACACCAGCCACATATGGCTGCTAAACCAGAGCCAGGCTGAGTGACAGCCAGGCTGCCGGGGGTATACAGAGTCAAATGTGCAGGAGTAGGAAATGCTCCGGATAGGATTAAATTAATAGGATTTTACACTGTGTGGTCAACACTTAAACCACAGGCTCCCTTATCCACTTATAACCGCTAAACAATTGGAAGTTATTTTGAGAATTGACAATCTCTCACAATGTGCGTCACTCACATCGCCGTTTTTAATTGGGCCACTGAGTTTAAAGTGGTTAAACTTTATTTGATTATAAACCTTGCCCCATGTTCAGTTCAGAGTGTATACAGGCTTGCTTTTTACTTTGATTGTTCACTTGATGACTGCGGGACAGGCTCTATTCTGTGAGTGATGTCTACATTAGTATCTATAGATATTCAAGAAGCAGCTTATAGGAGGAATTGACTTTAGTTTCTTAGTCAAGCTTAACACATTTTGGGGCGGGAACCCCTTTTGGTGTTAGCATTATGTTATGCTTTAGCTATTGAAAAATAGCAGATCTACAAGCTCATACGAGCTTGTAGGTCTGCTATTTTTGAAAAGTCGACGAACGACTGACATAGAAACATAGCTTTTTCCGAAAACTGTCAGGATGTGTAGAAGACATTGTTAGAATCTGATCTCAGGTCAGAATGGGTTTTAAGTCATTTCGAGCGTAAACACACTTAACTCCTCATATGTAGCTCTTTTTATTGGATTAATCACTGTATTGACCACTGTACCACTATATCTAATCACTATCTATCACTATCTTGACCACTGCCATGTGTGTGTGTGTGTGTGTGTGTGTGTGTGTGTGTGTGTGTGTGTGTGTGTGTGTGTGTGTGTGTGTGTGTCAGTGGTTGCAGCTTGCAGGCGACAGATGCCCACATACTGTATCTGCTAGTCCTGCCGTTTCTTCTGAATTAGTGTCATTAGTTTGACTGCATGCCTGCAGGACCCCCCCCCGGCCCCCTCCCCACCCACACATTCTCCTTCTCCTCCTATGGGGTCCTCCCACTTAACCATGCCCCCCCCCCCACTGCTCCTACCCCTACTACACCATTGCTTCTCAAAGTGGGGTCCTTGAGGGTGTTCCAGGGGGTCCCCAGTAAAGTGTGTCGATATATTTTTGCCCCTTTTATCCATATTATTATTATGTTAGAAATAGCAGACATACAAGCGCATATAGCTTGTACATCTTGTACGGCTTCATGCCGCGCTGCAAGCTTGTTGTACATCTGCTATTTTTGAACATTTTCGAAACATCTTGAAAGTGTTTTGAAAAAATAAATATTAACCCATTCTGAACGGGCACCCATTTTGGTGTTAGCATTATGTTATGCTTTAGCTATTGAAAAATAGCAGATCTACAAGAGCTTGTAGGTCTGCTATTTTTTGAAAAATCGAAGAACGACTGACATTTTTAGAATCTGATCTCAGGTCAGAATGGGTTCATCAGACCAGTGTGTGTCCAGTGGAAACCTCGTATGAATCTGATCTCAGGTCAGAATGGGTTAACATAAATCTTCTCTTCTGGTGGTCCCTGGGTACAAGACATGGCGATACGTGGCCAAATATACGATCAATTTAGGAGGTCCTTGGCACCTGGCAGGAGAACCACTGCCCTACACAAATTATAACGACGGCTCTATAAGATTCCTGAACATAATTCCTGGTCCCTCCTCCGCCCCCCCCCCAGCCCACCCTTCCTTCCTCAGCCCCATCACTCCGGGTCCTGACAGTGAGTGGGTGACTCCTGACAGCTCACATTGATCGCCGTGGCTGGGAAAGAAGTCAGCCAATGGAGACAATGGAGAACATGTGTCCATTTCAGGACAAGCCTCAACTTGTCTGACCCCCTCATTTGGGATGCGCTCCCCCCCCCCCCCCCCCCCCGGAAAAAGAAAAAAGCTGTCGTTAGGTAAAAGGAAATGGTGTCGACGACTTCTCAGAATGAGGGATTTTCCTTCTCTTGCATATTTTCTGTTTGCCTGTCTTGCATTTATATATCTCTGTTTGTTTTAAAGTAAAGCAGAAATGATCCCTGTTGCCTCCCCTCCCCACCCCACCCCCCCCACCCCACCCCCACCACAAATACTGATGAGAAACATTCGTCTTTGATTTATGCGATCTGGAAATGTTGCACGCCGCCCGCCTCCCCCCCCCGTCCGTCCCGTCCCGTGGTCGGGCAGGGTGCGTTGACGGGTTCGACGGGGAACTTTTCCCCTGGTAGGTTCTTTTAAGGCTGCAGTCAGTCAGTCAGCTAGGGGGACAACATGTGTTATTGTCTGTGTGTGATTAGGTAGTTCTGTTCCATTGCTGTCGCTCCCATGTGAACGTTAAATAGGAGCCAGCCCAACTTCTGAAACCCCTTTGATAGACGATATGTACGGCAAAATGTCTTCATACTGCCTCTCAGATGGCTCAATCTGGATGCATTAATCCATTTTGGGCGGGAACAACCCCCTGTTGGTGTTTTAAGCATTCTGTTATACTTTAGCTATTGAAAAATAGCAGATCTACAAGCTCGTAGCGCGCCACCGAGTGGCGCGCTACGAGCTTATAGGTCTGCTATTTTTGAAAAGTTGTGAAAACGTGGCGCAAATATTTGAATATATATTTCAGAGTGAACATTTTTAACTAAAATATTGGCTTCTGGGCGGGTCCCTGGAACTACATATTTTGAGATGGGGGTCCGCGGCCCAATAGAGAAGATTCTGGGGATTCCTTGAAATGAAAAAGGTTGAGCACCACTGACATAGAAACATGTTTTTTTTCAGTCCAAAATGGGTTAATGGGGACCGCAGTGAGGGGGACACAGATCTGCAAGGACACGGTTCAGTTGATGTTTGACTGCGGCTTTTGCATTCTCGTCTCTCCGTCTCTCCGTCTCTCAAGGGCCATAACGCTGCATTTCACATTTCAGCGGTTGTCGGAAAACCGCTCAATTTTTCATGGTGACGGTGACTTTGTGCCCCTGGGCTACGTGCTCGAGACAAAACTCAACCCAGCATGGGGCGGACACGACCATGTCTGTCCACGGTCTGGGTCTCACATGGAAACCAATTTGTTCTAATTTAAGGGAGAAAAAAACGACTATAGAGATGTGGAGTCTCACTGAATAAAAGGTTCTTTTCAAGTTACAGTCCTTAAACAATTCATTTCTACTAGGGATGCACCGAAATTGAAATTCTTGGCCGAAACCGAATACCGAATATAGGAAACAGTTGGCCGAAAACCGAATACCGAATATCCGAATATGATTAATATTATACATCTTTTTTCCTACCATTGCTGTCATGGCCGTACCTTAAAGCTACCTGATTTATGGCAAAAGAAATGGTTATGGCAAAACTTAACTTAAATAATAATCACTATTATGGGTCCATAAAACATTTATTCAGCCCATTTGAATGCATTAATTGCATACCCTATTCGGTGATATATTTTCTGCCTATTTGGGCCGAAACCGAATAGGCCGAAAATGCATTTTTTGCCATTTTCTGCCGAATATTTTCTGCGGCCGAATATTCGGTGCATCACTAATTTCTACCACCGCCTATCGTCAGCGGATAGGTTTATTATTCAAGCAGAGATTCTGCAGTCTATAGAAGGGATTCCATTTGAACAACGACTTTTTTGAGGGACTAAACTTAATGTAAATAGTACCAACATTTGGGTTTAGTACAATGCTACTGTATACTCACTGTATTTTTGGTAGATGAGTAATATCCAAAGAAGGTGCTCTTTGGTACAGTATAGGGTTGATAATGTGGATGCACAAGAAAGATAGCGACGAATGCTCACACTCTTGGGGGGAGAGAGAGGGCCTTTATTTATATGATAATGATAAAGAATGGATTAGAAATCCACCTATTGCACTGCAGCACACCGGCATTGTCGCCCCCTGAAGAAGGCTCGGTTCCACTTTTCACATCTCTCTTTGAGTTTACGTCGGGGACAAGTCGCGAAAATAGGCTGACAGGTTTTACTAATGTGTGTCATTTGGATTCAGGACGAGTGGATCAGAGTGGTACCGGCAATGTGACTCTTCAAAGGCAGGCCACTCCACTTGAGTCCTGAGACGCAAAGTGGATTTCAAGGTGGCTTTATCGAAACTGCACTGCAGTCTAAAGGGATTTCCAACTTAGGGAAATATCCTGGGCTCCCTAACTGTGAGAGAAGAGGGACACTGAGAGGTGGACGGACGGGAGAGGTGTAGTGTCCAGCAGTGGTGGACACTACATTTACTTAACCCATTGTGACCTGAGATCAGATTCTAAAAATGTCTGTTTGAAAATGACAGTTTTCTGAAAAGGCTATATGTTTCTATGTCAGTCGATTTTTCAAAGATAGCAGACCTACAAGCTCGTAGCACGCCACTCGGTGGCACGCTATGAGCTTGTAGATCTGCTATTTTTCAATAGCTAAAGCATAACATAATGCCAACACAAAAAGGGGTTCCCACTTTCCGCCCAAAATGGGTTAAGTACTGTACTTAAAGGGGAATACCACTCATTTTCAACATTTTACTATGTCATTAATATAACTTTAGAGTTACCTTAAGGTATATTAATGACATAGTAAAATGTTGAAAATGAGAGGTTGGTATTCCCCTTTGAAGTACAATTTTTAGGTATGTGTTTGTACTTGAGTATTTCCAATACTTTTACTTCTACTCCACTACTATCTCAGATCCAAATATTGTACTTTAACTCCACTACGTTTATTTGACAGCTTTAGTTACTAGTTACTTTGTATATTTGGATTATTATTACAAAACACACCACTTCAGCCCTATACAGTATATACACTTTGGCCATTTGAAAATAGCCGAACTACTTTCAAAAGATATTTATACATTTGAAAACGTTGACATTTTTTGAATTCCGAACTTTTACTTGTAACAGAGTATTTCTATATTGCAGTATTGATACTTTTACTCAAGTGCAAAATGTGAGTTATTTTTCCACCACTGGCGTCCAGTAGAGGGAGTGTGGTCTGACCGGTGTGGTCACCACCGGTCAAGAGGTCAGAGGTCACCCACAGCCTGGGATATGGAAATACATACATCACACTGTCTACTGGAATTTAAATAACTAGCATCACACTTTCCTTAGTCCTTACATACATCACACTGTCTACTGGAATTTATATATACAAATAACTAGTGTGTCCTTAAATACATCACACTGTCTACTGGAATTTATATATAAAAATAACTAGTTTGTCCTTACATACATCACACTGTCTACTGGAATTTAAAATAACTAGTTTGTCCTTACATACATCACACTGTCTACTGGAATTTAAAATAACTAGTTTGTCCTTACATACATCACACTGTCTACTGGAATTTAAAATAACTAGTTTGTCCTTACATACATCACACTGTCTACTGGAATTTAAAATAACTAGTTTGTCCTTACATACATCACACTGTCTACTGGAATGTCACATTGCACCCAGTCAGTGGTGGTAGACACCATTTATTTAAGCCTAGTTATTCCATAAGCTTTTGATATTTTCTGTTTCATATAAGCCTAGTTATTCCATACGCTTTTGATATTTTCTGTTGCATACATCTAAACTACTACTAGTTACTTTGTAGTATATAATTCACATCTGCTTATTAGTCTCAATGGCCACTCTTCATGCCACTTCTTCCAACCTGGCTCCGATAGAGCATACTAAACCTCTTGATTGTAACTTTGTGCATGTGTATTAGAAATGTAATTTTATTTGGTTTCCTCCAACTTATTAATTATTTTTTGGGGCATTTTGAAGGCTTTATTCGATAGCGACAGTGGAGAGTGACAGGACATGGCAGGAGTGAAAGTTTAGCAACAAAAAGGGACAGATTCCAAAATGGGGCCAGCTGTGGCAAGGACTTGATGTGCTCAGGCGAGCCACTGGGTTGCCACCGTTTTCTCCATCTTTGGAACGGGACGTTGATTTTGAGTCATGTTGTATTTACTTACAGCTACAGTTCCTTGTCAACATTCGTTCTCGCATCGTGCGCCGCACCACAAGCTATGATTGGAAATCTCACTCTGTGTCGTAAAACGTGGTGTGAGTGTCATGTGATAATAGTGCTGAACGTCGTGATCAATGAATGACACCTAAAAGCAAGAAAAGGTCAACCGCTCTTTAACCGAAACACTAATTCTCCTCCATTACATCTGCGGCCCCTGATAAGGCAAGTCACATTAACCAGTCATTGTCTGACATTTGGCCCCCATTCAAAAGCCTGTGGACAAAAATCAATACCTTGTGTTTTGTCTGGATGAGAAAGCGACTATCGTTGCAAACAGAAGCTTCTAATTAGTCAGAGACAGTGAAGCAGTGATACTGCTTCCCACGCTCTGTCCCATAAAGACGGCATCAGAAGTGGGGAGTGTGTGGGACATTATGTCTGGAGCTGGTTTGCGGTCTCTAGATGACATTATTCAGTGAGCACGGGGAATTGATGGAATATGTATAGCGTGTCTGTTTAGGGATTGCATTGTAGCACTGTGTGTCTTAACTGATATAGGAGGGGGGGCTGCTCAATCTTCACTATTTTTATATTTAATACCATGCATATTAGAAATTCTGAAATGAGTGCTGTAAGAATTATTTGGCTCCCCCCAAGTTCCTGAAGATGTTTATGATGATGATCAAAATACTTACACTATAAGTCTGGAGGCCGTTGTTGAGAACATGCATGTTGTCTGACAAGCGTCCAACACAGCGCTCTAGTATTTCAAGCTCCCCTGCGAGGCATCGCTGTGTGTGTCATCTGAGACTTGTTTGTATAAAAAATAAAAAAAAGGACACGGAAAGTTCTCTCCTATATAGACAATTCCTCCTGTGTTTACATGCACGTCGTAACCCGGCCTCTCTCTGCGGTCAAGATCACTCTAGATGTGGACAGATGGCGTGCAGTCACGCTTCTCCTTCCTGTAGCCAGTCGGGGGTGACGCCGGAGGCACGGCTATCGCGTTTAGCGACACCGGCTATAGTTCCTCCTCCTCCTCCACGGCCAAGGCTCTCCTCATTCCGCTCTACAGCGGAATGTTCACCTGAACTCGGCTTTGCCGGTCTGTGTATCTATCAGGAGGGTGGTGGTGGTGGTGGTGGTGGGGGTCACCTCCCCCCCCCTGACCTCGGAGGGGGGGGGCTGCCCCTGCGGGAGCACGCTGAATAGCCTCCCCTGTCCGTGCAGGGTCTTGAACACCCACCACCCGCTGCAGGCCTACAACAGGCTCTCTTGTTGCTGCGTTGTCCACGTGAAGGCATTCCCACCTGTGAGTGGGACTGAAGGGGACGAGCAGACGGATGTGTGAAACATCAGTCTGGGGCGTGCAGAGGGGGGGAGGGGGGGGGGGGGGGGTGGTCAGTGGTGCAGAGAGAGACCGAGGGAACGGGCCAGCTGTAGATCTAATATCACCTATGGGCCCTGCATGGGCCGCCTGCATGCTGGGGAAGGCCTGTCCTAATATCATACACATGTGCTACATCCTGTCTGAGCCACTGCCTGGCTTTTGTGGCGGAGAGGAGGGAGAGAGACGGGCGGGCAGGCGGTGTGTGTGTGTGTCTCTCTCTCTCTCTCTCTCTCTCCATGTTTATATGTGTATTGTGTGGACAGCCGGAGAGTGCTGTGGCCTGTTCTGAATGATCCACTGGTCATGGGCGGCAGACATGTTGGACATCAGGTCTGTCCGTGCTCCAACTCTCACTGCTCAGCAGCGAGTGGACGTGCTCAAGCAGGGGACATTAGTGCATTAGTCAGACATCCCGTCAGTCAGTCAGACATATGTGGCTGGTTATAGGACTCACCCTGTGGCTTGTTGTCTGGCTTCCGCCTGCGGTTATGGTTATGGTACCGTCTGACCGGCTCCGTGGCCTCGTGGTTAGAGTGTCCGCCCTGAGACTGGGAGGTCGGGACGCGCTTCGATCCCCGGCCGGGTCATAACAAAGACCCAGTGCCTCCCTGCTTGACACTCAGCATCAAGGGTTGGATTGAGGGTAAGTCCCTGCGACATACTAGCGTCATGTCCAGGGGGTGTACTTGTACATCAAGCTGCCTCACGCTACAGAAACAGGAGATATACTGTAGGCTCCTGCCCCTTTTTGGGCCTCATGGCTCGGCAAGGCTTAATGTCGGAATAACGAGCCGCTCAAACAGCCAGGTTTAATGCCTGGGATTCGAACCGGGGGTCTACCACGTGGGAAGGGACACTAAGAACATCTTTTACCACTAGCCTAAAGGGAAATCCCGCTTGGCCGTGGGGAGATAATAGGCTTTTGGCTCTGAACCAAACTCTGCTACACGCCGGGCGCCATGCCAGGCGTCAAGGATGGACCCGTGTTAGTCTGATCTGATCTGAACACCGGAGGAGGAGTCACCTTTTCCAACCTTCTTTCTGTTTGAACTGTACACGGCAAAACCCCCGGGTGTTTAATTTAATGCTCGGGCTCACCTGAGTTATCCGATATCTAATGGCGTGCGCGGTGAGTTTTAATCATATTCTGTTTTTGTAAGCCTTTTCCGTTCGAGGGGAAGCGTGCCTCTTTTTTGTAAACGTGCCAACCTGCCAACACACCTGTCAGTGAGTGACATGTGTGCTCCAGTCAGAGTAGAGCACGTCTAGGAATGTGTGCGTGAGAGAATCTGTGAGTTCTCAGCAAGACTATACACACAGTCACACACACACACACACACACACACACACACACACACACACACACACACACACACACTAACTTCATCTCTAATTAATTCTCCAGCGGTTTGCTGATTGACCCCGCTACACCTGTGTGAACAATGCTCCGGAGCTTTTAGCAGCCCGGTATGGGGGAGAGCAGCTCCTTTGATTTAAATCCACCCTGAGTCTCTCAACTTAACCGCGGCGTAGAGAGGAGGTGCTGGCGCTGACACGCCGGTGAGCTCGGATTATTCCGGAAGTGGAGCAGGGTGGAGAGAGCACATTAGCACGGTCCTTAGAGAGTCTTACTACCTTAAACCATTCTGTACGGGAACCCCTTTTTTTTGTGTTTTAACTATTGAAAAATAGCAGATCTACAAGCTCATAGCGCGCCACCGAGTGGCGCGCTACGAGCTTGTAGGTCTGCTATTTTTGAAAAATCGTGAAAATGCGGCACAAATCTTTGAATATATGTTCTTTCAGAGCGAGTTTTTAACTCAAATATTTGCTACTGAGAGGGTCCCTGGAACTACACATTTTCAGATGGGGGTCAGCGGCCAATGTCATATTTATTTGGGGTTCCTTGACATGAATATGTTTCAGAACAACTGACATAGAAACATGTTTTCTTCAGAATATATATTTTTTAAATTTCGACGTCCGGTCTAAATGGGTTAATGCCTCCATGACTACCTGGGATTTGACCCGTATCCCTCCTCCCACGACCAAAATTAACCGCGCTTTGATGGTTTAAAATTAATTACCAATTTACAGTGTCTGCAACGTTATCCTCGCCCCCTCCTTAAGCTCGTCGGCCCCAAACCGGGGCCAATCATCACCCAGTTTGAGCGTTATAATTGGGTGAAACGGCGTCTGGGCCAATTAGGAAGATACGGTGCAAGAAGAAGAATCAAGCGTGGACGCTAAATCCTGCAATAAGACCCTCGTAAACTTTGAGGAACTTTCGCAATTAATGGCCTTAATTAGCGAGTTGTCTTTTGTCTGAAGTCTTCCATCGCTTTATACTCTTTAGAAATCCTACAATGAAATCCAGGTTCTTAATTGAACTTTGAGAGAGCACAAATGGGCCCTCTCTAGTCTCTACACTCGCAGAGGTGAATTAACACTCATGGATTGGACATTTGCAAGGGTTCCAGGTTAGTTTAGTCATAGTCTTTGGACTGAAACTTCATTTAGTTTTAGTCACATTTTAGTCACCTGGGATGTCTTAGTGTTAGTCTAGTTTTAGTCGACTAAATGTCATAAGATTTTAGTTGACTAAATCTACAGTTGATTTAGTCGACTAAAATGTATTTTGGCGGGTCTTGATGCCGTCGTAATGAGTGTTTTTACACTCGCTGAAAATAGCTGATCTACAAGCTCACAACGCGTCAACCAATACAACCAAGTGTAAAATGACTTGTACTGGATCTCTTGTCCACTAGTCCCTTCCTAACATTTTAGTCTAGTTCTTATTTGTCGATTAATGTCTTAGTTTTATTCATCGTAGCTTAGTTTTTATTTAGTTTCCATTTGTTTTTGTCAGTGAAAATAGGTAGTCCACGAACATCTTTCGTCTTAGTTTTAGTCGACGAAAACAACACTGGTTCCAGGCCGGGTGTGTGTATAGTTCCATTATTCCATCATGGCTGCATGAGCACCATGAATTGATTGATTGATTAACAGATTGGATAATTACAGTACATTTCATGAAG
Organism: Protomyctophum bolini; assembly: GCF_963924005.1. Classification (NCBI taxonomy): domain Eukaryota; kingdom Metazoa; phylum Chordata; class Actinopteri; order Myctophiformes; family Myctophidae; genus Protomyctophum; species Protomyctophum bolini. Next base: position 7,633,168 of record NC_137869.1, read on the forward strand.
GGGCGTGGCCCAGGAGGATGCTCTGAGGAGCCACCAGTGGTGGAAACTAAGTAACTAAGTACATTTACTTAGTACTAATTGAATGAATTGATTGAACATATTATTTCACATGTATGCAGAATGGGTATTGTCAATACAAAAAACTGTTACTGTGTGGACACACCATGATTAAGTAATAAGCACTCATACTGTACTTGTTTACTACAGGGTCCACCATTTTCAATTCATCACAGCATTTAGAGATGTACATCTATAAAAATAAAAGTACAATATTGACATACTTCACTAAATTTCAGAGGCAAATATTTTACTTTTTCACCACTACAATTATTTAAAAACTTTAGTTACTATAGTTACTTTGTAGATTTTGATTATTATTTCAAAACATAACATTAACCACTTCAACCTATACATTTTGGCCATTTGAATATAGCCGATCTGCAAGCTCACAAGAATGCGTCGCATTGTGAGCTTGTGCAGATCGGCTATTTTCAAAAGATCTTTTCATACATGAAACTCTAAATCGCAGTATTGATACTTTTTACTTAAGTAAAACATTTGAGTACTTTTTTTTTTCCACCACCACCACCGGGAGCCACAACATGCCTATAGCTTGTTTTGGGGCTCCAGTCGCCTGGGGAGAGGTTAAAGAGAGAGAGGGGCCCCCCAGGGGCCGACCCGCTGGCCCTCTGCCACCATGTCGTCCATCCAGGGGCCCTAATCCAGTTATCATATCAACAAATCTCTCATCCCGGGCCGCCTGACACTACCAGAAAGGAACCCCGAGGGGGGCGACAAATTTCTAGCAGCAGGGCGTTGCTAAGAGAGGGTGTGTGTGTGTGTGGAGGCACCTGGTACGCTCTCCTCCGCCTGCCCACGCAGAGGGCATCCCGCTGGGCATCCCGCTGCTCTCTGCCCCCCCCCCCCCCCTCCCCCCGCAGCGGCCCACGGAGCTATGGAGCACGGAAGTGAGGGGAGGGGGGGTTATAGGGGGAGAGGGGGGGCGTTGTTACCGCCATGCACAATGGCGCCTTGGGGACAACAATAGGAGCCACTATATCACTAAGACTGTCAATAAATTTAAAAGCAACCCACGGACAATTAGCTGAAAGGGCAGCAAGGTTTCATGGCTATGTGGGCCTCTGTTTGGACCAATGGGCGACAGAACCGTCCACCCACACGTGCAACTATGGGCAGCTGGCGATGATTCTTGCCCCCGGAGAATATATACTTTTCCAGGGAGACTCCCGGAGGACGACCGCCTGACCTCTAAGTGTGTCCCCCCCGAAAAACAAACCACATGCTGGGCCCCCTTCCTCTAAAGTCACGGTGCATGGTTTATGGCTTCTTGAATGTGGCAAATGTCCCCAAATGGTTTCCCTTTGTGGTCATATAGAGTAACGTAGTTTGTTCGCGCCAGTGTTTCCACAATGCCGGTCCATAGTTTACTTTGTTTGGTTGATAATATGAACCCGCCAGCTGTTTTTCTTTGATGTTTTTATGACGATGTTGCCAAACGTGTGTTGATATACAAAAACAGCGTTGCTTGTTTGCGTGCCGATAATTCCTTGGTGACAACTTTTCAATATTGGCTTTTCTCAACAGAGTATTAGGTTTTGTGTTTAGCTAAATTAGGGCTAAAGTGAGTCATCACCATTATCCTCCTGGATAGCGTAATGTCTCTCTTGATTTGATTTTGGTAGGAATAATTCAAAAAAGCTTTTGTTTGCATCTTCTTCTACGCAGCTTAAACCATTTTGGGCGGGAACCCCTTTTGGTGTAAGCATTATGTTATGCTTTAGCTATTGAAAAATAGCATATCTACAAGCTCGTAGGTCTGCTATTTTTGAAAAAATCGAAGAACGACTGACATAGAAACATATTTTCAGAAAACTGTCAGGATTTAGAAGACATTTATAGAATCGTTCCCAGGTCAAAATGGCTTAAACATCATCCAACATAGAAAAACACATGCCATCTTTGATTTGGGCAACTGGGTATGAAGGCCCATCTGTTCACAATACCCTAACCAGAACAAAATGCCCTTTAGGGCAATCAGAGTTTTTGCCTGCTTTCCGCGGCCAGAACAATTGTGGGGCTCTAGACTTACTTCTGAAGTGTCTCCGTGTGATGGAATCACTTAACCCATTTAGGCCTGACAGTTTTCTGAAATACCTCATGTTTCTAGGCCTATATCACTCAATATTTCATGTCAAGGACTCCAAAAGTTATATGTAATTGGCCAGCCGACCCCCCCATCTCAAAATATGTTGTTCCAGGGACCCCCCCCCCCCCCCCCCCCCAGAAGCAAAGATTTGACTTAAAATCGGTTGCTCTGAAAGAATATTCCAAGGTTTGCGCCCCATTTTCACGATTTTTCCAAAAATAGCAGACCTACAAGCTCGTAGCGCGCCACTCGGCTATGAGCTTGTAGATCTGCTATTTTTCAATAGCTAAAGTAGAACAGAATGCTTTATAAAACGCCAAAAGGGGTTCCCGCCCAAGATGGGTTAAATCGGTTGGCAAGCGATAAACAGTTTGCAACCGGACGACGGATCAAGCTCGTCTCATAAGTTTGAAAACCCGGGAGAGTTTTTTGAAACCACATTTCAGAAAGATGTGATCTAGACATTGATGCTTCAAAAAAAAAAGCCTGTTGGTTTTGTTGATTAGCAAAAAGGTTTACGGGCAAACACATGCATGGGAAAAGGAATAAAGGATGACTCAAAAAACTGCATCATATTTGTACAATTAAAATAATTCTAAAAACAAGAAACGCCCCCCCCCCCCCCCCAAAAAAAAAGCTGGCAGCTATAAGTTCAAGTAGAGTGCTGCTGGTTGGTGGGATATAAGCATGAACATATTGTGCCTTTTTTTTTAAGAGGAGGTTTTTTTTTTTAGAAAAGAACGCCGGGCTAAAATGAGCGCAACCTTCTCTGCATTCTCCTCATCCGGCCCCGTCTATAAATCACTCCTCTGACCACCGCTGCTGCTTTCGCCACCGCTGACCGCTGACCACTCGGCCGTGTGCCCCTCCTATTGGCCGGCAGCCGGGGGCCGCCGCCGTGTCCGGACAGGGGGGGGCCTGACCCATGAACCTTGGCCGGAGAGCCCTCTGGGCCAATGGGGCGAGCCGGTCAGGGCTACCTGCTGCTCTGGCATAATGCGATTGGACACAGCCTTCACAATGATGGAGCACGGGGAATTCTCCACGCTGACCAGTCCAATCATGGCCCGGGCTGACCACTGCGGCCACAGCTACTGACCGCCAAACGGAGCGCCACTGACATGTTATGTCACAGATGCCCTTTTTGGTTTTTCTCTTGCTTGACTGTCCTTATTGTGGAGGGTTTTTTTTAAAGTTAATTTTTGAGTGGGTGCTGCAGTCGAGCTCTTGTTCACGCGGTCACGCTAAAGGAGGCAGTGGTTTAGAAAGCAGTGTTGTGTTTTTGTCGACTAAAACTAAGGGGAAAAATGTTCGTCGACTACCTTTTTTCACTGACTAAAACTAAATAAAAACGAATCTATGGTGACTAAAGCTAAGACTAAATATACTGACAATTTCGTCAACAAATAAAAACTAGACTAAAATGTTAGGAAGGGACTAGTGGACAAGGGATCCAGTTTTATGCTGGGTTGCATGCTGAAAATAGCAGATGTACAATCTCACAAGCGCGACGCGTTGCGAGATTGTAGATCTGCTATTTTCAGCATGCAACCAAAGTGTAAAATATGTCATTACAACGACATCAAGGCCTGTCAAAACACATTTTTGTCGACTAAATCAACTGTAGATTTAAAATCGTATGACATTTAGTCGACTAAAACTAAAATAAACACTAGAACATTCCAGGTGACTAAAATGTGACTAAAACTAAGTGAAAACTATTCAAGAGACAACGACTAAAACTAAAATAGAAATTTGCTGCCAAAAACAACACTGTTCAAAAGGGGGTTTTCTGTTTTCTGGCAGTCAATCTGCATCGGTGTTGGTTGAAGTAGTGAGAAAAAAGCCACATTTTGAAGACACGCTGAGCAGATTATAATTATTGGGATATATAGCCTTAAAAATCTCTACAGTAGGGTGAACTTCATATCATTCACAATGAATTTTTTTTTAATGTGTTTATTCCCAAAGTGTGCTGCAAAGCATTGCCTTGTGATTCCATCCTTTCAACTATCTCCTTTACTTTATATTTTTTATAGAGGGACAGACGGTAAGCTGACAGGAAATGGAGAGAGAGATGGGGGAGTGACATGCAGTAAAGGCCGTCGGGATCGGGAGTCGAACCCGTGGCACACTGCACAGACTCGGACCGCTGAGCCACGGCCCAGGCAACTATCACAGGTTTGTTACACTCACATTCACAGAGTAGGACATTGACTTTGTATTGGCGTGGTATCTGGTTTACAATACATGCAGACAGGCAGGTATGTACAGTCATTGTAAGCTGTCCCTATAGATTATCTCAGGTAGACTAGGTAGGTATAGCGGACAGTGGCTCAGGAGTTAGAGCAGCTATCCGTTCCGGTTCGATTCCCGGCTCCTCCTGGCTGCATTGTCCTTGAGCAACACCCTAAACCCCTAATTAGCCCAGATTAACTCGTTGGTGCCTCGCATGGTTGCCTCCACCGTCAGTGTGTGAATGTGTGCTGCATAAACACGTCAATGTGTAATGGCAGGCACGTGTGAATGTGAAGTACATTGTCAAGTAGTCGGAAAAAGACTTGGGGAAAAAGCACTAATGCAGTTCCATTTACCATGTTGTAGGCAGACCAGAACAGATCTGTTTCCGGCTGACATTCCCTCCCTCTGTTTTGTGAATGCCACACGGGGGGTTTCATGCTGGCAGCGTAATTACCCAGCATTAGAACCAATTTAAAATGTTCCCGCAGGATACCAGCCCCATGTGGCCCAATCATACCTGTCTATCAGGAGGTACTAAGGTGCGCCTGCCCTGCGGTCCACCCCCACTAGCCTGGCTTTACTGAAGCTGTGCCCTCCGTAGACCTGGCCTATAGTACACACGCAGGTGTTCCTCCTCCCTCCGTCCTCACCTGTAGCCCCCCCTACATCCTCCTGAGTCAACACCATTAGCATCCTCCCTCCATGCCCCGCGGAGTTAAACACTCAATGAAAACAAATGCACCGACCGGGCTGACAGGCTCAGCTTAGTCAAATGACTTGTTTGGGGAGCGGGTCGGGTCGAGTCGCTGCGGGCTTTTACAGAACTTCTGGGTGACTTTCCACAGGGAGACGTTTGGTTTGCATTTATTTTACGGAACAGCGTGAGAAAAGAGAAGCGCCCGAGTTAATGCCTCACCTGAATCGAAACAGGATATCTTGTCAGAAAAGGGGATTTAGTTAGACTTTTCATAGTGGATTTGGTTAGTAAGTACTAGTGTACGCCCCAGGTAGTTCATTCTTAAAGAATGTATTTATGGTCTGCTGCTCTGTGTAGTGAAATGTTGGCATAAACACAATGAGAGTAATAATGGGAAATGCTATGGCGTTCTCTTCCCTTACAAAAGTGGCTGATGGGCAATTTAGTATAGTGCTGTATTTATCTATTTATATCTATTTATTGTCTTTAGTTTATTTATTGATCTATGATGGCCTGTTGTAAAAGTCATTAGTATTGTGATGTTAGTACACATGTTCTTCTCATCATATGCAATTTATTTATTTGGATCACAATGGAATTAAGTCCCCTGACCTTTTGTGCAATCCTGATAATTCTGTACTGCTCTTTTATGAATTGCATCATGAATATATCAAATAAATCTAAATCAAATACACGATTATGCTAATGACCATTAAGTTAATTATACTCCGTGATGATCACCTGCATCGTTATTTCTTTCATGAAAGAAATAATAGAGAGCAATAGTAGCAATAGTAGAGAGCACATCTCATTTAAAAACAATAGTGTTTAAAAAAATATCCGATCAAACCTTGATTAAATATTTGGCCACGTAGGACCCCACATATGCAGGTCTAAATGAGGGGAGTGAAAGTGATCAATCAGATTCAGTATTTTCCTACTAGTGCTCCCAGGGATGCTGGGACCGAAGCCATGCCCGGGAACTCCTCAAATCAGCACAGAAACATTATCCAATGAGCTCCGATTAATGTTGATTTTTCCATTTAGTTAAGAAGAAGATTATTTGTCATTTCATTTTTCTAGTTTTTGGCACACTCACATTGCCAATTGGAGAATGCAGCTTTTTTTTTCAGCTTCACTGCTGATTTTTGGTTAATGTTCTCTCCTGTTTCCATCCCTGGTTATTTCAGCTATAAGTGAGTGTAGAATTCAACAGCCTCTCAGGCTCATACATAGTATTTTTCTCAAATATATAATCTTTGAATCTGATTGATCTTCTCTCCCTTCAACATAAATGTTTCGGCATCGTCGCCAACCATTTGGAGCCACAGACTGCGATAAGGCACACATTTCAACATTTCGCCAAGCATGTGAACAGGTGATGTTTTGGGGTCCGCCCATATGCCCGGCAGGCAGCGGTGGCCGAACGGTTTGCGGAGCGGTCTTGATATCGGAAGGTCGCTAGTTCGTATCCCCGGACCGGCACGTTAAAATTACCACCGCTGAATTGCCCTTGGAGGCTTGGACAAGGCATTGAACCTCTACCATGAAATGTTCTATGAGCAGGGCCTGGCTGTGAACAAGTTCTTGAGCTTAGTCCAGTTACCCTGGGTAAACATAGTACCTTTCCTTTCCTTTCCCGTCAATCAATCAACACACTAAAGCTTTCTCTCTCTCTCTCTCTCTCTCTCTCTCTCTCTCTCTCTCTCTGTGTGTTTTAGGACCATTACTGTAACTATCTACTGTAGTGTATATAAGATACAGTTTGTCATAAAAACGTTATTTATATATTTTCCATGTCCAGCATACAAGAAAGAAGACACTTATACTGTACCCATAATATTACCCCCCACCACATTTGTAATTGAACCAAGTATCATAACATACAGACTTTTGTAACAAACTAAACTGCCATCAAGCGATTCCGAACTATGAAAACCACAAGAGCCACACACATAACTCATTGTTGTTGCTATTTGCCTTCCTGCACCTGCGGTATACGAAATTAAATATGACATTTTATACTTTCTCTTATCTGCTCGGAATATACATTTTCCTCTCTTATCAGAGAGCAAATGACCATGTCATATACCTTGTTTGTAAAGCATAGTCTAAGCTGTCCATAGAGTACTTTTTTTCTTTCTCTGGGCGCAAGTGTCTTGTTTTCAGTAGTTCCACATCGAGAAAAAGCATTTTGTTTTTTTAGAGCACTCCGCCTTTTGGTGCAGCTGCTCCAAACGCTTCTAATTTATTTGAAAATCTATGCATTTATAAAAGGCACTGGTGTCAGTTGTCACTGTTGGTCCTTTTCAAACGAAGCCCACGTGCATCGCTTCATCAAAAATGTGCTGATGAATTACTCCCCAGTGTCCTGAAAGAAAAAGGCTACATGGAGTTGGACACACACCCTTATTGTGTCATTTTATAGCTGTGGGCAAATGTCATTTTCCTTCTGGAACTGTAGTGGAAATATTTGCAAACGGTGGCCAAAACATAAATAATATGAAGATAACTTAATACACAGTTGTTACAGCTTTTCTTAAATAATATTAATGAATTGGGTGAAACCCCAACCCCTCCTAAGAGAGGGGACAAAAATGTGGATGTTAATAGATTCTATGGCTTAACATTACTATGAAATTGGGTATTGTGTTATCCTTCAATAACCCTGGGGTTGCCTTCAAAGCATATTGAGTCAGGGCCAGTAGAACCCATTACTCATCTCAGGAGAAGGTTAGGCATGGGGTCCGGACTCCGGACACTCTGAAAACAGGCTGTGTGCTGGGTATACAATGTCCCCAGTGTCCACTGGCATGGCCCTGGGATTCCTATCGGAAGAGACTGAGAAAGAGAGGGAGAGATGTAGGCGTGGTATTATGTCATAATGGGCCGAGCTCATAAGGGATGGCTGATGGCAGCATCTGCTTGCTTTGTCAACAGGCCAAAACGTAATGAAGGAATAGGGCGCCAAAGCGCTTTGGCAGGACGAGATGAGGACAGAGATGAATGGACGCTGGGTCACAGCCTTCCTCATGGCCAGTGAGTCCACCATCTTATCTCTGACTCCCACCGGTCAATCGATTGGCTCTGGGGCATTAGTCATCGGCCCAAGATCAGGTCACCGTTTTTTTCATCCTAATGGCTCCAGGCCCACAGTCAGCCTTCATGTTATGTCTCCACATGGAGATGGATGAATGTTGAAACGTTTATGTGGGTTTGTCTTGTCATTCGATTCTTTTTGGTTTTGGCGAGTGTTAATTAAAGCCCATTTTAACATACCGGTAGGCCTACATTATTTATTTTTTATGGAATGCTCTTCCCGACATGATTCCGTCTTTTTGTATTGTGATTAAGCATTTCACTTTAGAAGGAGAAAGGTCACATATAAAGTGATCTCCCGTTCTCTAAACTGTTTCTTAATCACTTAAGTTTTCAGACCACAGTGAGGCTTGCTGGCCAGTGGCCAGGCCGTGGTTTTTTCTGACATGGTTAATAGACACAGGACAGCCCCGGAGCCTGGCCGTGGTGTTTTGACATGGTTAATAGACACAGGACAGCCCCGCAGCATGGCTGGAAGGCGCTTGGCTCAGACGGCGGTCACTGTGCCCTGCAGGGTAGCCATTAAGGGAACAAGACGAGGGGAGCCGGGAGGATGTCCGCACACCAGGGTTCTAATCCGGAACCATGGGCTCCTCTTTGGGGAAACAGAGCCGTTCCTCAGTCCCTGAGCCTCCGGAGCATTCTGCCAGGTGCTCGAGTCAAACCACAGCGACACAATTAGCCTAGCCATCCCTGCGGTTTGGCCTATTTTGTGGTTGACTTAAGCCTGTGGGAGCATTAACTCTTCCCACATTAACTCGAATGGGGAAAAAGTCAGCAGGTGACCTTTTTCGGCTTGGTTAACTGTATTGTTTGTTTCTTTTTTCTTTCACTTTTTTTTGTTTTGTTCGTATAGCGTCCAAAATCCGGACTTTAAGTCCCACAGGTCTATTCGTGGCAGTGTCAACAACAAAATGGAAAGAAATCCTGAAACAAAGAATGACTCAAAAACTCTGCATGTGCTCCAAGTGCTGACAAATTGCTTAACTGACAATAGTTGGGTCTGTCAGTCGCCTGCTGGCCAGTGTTACCTCTATAACGACGTATCAGCCTTTTACTGGAGAGGGCCGTCCAGTTTGGCTTAACGCTGTCCACGCTGCAGTTGACTTGTTCTCATCATTGTTGGCCTCTTCATTTCCCAGCTCTTTGCTCTTCTGTGGCGCATCTGTTCAGAGCTCTGCTTAGCGGTGTTCTTTACTAGCTCACCTTTTAATCTGGGCCTTGGAAGCAGTCTCTCTCATTATTGGCAAGCTTTTGAGCGAGGGAAGAAACGCATGAGAGTGAAATTAATTGTGTGCTAAGCAGAGTGGAATTAACAGCTTGTGCCTGAAATCTGTGGCCAGGGCTGGGCTTAGCCCTTCGTTGAATCTCCCTGATCCTTCTTGTTACTGGAGTTGTGGACCATTGTAGATGAGGGAGATGATTCCGTGCTTTCAGCCTCTTGTCTCTGTCCTCCTTTTGTCTTTCTGTCTTTGTCCGCCTCTGTGTTCCTTTCAGGGCAGTATCACAGCTGGCCTCTTTAATTCACTCAGGAGACATGGAGGGGACTGTCCTCCCCCCCTATAGGATACTACTGTACACACACCGCACACGCACCCATGCACACACACACACACACACACACACACACACACACACACGATATTTTAACATTTGGAATGTGAATCTGAACTCATTGAAATGTGGCCAAATGTTGATTCTTGTGTTCTCTTTCTTCCTCTTTTTTTGTTGTAAAAGTTAAAGTATACACACTTTACAGTATATTTTTACAGGTTTTCTTTCTCATACGAATCCAGTTGGCATTAAACCAAGTCCTCGACAAAACAATGTCTGAGTCAGGTTTGGCGCTGCAGTGGGTCCACCCAGGGATTCCTCAGCATGGGTTGTCTAGCCATCTGCCCGCTCAGAAAGATGCCGACTCATTGAGAGCTGACTATTGAACTAATATACGGCCAAACAATTACCCCTTTTAAACAGCTTGGTAATGATTTTATGGTCTCTAGAAAGACAGGCTGTGAAGTAAAAACTACAGGATCCCCAACAAAAACCTTACATGGCTGTAAATATGTATTAACCAGAAAATGGGCCTTGTGTGGGATCATTTAGGAGAGACAAAGACGGCCCCTTGGACAAAGAGGGAAAAGAGGGGATTCTACTTAGCTAATGGGCTGTACCATAGAGATGTAAAGAGGTGGATCTTTAGCGGGAGCAATGGTCCCCATGCCTGTAAGGCCAGATAGACTGTAAAACATGTGGGTCTGGCCAAAAATGTGCCCACGGTCAATTGTAGGAATGCTAATTCACCCTTGGCCCAGGTTATGTCTTGGGGGAGCTTTTTTATTGTGCAGTTTTTAGGGTTGAAGGGGACAAAGTCATTATGGAGGGAAACTCACGATCAACATAGAGAGGAGAAAGAGGCTTTGTTACGCGTTTCCCTCAAAGAGAAGGGACCCCCCTCCAACCACAAATAAAAATACAAACTTCTAACAGGCAGTGATGGAGGGCCCTTCCAATTTACCTCAGGGCCCTTCAGGCCACAAGGGTACTTGTTATGTTCTCTGACCATCTCTTCCACCTCACGAGGACAAGTGGTCAGCCAGTAAAGAGGCCTTTTAACAGAGAACCCCTTGTGGCAAATGAGCATCACGTGAAAATACACAACAACAACACAGTCGAATCCCGGCGGTCGTTCAACTCAGACCAGTATACGAATGGACCCAAAGGGACCCGTATACGTGTCCCATTTGTACTCTCTTCTGAGTTAAATTAACACAAGGTACTTTACTGTGTCATTTGTTTGTATGTTTGTTTTGTTTTGAAGGTTTCGTAGAGTGTTTTGCTTTTGGTACAATTTGTCCTCCAAGTAAAGAGTCGTTCTTGTGGAAATCAATGGAAAGGGAACGTTCTGTTCTGTTCCGTTTTGTTCTTTGACTTTATAGAAGTGTCTATTTGTACGTCTCTAAATGTTTTGATTAATTGAACAAGGTGGACCCTCTTCTAAACAAGTGTAATGCTTAACCCATTTAGGCCTGACTTCGAAATAAATAAAAAGTCTTATAGTATAGTAATATATATTAAAAGATTTGTGCCACATTTTCACGATTTTTCAAAAATAGCAGCTTGTAGCGCGCCACTTGGTGGTGTGCTATGAGCTTGTAGATCTGCTATTTTTCAATAGCTAAAGTATAACATAATGTTTAGTTAAAACACCGGGTTCCCGCCCAGAATGAGTTAATTGGGTCGTCCACTCACAGTTAGCAGTTCTTTGTATTGAGTTTGTGCTTGAAATGTACTGTAATTATTCTGCAAACTGTTAATAAATATTTCAATCAATCAATCAAAACGTCAGAGAAACAGTCTTGAGAAGGTCTAACTCAAAAGAAATGCCAAGGCAACTCGCGTCTTGTGTTACAATAATATTAGTCCCAAATAAATTTATGGCACCGTCGATACCATATGTCTCCATCTAAAGACAATATATCTAAGGCATTGTCAAAAAGGTATAATAAAGCTGTCAGTGTACTGTATGCCCGTCTGACGCCCGTCCCCTTCATTATCACATCTAAATGGCTGAATATGGGGCGGGATATCAGTGTGTTTTGTGTAGGAAAAGACTGGGGCTTGGAGATTATACCGGCCGATTGAAATGTAAAACAGCTATTGCAATTACCCATAACCTCAGCACGAACCTAGCCTGAAACAATGCAACCATTTTCAAAGGATGAGAGAGAAGAGGGAGCGGAGAGAGGGAGAGAAAACACATCCCTGAGAGGCACGGACTGATAACAAGGAGGCATCGTTAAAGTTAAAGGATGGGAGAAAGATGAGAGATCTTTAATCTAGCCTACTACAGTGTTGTGGGCATTATTATACCTACCTGTGAATCAAGTGGGTATAGGACAATCATTTAGCATAAAAAGATGGGTCAGGTCAACGTTTGTTGTTGAATTGGGATGTATTGAATTCTATATTTAAAAGGTAAATACGTCTTATTATAAGGAATAGGTGGTTTGCACCTTTTTTTTTAAATGAGATGTTGTATAGTATACAGTTGAATAGGAAACCGTCAAATAACAAGCAAATGGACACTTATCTGGAACAGATAATTTGATGCATGTTAGTCGAGATAGTCGCTTCCAACAGCAAATTATTGTCATTATAAGACCTATTATGTAGACATTCAGAGACATTATTACTTGGTGTTCTTTGGTTTTCAATCAGAACCAATGGCTTTCTGGGTTTTCCTTTCTGAAGCCTCCTCACCTGCCATGTGGCCACGACTTTCAGAGACATGTTCAGCAGGCCAGGCCAGGCCGTAGCTAATAGTAGTATGCTAATGTCTCCCCAATACACTCCTGCACATAATATTAGTATGCTAATGTCTCTCTCCAATACACTCCTCCTGCACAGAGGACAGATATATGGGATCTGGACAACTGCTATTTAAAAAGGACTTTGTGTCCCTTTTATTTGGGAGGTCTCTCGTCGTGGTTGTTGGGATTAGCCTGGTGCAGTGTTTCAGTTTGATTGTATGTTGGGGGTGCACGTGAGGCACGCACGCACGAACACACACACACACACACACACACACACACACACACACACACACACACACACACACACACACACACACACACACTTTGTTTGGACACACCTAATCCCCCCCTCAAATGGGTAGGTTTCTCTCTGTTTTGATGCTCTCTCTCTCTCTGTGTTTACTGCTCTCCCTTAGTTACTCGTCTTTAATCACTTTGTGTCGGCATAGGGACCTAAGCTTGTCCTCGACCCACTTCAGAATGCCCCCCCCTCACCCCTCCTCAACAGGCCCTTTCGGCATGAAGGACAGATGTGGGACGTGAGCCAAGCCCGTCCTGGAGGATGTTTGCCATCTCCGTCCCCTCTGTCAACACAACGCTGTTTCTGCGCCACTCTGTCACAATGAGAGGCAGAGCATGGCCTTTTGTTTAAGACAGGGTTTAGATGGAGAGACCGCGGCATTCTGTCCACCCGCTGATTGAGGCCAGGAAAAAAAGCATCAAAGGCGAGGCTGTTTGATGTTTGGCTAGCTATTGGCGTTTGAGCTTTTTGTTTTTTTAGGTCCGTTTGGGCTCCCTGAGTCGTTATTGGCCCTTTACAGGGATTCTTCAGTTTGGGGCCATTTGCATGGATTTGCATACACTCCTAAAGAAGAGAGTTTTTTTGTTGACGTTTGGGAGCATGTCGTTGGGCCCGTTGATCAATAGATGATAGAGATGGTCAATAGATGAGAGGCGGTCACTAGCCTAGGGGACAGTAGCGTAGTGGCCTCTGAAGTTGACACGGGAGCTTTTTTACTAATCTCTTAACTTTGAGATCCATATCACCTGGAATATGCTCTGTGATGTCCTTTTCTTCTGATCTTTGTTTATTTACTTTTAAATTTCTCTCCCTTGAAGACTACAAAGATATATGTATTAGTGTTCTAACACACGGTATCATCATCAGTGCGAAATGCAAGTGGCCGTGGCCAAATTAACCAATACAAGCTATTATCCGATTTAGGATGACATTTTCTGCAGTGAGTAGATGTCTGAAACCCAAATTGAGAAGTGTGCCATGACACCTCTCACAAATTACAATATTCACACCCTATAATGTGGTTATTCAACTGACCCACCAGAGATGTCTCGTTGGAAAAAGACGAAAACGGTAGTAAGTAGTGTTTTGTAGTGCGTCCATTCATTCATTCACCTCTTCTTTCCGTGACGGTTATGTTGTATCTTCACGTCAGGGAATAATGTGTAAAATGGCCTCATCTTTCTCCTATATCTGCGTGACACACAAGGGCCTCATTGATGTGCACAGTGTCACGGTGGAGGAGGTGTCATGGCGCCTTGTGTTTGGAAAAGGAAGCTGTGAGTCCACGCAGCCCTTTAGCCCGGAGGTGTGAAAGACATTAACACCTCCACGACACAGGGAGGGACACCCTGGCTTGTGCTCGCATGAGAGCGCTAACAACAATGACCCCGCAGGGGCATTCATCTGCATTCATTAACCTACAGGTATACCTACAAGAGCCCTGGTTACAAAATCTATAACAACAACATGGCTAACAATAGGGCAACACAAAGCCAAAGTACCTTGTTTGCATTTGGCACAACACATCACACTTGAGTTTAACTATAAAGGCCTAAAAGGGCTACATTAGCCCAGGGTTTGTATAATTCACTTCATTGTATCAATTGGAACGGTATAACATTCTATCTACCTACTGCCTTTCACGAATGACACGCGCACATACATGTGCTCTTTGCACGTTTCACATGCATGGGGCTCGGTTTAGCTCGGTTTAGCTATAAACCAGAGTGACTTACAGCCACGGAATGAGGCTCACCTCCTTAGATCACCAAGTAACCGAAACGGTACAATAGAATAGCCGGGGACGCGTATTCCACTCATCTATCAGTGCAGGGCTGTGATGTGGACATTTATCACACCTACCATTAACGGTGGTTATGGTGGGCCATAAAGCAGGTAATGAAGTTAGGTTTGGAGGCGTTGGCCCGGCTAGTGGTATTGATCTGATGGCTGTATAATGTCTGCCGTGTCCACGCCGGGCGGAGGCTGTAATAGACTGTTGATTACCCACCCAGTACAGCACAGGGTTAGGTCTGCTCCCACCGGGCCTGTGTGTCTGTCTGCAGCCTCCTGGAACAATGGACCATGACCTCGCTGCTTAAACACACTATCTACACCTCGTCTTTCCTCTCTCTCTCTAGCTCTCTCTCTCTTTCTCTCTCTCCCTCCCTCCCCCTCTCTCTCTGTCTCTCTGTCTCTCTGTCTCTCTGTCTCTCTCTCTAGCTCTCTCTCTTTCTCTCTCTCTTTCTCTCTCTCCCTCCCTCCCTCTCTCTCTCTGTCTCTCTCTTTCTCTCTCTCTCTCTCTCTCTTTCTCTCTCTCCCTCCCTCCCTCTCTCCCTCTTTCTCTCTCTCTCTTTCTCTCTCTCCCTCCCTCTCTGTCTCTCTCTAGCTCTCTCTCTCTCTCTCCCTCCCTCCCCCTCTCTCTCTCTCTGTCTCTCTCTAGCTCTCTCTCTCTCTCTCCCTCCCTCCCCCTCTCTCTCTCTCTGTCTCTCTGTCTCTCTCTAGCTCTCTCTCTCTCTCCCCCCTCCCTCTTTCTCTGTCTCTCGCCCCTTATGCGTCGTCTCTTTGTCCTGTCACGTCGTTATGAAACGCTGCGTTGGCGGCTGCTACAGGTGAGAGGTCAGAGGTCAGAGCGGAGTGTGCCTTCCATCAGGCCACTCCGCTGCTGTCTCGTGGTGATGATGTCACCGGAGCCGGCCGAGACAGAGAGAGAGATAGAGAGAGAGAGACAGAGAGAGACGTGCGTGTACCACTGTAGTTGCTGATGATACCCACACGCTCGGGCACACACGCACGCACACACACACACACACACACACACACACACACACACACACACACTTCTTGCCTCAGGCTGCTTGTCTAGCAGGCACCCCAGGTGACTCACACACACTGTGCCTGATGGAGTGTGTCACACAGTGGAGTCTGCTGTCTGCGTGTGTCTGGCTGTGTGTGGCGTCAGTGGCCGTGTGTGTGTGTGTACGTGCGCTATAGTCCGGATGCCTGGGTGAAACGGAGCGTGGTGATTTAGCGAACAGCCCCCCTGGAGTGGCGCTCTCCTATGAAGTCATCCGTGACTCAGCTAATAGCCCTGCAACCTGCCACCGCTTTCTAGCCCGCCGTGACCTCATCACCCCGCGACCTCCCGCGCAGGTTTATTGAGGCAGCGAGAGAGAGGGCCGCCGCATCACCCGGCTGGCATCTAGCGCGGGCGGGGGGGGGGGGGGGGGTCTGCGTGACGCATGCAGTCGCACGCGGTGCACACACAGACACACACACAGACGTGCACAAATGCAGACATCTACACACTTAACCCATTTTGACCTGGGAACGATTTTACAAATGCCTTCTAAATCCTGACAGTTTATTGAAAAAAAACGATGTTTCTATGTCAGTCATTCTCAAACATTTTCATGTCAAGGACCCCCAAAAATATGGCCGCTGAGGCCGCTGAGCACCATCTGAAAATATGTTGTTCCAGTGACCCCCCAGGAAGCAAGATAGCAGACCTACAAGCTCGTAGCTATGAGCTTGTAGGTCTGCTATTTTTTGATATAGCTAAATTATAACAATGTTTAAAACACCAAAAAGGGTTCCCGCCTAAAATGGTTTAACGTGCACGCACACAGGTACAGTACACGTGTTTATAGATGTGTACACACACACACACACACACACACACACACACACACACACACACACACACACACACACACACACACACACACGCGCAACACGCGCAACAACGTCATATCTTTTATAGTTTTTATATGGCAGTGAAGTCACGCCGTGTGAGAGCTTCCGTCAATGGTAGTTAAAAGCAGCAGCAGCAGGTCTGAGGAATGGTTTACAGACACATTACTAATGACAGATTAGTGTAAATGACTGTATGGGGGGGGAGGGGGGCATCATGCTATAGCCATGCTATAGCATTCACTCATTGACGTGACGTAGTGGCATAGACAGTATGGCTGGCTGCTGCGTGGTCAGTGGTGGGAAAACTACTTCATTTATTTTTCTTAAAGCTGCTTATGTCAACATTTTAACCCATTTACATTTAGGCCTGACGTCGGGAAAAAAAATAAGTTTGCCGTGCCGCATTTTTACGAATTTTCTAAAATAGCAGACCTACAAGTTCATAGTGCGCCGCTCGGTGGCGCTTTGAGCTTGTAGATCTGCTATTTTTCAATAGCTAAAGTATAACATAATGCTTAGTTAAAACACTGGCTATTTTTCAGATAGCCAGCAATGGTTAAAACGCTCCCCCAAAAGACTTTCCCTGTAAGCTTTGTCATTGGTCGATTTGCCTGTCTACTTCCTGATTGGTTGGTCATTTCGACCGGGTTTTTTTTTTCAACCAATGACAAAGCTTTTATAGGAACATCTTTGAATGAAGATTGTGGCCCCTATCACAGAGACACATTTTTTTAGAGAGTTTTACTGCTGGCTATCTGAATACCACAAAAACAAAAAAAGTCATTAAAATGTTGACGTATTATTGCTTATAGCTACCAATACTGCAATATGGAAATACTCTGTTACAAGTACAAGTCCCAAAATTCTAAATGTACTAATAATACTAATGTACTAATAGTACAAAAGTGTTGTTAAAAATATAATTGAAGGATATTAAAAGTGTGCATTGTGTGCAAGTTTTACAAAATTGAAAATTTTGAAAATAGCCGATCTACAAGCTCACACACATGTACTATAGTTACTTTCCAGCACTGCTATACTGCTGCATGGTTACTTGTATGGTTATTATGGTCAGGCTGGGAATGATTGGGCTATTTTTGTTGTTCTGGCCCGACTACAGTTGGCAAACACTATATGTAACATGCGTAGGATGTGTACAGTATGTATATGAAGTACAGGTGCAGCTGTGATGGTTATACTGAGGTGGAATTATTGAAACTTAAAGGCGCATATTGGTGTGTTTGTGTGTGTGTGTGTGCGTGTGGATGACTGTGCACGTGTGCCGTTTCTGCCACTAAAGCAAACAAGGGAGGCTCAAGCTTGTATGCATGTTTGTATAATGTGTGTGTGTGTGTGTGTGTGTGTGTGTGTGTGTGTGTGTGTGTATGATAGTCGGTTGAAGCTGTAGGGAGGTCAAAGTTCCGTCTTATCTTGAGTGTGTGAGTGAACCTGCCTGCCTGCTGTTAGCGGTATGTTTATAGTCCTTGTCAGACTACGCACGCACGCACACACACACACACACACACACACACACACACACACACATGCGCACGCAATATATATATATACAAACACACAGGCATCGGCCGCTTTTGATTGCTTTAGTGATAGAAACTGCCCCCCCCCCCACACACACACACACACGCACACACACTACCCATATACAGTATACATGCGCTCGGCGCACGCACACACACTCCCCCACACACACACACACATACAGACACACGCACATACACTCACTATACAAACAACACAGGCATTGGCCACTTTGATTGCTTTAGTGATAGAAACTGCATGTACAACCCCCCCCCCCCCCTCCTCCACACGCAGCCACGCACGCACACACAAACACACGCATGAATGCACAGAATACAAACATAACACAGGCCTCTGCCACTTGATTGCTTTAGTGGCAGAAATTGCACACACACACACACGCACACGCAGGGCCCCTCTGGCCTCTCAGCCTTTCCCACACTGATAGGAATCTGGAGCGTGCCATAAAGCACGGCTACAGATCACAGGGTACAACAAAGACTCTCCTCTCCTCTCCTCTCCTCTCCTCTCCTCTCCTCTCCTCTCCTCTCCTCTCCCCTGTCCTCTCCTCTCCCAGGACACATAGATCACTAGCCACACAGCTTGTATAAGCCAGATAAGACCTCCATGGCGCCTCTCCCGTCCACCTCGACCCCCCCCAGCCCCCCCACCCCCACCCCCTCCACATTGCTCATGTTCTCCTCTCTCTCTCTTGGTCCTATGGTGTGTATTCTTCTGTCCACCTCCTCCTCCTCCTCCTCCTCCTGTGTGGAGTCAGTTGTTCAACATGTTTCCACCTGCATTTTGCCTCATGGGTGTCGAGGTGGTCTTATATTGTCTTTGTTTCCGTGTCGTGTTGAGCTTGAGAAGCATTGCGATCAATCAATCAAGAGTCGTCTTTCTTTTATGTACAAGTATAATTTATTAGCTTTTCTTTTTTTACTTGATTCTGGTCTTAATTTGGGGCTCTTGTCATCTGCCGACCTCACTGACATCTGTCATTGATTCTGCTCTTTCTTGCTTGTTTGTGCATGTCAGTAGTGGAAAAAGTACTCACATTCCTACTTAGTATCAATACTGCAATATAGAAATACTCTGTTACAAGTAAAAGTCTGGAATTCAAAATGTACTTCAGTAAAAGTAGAAAAGTATATATTTTAAATAGCAGATCTACAAGCTCGTATAGACTCTGACTGGCTATTTTCAAATGGCCGAAATGTTGTATATGGTTATGGGCTGAAGTGGTTACTGTATGTTTTGTAATGACAATAAAATATAGTGAGTGAAAGTGAAAGTACAATATTTGGACCCGAGATGTAGTAGCCTATAGAGCACCGAAGTCTGACGTCACTTTCAGTAGAGGGCGTCAGTCCCCAGGTTCATGTATTTGTTTAGTTGCATTGAAATCCCCATAGGAGGATTTTTAGATTGCTTCATATAACAACTGTGTTTGAAAAATAAACATGTCATCTCGGCCGCTTCACTCATATGGATATGAAGAATCAACTGACTGAGAGAAAACGCTAATGTTACTGCTGCTGAATTACCGGTAGTTAGATTTTCGCTAGAAGCAGACTGTATCATATATGACTGACTGTTGCAAACGATACAGAGACGCCTCCCTAACAATAACGCCGAGACAGCTTGTTTATTTTTGGACCACAACGCTTATAGTAGACGATATTAAGATCACCCCATGTTATTCTCCATAGAGAAATTACTTCTGCGAACCAGGGGAATCGTCGGGATGAGCGAGTTACGTCAGGACTTCGGTGCTCTATAGGAGTAAAAGTATAGGAAATTGGAAAATTCAAGTAAAGTATTACAGATATCACAAAATTGTACTTGATGTACTTATTTACTGTACTTTCCACCACTGATGCTCACTGTCATTTGTTTCCTTCGTCCTTTACCAGGGCTGGACTGGGACAAAAATTCTGCCTGGTCGTTTTCGCGTGAGTTTGGCCCAGACCGGCCCACCACAACCAGCGCGCAGATAGCAGAAACTCTACCGCCCGCTCTGTCGAGGTACAAACAAACAAGCCCTAATAATACCACCACTTTTACAGAACAACATAAATGTTACAAACCAACAGACAACTACACAACCCTTTGTAGAGGGTTTATTTGTCACTCACTGATACAGGTACAGTGACATTATCATGATGGCACTGGCAGAATGGCAGCACGCCCGGACCTTTCCTGCATGGTGGCCTGCCGCCTATTGGCCTGTCAATTTTATTTTTTATTTTTATTATGGTGGCCCCCTACGGTCGCGGCCCACCGGGAATATGCCCGGTACGTCCTGTGGCCAGTCCAGCCCTGTACCACCATAAATTCATACCAGCGCCAGGTTTAGTCCTTTATGCTCAAGACATCATCATAGACGCAGATTTATTTCATATCATTTTATAGTTGTCAAATTGAATCTGTCCATAAAGTCTAGTGATTTAATTTGAAATATACACTCGCATGGAGTCAGTCTTGACCTGGCATCAGCTCACCGCACTGACCCCGCCAGACACCTCGCAGATCTAACACATCGTCCAGTTGAAATATCCCAGCTCTTCCCCTATGATGTCATGGAGTTTTAGTGCCTAGAATGGATGGCGCTGGAGTTGGAGGTTGTTTAAACTGTGCTTTATACTGCAGGTTATTGGCTGATGTTTGAGCGTGCTCTCTGATGGCCGTCGCTTGTAAATCGCCCGGCCTTTCGTGACCCTCGCGACGCTATTAAACGGGAGGTTTTCTGACTGGGGCTCGCTAAGTGGGTCTTAATGGAGACGGCAGTGAAAGGCTATTCCCTTTTATTGAAGTCTTACAGTATGTGTGTGTGCGTGACCGTGCGTGTGAGTGTTATATCTGCCCTACCTCGAGAACCAATCGACCGATTGTCTTCTAATTCGGCACATGGCTTTTCACCGAAGACCCGGGGGAGTGCCCAGTGTGAAGTCGGTCGTATATATGCCCAGATATGGGCTTATAGGGTTGTCCAGAACCGCCAATCTCACGTCAGAAATGCCCAATGCGTATATATCGGCTTGCCCATATACCAGAATACTATAATATTAGGGCTGTCTACGATTATTCCATATTTTAATATATATTCAAACTGTTTTCTGACATTTTCTTTTCGTCAAGGACCATCTCAAAACGTTTTGTTTCAGGGACCCCCAGAAGCACATATTTGAGTTAAGAAAGTACACTTTAAAATATACAAAATATTAAAAGATTTTCACAAATGTTCACACAATTTTTCAAATACAAAATCACACTCGTGTGAAGTGAGGGGCGCTCTTATCGTCATACATCATCACATTCCCAATCACTTTTGGCGCCCTCACTTTTCCGTCCTCACTTTTTAAAGGAGAGGTTCATGCTAGAAGGCTTTCTTACCTTTCGTTGTAGTCATGTTAATTTGCTTATTTCCAATTACCATCACTCGAAAATCATCTTTTTTGTATAAATCCTCTCATCATAATGTCAACAGTATATGTGTACAGGCTACAGCGTCAACTTTACTCCATAGTAACGCCACTGTTCCAGCCGTAAAGCGTGAAGTCCCGTCTATCGCGACACTTCGCGAGCTCCATGCAAGTGGATGGAGCTTGCGGAGTCTCGGGGGGGCCCCTCATCCAATCAAATCATCGCTATGGGCTACATACACACAGACGCACAAAGCCTGGCATAGGAGGGGCTAGCGCCCATCAAAAATAGCACATCTACAAGCTCATATATAGCATGGCACTAAGTGACGCGCTATAAGCTTGTATATCTTCTATATACTCCCTCCCTACAAATGGAACCACTATGCACCATTAGTGGGCATGGATGTTGTTCTTACCATCTGGGCCGTCGCTGTTCCAGAACCACAGTGGAAGTGCACGTGTGACCTTTTGATGTGCTCGTGTCTGTAAACACGTAACACACATGTACAGTATGGATGTTTGAACCGATGCATGCTCTCTGCTTTTTTTGCCCAGGAAATAAATTGAATCAAATTGGACTCAAATCCCCTGCTATGGTGGTCTGTGCATGTGTGCAGTGTAACCCTAACCCTGCAACGGTTCGCTTCAGTTTGGCTCCGCAGTGTCAAACATACCCATGACTAAAAGAAGGCTTTGAGCGGCTTTTTGTTGGCCCAGCCCTGCATACATACTCTGCTATTCTTCATCCCTGTGAAAAACCACAAGATACACACACACACACACACACACACACACACACACACACACACACACACACACACACACACACACACACACACACACACACACACACACACACACACAGACAGTTCTGTGTAACATACTGTAATGCACTTACTGTAATATGCACAGTGTGTGCGCACACATACTGTACACGCACGCACACACACACACACACACACACACACACACAGACAGTTCTGTGTAACATACTGTAATGCACTTACTGTAATATGCACAGTGTGTGCGCACACATACTGTACACGCACGCACACACACACACACACACACACACACGCTTTCTCTGTCTCATAACAAGCTCGCGCAAAGCCAGCCAGACACACGCTTATCGGAGCCGCGAGCGCGCAGCCTTGTGCAACATGTACACACTTTCCTCTAGTGGAGCCAGTGAGGTCAGGCTGCAGGGTGTGTGTGTGCGTAGTAGTGTGTAAATGGTCATTCAGTCTCTCAGCAGTGCGCCGGGGCGTGTGTGTGTGTGTGTGTGTGTGTGTGTGTGTTGCCGGGCGCTTTATCAGTGTGTGTTCACGGGGAGTGGAAGGAAAACACTCCGCGCAGTTATTCACAATAATAATATCCATATCACGACGGCCCCAGGCCTGCATGAGGCAGTTCGGGAGAGAAAAGCTTTTACTGTTTGTTTTATGTTTTTATAGCGGAATTTTAGATCATTAGTGTTTCCCCCTTTTTTTTTTCAGCCGAATGTTTTGAACTTTTCTTGATCACTAAAGAAGCATAAGTAGATTGGTGCTATATCGGGCAGAAACCTCCTATGTCCAGGTTTCTTTCTTTTCTTGTTTTATTTCTTATTTTTAAGTGGTGCAACCACTTCCTTAAGTGACTGTGTGTGTGTGTGTGTGTGTGTGTGACGTGTGTGTGTGTGTGTGGGTGGCTGCCTGCCTGGGTAGCTGGCTGGGTGCGTCTGAGCACGAAAACAGCATGGTTGTTTTTCACCACATGTGCGAACCTAACACACACTTAACTGTATATATGGTGATTTCGGGTGTGCCAGTATAGTACAGTGACAGTACAGTACAGTACAGTACAGTACAGTACAGTACAGTACAGTACAGTACAGTACAGTACAGTACAGTACAGTAGAGGCTACAGTAGAGGGACCCCCACACGGTATAACTCTGTCATTTCTCAACCGTTTCGGACACGGGGCGGCTCGCCGGAATCAGGCCGGCACCCTGGATGCGTTCCTGTGGGTCTGGAACTTCCACCACCACCCCCCACACCCCCCACCCCCACACGGAGCACCACTTACTTCACATGGGTGTGATTTTTGTCTTCTTCCTGTAAGTGAACGCCCTGCTTGATGGTCATAACTACAGCGTCACTCAAAAGCATCAAAAGTAGCAGATCCACCAAACGTGACGCCAAGCCGAGCTCTTTGATCTTGTAGATTTGCTACTTTTGAACTTGAGAATCCTGAGAAGTAACATTTTTGGAGATTTCCACCCCGACAGAGACTAAATTAAGTTCAGAAAGCTTTTACTGTATTTTTTGCGGAATTTAGAGTATTTCCCACATTTTGGCATAATGTTTTCCTTTGGCAGAATGTTTGGAACATTTCTTAATCGCAAAGAACCACAAAGTAGATACAACTTTGTTCTTCTATATGAAAGGAAATGTGCATTCATTAATCCTTTTGTAGCTCTGAGAGTTCAGTGTACAAATGTAACCAAAATGTTACACATGTTGCACAATCGAACACTGGATTTTACTGTGAGAATTTACAGTACTTGTGGTGAGAGAGATCCATGTGCCTATTTCACACGCCGCATACTGTAGTACGTTGTATCTCTTTGTTGCCTCTTTTACGTTAAATATGTTGCTGTATATTCTGTGAAAGTGCAGCGTAAGACAGCTTAACCCAGTGGTTTTCTACCAGTGGTCCGGGGACCACCAGTGGGCCTTGAGGGGGTTCCAGGTGGTCCCCAGCTAAATGATGGAGAGTTGCTATAACCAAATGGGCCCTTATAGATCTTTAACTCTTGAGAGCGTAAAATGAAACCAAAGTAAATTATTGTTACACATGATCTGCATTGCTTAATTTACAAGAACAAAGAAGTCAGTTCAACGTTTGCCTGTTATCTCTCCTAATGGTACCAACATCAATACAGAATGGAATTGTGGAACAAAATCTCCGTTAGTTTTGGTTCTGAGAGAGGCTAAATGTGATCAAATGGTGGTTCTGTGGCTCAAATACCCAATAAATAATGGTCCTTGATATGAAAAAGGTTGAAAACCACTGGCTTAAACAAAAGAACAAATGAGACCTAGTCCTAGTAAATGAATGCCTGTGTGTTCTGGGAAGGCTTTAGGTGGCGATATGTAGCCGTAATGTTTCAGTGTGATGTGTGATGTGATCCAAGGACACTGCAAGCTGACCAGACTGTCCTACTAACACATTTGTGGATAAATTATAATATGTTTAGTTTCCGACATTTTGTTTTGAACTACTATTGCAAAGGATTTTGCTAACTTCCTCCCCCTCCCTCCCCCTCCCCTCCCCCCCACCAGTCAGTTATTTATTTTGTAGTAAAGTAAAATATGAAAGCAGTGTCACCATGACGGGGAAAGTGGTGGGAAATGTGGGTTAGGTGTCAAAAACGCTGTCGCAATAACACTGTGTGTGTGTGTGTGTGTGTGTGTGTGTGTGTGTGTGTGTGTGTGCGTGTGTGTGCGCAGTACACACATGCCTGCTTATGTACACACACACACACACACACAAATACGTATGTGTGTCTATGTTAATATAAATCATAAACAATACTGTCCTCCTATACACTATGTGTGATTGCATGTGCATATACTCAACGTGCGTGTGGGTGTGTGTGCATGTGCATATACTCAACGTGTGTGTGTGTGTGTGTGTTCAGATGAAGGGGAATCCCAGTGCCCTGTCGGTGGCCCTGCCAGAGACCGAGTGTGGGAATCAGACTCAGGGCTGGCAGAGGAACAAGGGGGGGCAGCCTACACCAATATGACACTGTGTGTGTGTGTGTGTGTGTGTGTGTCAGTGTGTGTGTGTGTGTGTGTGTGTGTGCTCGTGCCCTCCCTGCTGGTTGAGTTCCCTTGCACCCATCCTATGATCAGCTATGATAGCGGTATGTGCCAGATAGACACTGGCATAGAAAAACTCTCATTCTCTTCCTGTCTGTCCTTTCTCTCTCGTCTGTCTTTGTGTGTGTGTGTGTGTGTGTGTTCCTTCTGCCTCTTTCTCTCTTCCTCTCTCTCCCTCGGTCCTCCCATGGGCATGGATTTTGGGCTGTGTGTGTGTGTGTGTGGGGGGGGGGGGGTAAGTTCACTCCTCGTTGTGTAGGAGTGAAATTTGGACAGGGCTGGTAAGTTGCTTTTGGCGCCTGGCTTTAGCTCAGGGAGGCATTGTGTGTGTGTGTGTGTGTGTGTGTGTGTGTGTGTGTGTGTGTGTGATTCAGACACAGCACTTTGAAGCCTGCTTCCTTTTAACAGGCCTGGGCAAAGGCGCTATTCGAAAAATGTATTTTGATTTTGAACTAGGCCTACATAAGGTGCAGATCTGTGTGTGTGTGTGTGTGTGTGTGTGTGTGTGTGTGCTGTGCATGAGTTTGTGCGTGGGGTCTGTTAAGTTAACTCAACCACCACCGGGATTTAATTAAAAATACATTCAATTAAAGAACTCGTTAGCGGGGGATGAGTTAAGCTTTCTTTTTATCGATTATGAAATGTTCTTGCAAAAATCTACTTTTTGGAAACGACCCGGTTGGTATAACGCCTTGCTCAGCCCCGCCCACCCCTTTTTATCTACACTGCATCCACGCAGCGGATCAAAGCATGGATGTTCTGGGATAATTTGTGGCTTTATGCTGCATCGCGGTTACAATATTAACGCTTTCTGAAGAGAAATGACTATTGGCGCGATGTACGTAGAAATAATCTCAAGTGTGTCTATGAATTGAATATGAAGGACCCCAATGGAAACAAGGCCACAGGCTTTCTTGCAGGGTTTTTAAATCCTCTTATAGCAGATCTTTGTATTGAACTGTATACTTTCCTCTGCTTTTATTTCTGCAAACTGTTAATAAAGTAAGTAGTCAAATAGCCGGTCATTGTTGAGAAGACTAGCAGTGCAGCAGCAGCAGAAGCACACCTCCACTGTGTGTATGAGCTGGACCAGGTGGTCCCAGCTAGGGACGGAGGTGCATGGGGGTCAGACGGGCCCAGCTAGGGACTGAGGTGCATGGGGGTCAGCCTGGTGCTCTGAGCCTGGAGGGGCATAGTGGTTTTCTTATTTCTCTTTTTGCAGTCTGAAACGCCTGTAACAGGAAATGGACAATCTGCTCCTCTTTCTTCTCCAGCTGGGAGACGTGTGTGTGTGACTGTGTGTGTGTGTGTGTGTGTGTGTGTGTGTGTCCTTGGCGAGCTGTGACAGGTCTAGTAGTGTATTTTTAGTACTTGTTGCGGAGAAGCAACAGCATGACAGACAGACATCGTTGCTTATGTACAAAACGATGCTGGCGAGACATGCAGTGTTTCTTACGTAATACTTGTCAACTTGCCCAATTTGGTGTTAAAAAGGCCTTAAAAGTAATTTGTATAACTTTAACGATGCAATACTATACTGCCTCATCAAAGTTGGTTGTTGTGACTCTATATATTATATTGACAATTGCTTGCATGAGAGGCGGAGAGGTGGTGGAGTTAGCTGCTTTAGTAGACAGTTTGAGAGGCGGAGAGGTGGTGGAGTTAGCTGCTTTAGTAGACAGTTGGAGAGGTGGTGGAGTTAGCTGCTCTAGTAGACAGTTGGAGAGGTGGTGGAGTTAGCTGCTCTAGTAGACAGTTGGAGAGGTGGTGGAGTTAGCTGCTTTAGTAGACAGTTTGAGAGGCGGAGAGGTGGTGGAGTTAGCTGCTTTAGTAGGCAGTTGGAGAGGTGGTGGAGTTAGCTGCTCTAGTAGACAGTTGGAGAGGTGGTGGAGTTAGCTGCTTTAGTATAGACAGTTTGAGAGGCGGAGAGGTGGTGGAGTTAGCTGCTTTAGTATAGACAGTTTGAGAGGCGGAGAGGTGGTGGAGTTAGCTGCTTTAGTAGACAGTTTGAGGATCCAATGTAGTTACTGTATAAGAGGTTTTGTCCGAAGTGCTTTTTAATACTTTTTATACTATTGTGGGTACAATATGTTTTAACCAACACACATAATTACAGTAAAGAGTGTTCAATAGCATTGATTTATGACAAAAAAAAACCTGACTGAAATAAAAAACCTGCTTTCCTCAAATTCCTCCTGACAGCGACGTTATACTGTGTGTTGGTTTGTTTGCTATTGAGTGAGAACACAAAGTGAATCATCTACTTTAATGTCCCCATCCAGGGGGTCCCTAAATGATAGTTAGGAACCAAATGGACCCTTATGGGTCTGTAACTCAGTCACTCAGCTCAAAATGTGAGCTTGTGTGCGTGCGTGTGTGTGTGTGTGTGTGTGTGTGTGTGTGTGTGTGTGTGTCCGTCCGTCCGTCGGTACACACGTGCCAGTGTGTGTTTAACGTGCTGTCATGGCTGTGCAGGATGAAAGCTGCACCAGTGACCCTCCCTTTGATGCTCGCCAACGACACCGTTACGACCTGCCGTCACTCTTTTAGTCTTTTTATAAGTTTGTGCTGTTTTCAAAAGAGTTTTATATACATTTGATTTATTGAAATGGGACCTTCTGAATAACGTACATGAGTACTTTTACATTTGGTACTTTAAGTACATTTTTATACCAATACTTTTGTACTTTTACTCGAGTACATTTTGAATGCTGGACTTTTTAACTTGTAACAACAAACTTATAATAATAACTTTCCACCACTGCGTCAGAGTGGTGTGTAACGGGTCGTCGGCGAGCATCAAAGGGAGGGTCACTGGTGCAGCTTTCATCCTGCACAGCCATGACAGCACGTTAAACACACACTGGCACGTGTGTACCGACACACACACACACACACACACACACACACACACACACACACACACACACACACACACACACACACACACACACACACACACACACACACACACACACACAGTCAGTCAGTCAGTCAGTCACACACACACACACACACACACACACACACTGTAAAGATCCCTGTGTTTATGTGAGTGAGAGAGAGAGAGAGAGAACTAGTCATCTCTCTCCACTGTGACGGAGTCATTAGACTGTGTGTGTGCGTGTGCGTGCGTGTGTATGCGCGAGCGGAGGGGTGTTGGCAGAGCAGCGGGCCACGGGAAGTGGCGGTTCCAGGCAGCGTGCCGCTCACTTCCTGTGTGCACAACGCGCACGCACGCACACGCGCAATAATCAGTCGAGGCATGGTCGCCTGGAGAATGGTCCAAGGACACTCTGAGAGAGCTGACCAGACTGGGAGCAATGATGGAAGGAAGAGAGAGAGAGAGAGGGAGGGGGGAGGGAGGGGGGGAGGGGGGGGAGGGAGTTCAGCAGAGAGCAGCACTTTCCCACAGTCTGGGGATTTGACACACAGCTCTAACACATTCCTCAGCCTCACAGCCTGGTGAGGGGAGGGGGGGGACAGTGTGCAGTTATGGAAGAGAAGGGTGTGTGTGTGTGTGTGTGTGTGTGTGTGTGTGTGTGTGTGTGTGTGTGTGTGTGTGTGTGTGTGTGTGTGTGTGTGTGTGCGCGCTCACACGCGCCCCGATGCAGTAGCGTTTAACCCTTCCTTGGCCCTCTGGCTTTGTAAATACAGTAAATAGACAGACAGACAGACAGACGGACAGACTGGCAGACAGACGGGTTGGTAGAGAGACAGACAGACGGACAGACTGGCAGACAGACGGGTTGGTGGTAGAGAGACAGACTGGCAGACAGACAGGCAGATGGGTTTCTAGAAAGACAGCGAGAGATGGAAAGTCAGACGTGCTGACTGACAGAAATGCAGGCAAATGAACAGACAGACAGACAGAGCGACCGCTAGCTAGGCCAGCTGTCGCCTCGGTCTGCTACTGTCACACAAACGCAGCCTACACACGGATCCATAAATAGCTTTGTGTGTTTGAAGTGTTAATGTGGCAGTAAACACTTTTAATATGGTTGAACTACCGGGATACAGAACTTCCTGACATTCTGTGGTCACATTATGCCCCGTTGGACTGAACCGGCGCGCGTAATTGGTGTAGCGAAGATGGCGTATGTATCTTCAAGCACACGACGCGTCGCATCACGTAAGACGGAAACGCAGCTATTTGCCGCAAGTATATTAGGTTATAAGTGGCCAATTTGAGTTGGTGCACATTTCTAATTGTCTATGCCAGGCTGAGGGGTGCCCAAAAAGGCTGTGCAGGTATAGATCACATGACATCGTCCCTAAACAATTATATAATTTGGCATCTGAGATGATCTGACACTTGAATTAAGGTGACTTGATTGATTGACATCAAAAGTGGCCTGTTAAGCTACAATGGAATACTTTGTTTTCAAGAACTGTTGTAGCATTATACAAAGTTGCATAAAAAAACTAAAAACTATTTCCATTTCCGCCCCTTTATTTCCCATTTCAAGTGTGTTTGTCAAAAAAATTCCAACCTCCATGTAAAAACTGAGCCACGTGAAACTGTAATATCCAACGCATATTCTGGAGTCTCTGGGTCTGGGCACTGTATTTGGAAAACAGGTGTGTGATCTTTGGTTGATTCTTTGGTAAATTCCAAGATTCCCCCCTTACCTCTGACAGTATGCAAATGGCACCACTAGTGACAATGTGATAATGCAACACATGGGGAACCAGTTTGGAATCAGCTGTTTGTCGTCAGAGGAAGTTTAGGCTTAAGTGCTTTAAATAGCTCGCGTCCCTCATCAGCACCCACATCATGTGACGTCACAGTAACCGTCTTTGATTGGCTGGAGTTTGTTGGTCACTTCAGACCAGTTTGCTGGTCACTACAGACCAGTTTGCTGGTCACTACAGCTGGTCACTACAGACCAGTTTGCTGGTCACTACAGACCAGTTTGCTGGTCACTACAGACCAGTTTGCTGGCCGTTACAGACGACCAGTTTGCTGGTCACTACAGACCAGTTTGCTGGTCGTTACAGACGACCAGTTTGCTGGTCACTACAGACCAGTTTGCTGGTCGTTACAGACGACCAGTTTGCTGGTCACTTCAGACCCGTTTGCTGGTCACTACAGACCAGTTTGCTGGTCGTTACAGACGACCAGTTTGCTGGTCACTACAGACCAGTTTGCTGGTCACTACAGACCAGTTTGCTGGCCGTTACAGACCGGTTTGCTGGTCGTTACAGACCAGTTTGCTGGTCACTACAGACCAGTTTGCTGGCCGTTACAGACCTGTTTGCTGGTCGTTACAGACCTGTTTGCTGGTCACTACAGACCAGTTTGCTGGTCACTACAGACCAGTTTGCTGGTCGTTACAGACGACCAGTTTGCTGGTCACTACAGACCAGTTTGCTGGTCACTACAGACCAGTTTGCTGGCCGTTACAGACCTGTTTGCTGGTCGTTACAGACCTGTTTGCTGGTCGTTACAGACCAGTTTGCTGGTCACTACAGACCCGTTTGCTGGCCGTTACAGACCTGTTTGCTGGTCGTTACAGACCTGTTTGCTGGTCGTTACAGACCAGTTTGCTGGTCGTTACAGACCTGTTTGCTGGTCGTTACAGACCAGTTTGCTGGTCACTACAGACCCGTTTGCTGGCCGTTACAGACCTGTTTGCTGGTCGTTACAGACCTGTTTGCTGGTCGTTACAGACCAGTTTGCTGGTCGTTACAGACCAGTTTGCTGGTCACTACAGACCTGTTTGCTGGTCGTTACAGACCAGTTTGCTGGTCACTACAGACCCGTTTGCTGGCCGTTACAGACCAGTTTGCTGGTCGTTACAGACCAGTTTGCTGGTCACTACAGACCCGTTTGCTGGTCGTTACAGACCCGTTTGCTGGTCACTACAGACCAGTTTGCTGGTCGTTACAGACCCGTTTGCTGGTCACTACAGACCAGTTTGCTGGTCGTTACAGACCAGTTTGCTGGTCACTACAGACCCGTTTGCTGGTCGTTACAGCTGTAGACGGAAAAGCAACACCTCTGAGGATCTTTGTGAAATGGACCAAAACAATCCACAATGTGATAATGGGCGGAAATGTGGTGTCTCTCTCTCTCTCTCTCTCTCTCTCTCTCTCTCTGTCTCTCTCTCTCTCTCTCTCTCTCTCGGTGGGGTTTTAAAAGGAAGTGGAGACTGTGGAGGTCACCCTCCTTGACAATTACAACACAACCTGCAAAGCGCTCCGCAAGGCCACGGCTCCACACACAAACATGTGCACGCACACACACACACACACACACACACACACACACACACACACACACACACACACACACACAGACCACCCGTACACACTGCTGATTTAACTGCGTTGTATGTTTGTGTGCGTGCGCACATGCCATGTTCGTGAGTACGCGACGCGTGTACACAATCAACCAAGTTAAACACCCGACCCAAGTGAATACGGAGCTGTGTGTGTGCACGCGCGGCCAGCACGCGCGCGCGTGTGTGTGTGTGTTTAGTGTGTGTGGTTAGACGACAGCGGAGGGACGCCAGATGAAAGCGTTGGGAGGCCAAATGGTTTCTCTCTAGCAGCGAGCGACCGTCTGCTAGGCAAGGATCCCAAATTGCCAATTAGGAGGTTCTCCACATCTTTAGTTTAGACCCCCCCCCCCCCCCCCCCTCCCCTCCTCTCTCTGGAGGGAGGGGGGGGGGGTGTGTCACAGTGACTACATCACATTCTCCAGAGGACCGTGCTTGTCCTTTTCAAGAGGGAATCAGATCGCCGCGGGGAGGGGAGGGGGGGGGAGGGGAGGGGAGGGGGGGGAGCAGGGGGGGGAAACGGCCACCGCTTTTTATTTTTTTATATTTGTGTGGCCGCGGCGCCGAGCGTTTGATGCGGGGGGGGGAGAGAAAGTGGCTACAAAATGTTTCCCGGGGGAGGCTTTTGAGGGGACGGACTGGCGCGACACACACGCCCGTGACACCCTGACACCGCCACTTCCTGCTAATTAAACGACCGGTCGCCGAGGCACTCTCTTCCCCTATATCGGCACATCCTCCTCTATGCGAGCGTGCGTGCGTGCACGTGTGTGTGTGTGTGTGTGTGTGTGTGTGTGTGTGTGTGTGTGTGTGTGTGTGTGTGTGTGTGTGTGTGTGTGTGTGTGTGTGTGTGTGTGTGTGTGTGTGTGTGTGTGTGTGTGTGTGTGTGTGTGTGTGTGTGTGTGTGTGTGTGTGTGTGTGTGTGTGTGTGTGTGTGTTGTAACTATACTTGGCTACTGTGTGTGTGTGTGTGTGTGTGTGTGAGTGTGTGTGTGTTTGCATGCACGTGTGTGCGCGTGTGCATGAAAGTGTATCCGTCTGAATGTGTCTATTTTGCTTTGGATGTGACTGTTTATGTGGGAGAGGAAATAGGTGTGTGTGTGTGACTCAGAGGTCAGAGGTCATTAGGACTGATGAGCCAGGTCGGTGGGGACTGGAAGGGGATGGGTGGGAACAAACGTCGAGGCTGTGTGTGTGTGTGCATGTGAGAAACAGAGCTAGAGAGAGAGAGACTAAGTGAGAGTGAACATTTGAGGTCTGTAGAGACCATTGTGTGTATGTGCGTGCGGCCGTGCGTGTCCTCACAATTATAGAAATATGGAGAAAAGTGTGGAGGGTTTAGCTGGAGAGGTTTAGGGTTAGATGTAGCCTAATGAATGTAATTAATATGTCCTCACAAGTATAGCAGTAGCCTACTGTGTGTGTGTGTGTGTGTGTGTGTGGAGTACAGCTGCTGCAAAGCTTAGCGTCTTTCTGCATAAGAGAAACCTTGTATGTCCAAAACCCTTCCTTTTTATTATTATATAAAGCGGGGGGGAAATCGATATACAGGAAATATATACATTTTTACTTCATTTAAATAAATGAAATAATAATAAAATAATTAATTATGGAGATACAAGGTTTATGCAGCAACACTGGTCTCCCTCCATCACACTCTCCATTCCAGCCTTTATATCTTCTGGCTTTCAGGGATTTGGAGAAACACTTCTGAGTCCTCACCTTGTTGTCAGAGTATCTATCGCCGCATTCACATGAATTGAGAGCGTTGTGAGTTTTTCTTTTCCATGATCAACAACAGTAGAGCGTCTATAGAGGGAGGTGCATGG
Organism: Protomyctophum bolini; assembly: GCF_963924005.1. Classification (NCBI taxonomy): domain Eukaryota; kingdom Metazoa; phylum Chordata; class Actinopteri; order Myctophiformes; family Myctophidae; genus Protomyctophum; species Protomyctophum bolini. Next base: position 7,666,635 of record NC_137869.1, read on the forward strand.
CTCTCACATCAGTGTTATACCTGTTCTACTGTGCAGTCAGTGTCTTCCTCAAAGGTCCCTTTGACCACAATATTTGCGAGACTAATCTTCTCATTAGGCGCCAGAACATCTGTCATCATAACCTGACTTGACTCCTCTTTTGCTTTTGTTGACAAGCGCGCCTGTGTGTGTGTGTGTGTGTGTGTGTGTGTGTGTGTGTGTGTGCACGCATGCATGTGTGTTGTTTCATGTAGTTCAACTGGGTTCAATCAATGTGATACAAAATACCGTTTCCCTGCAGGACAATTTTAATGCCAAACATAGAGCAAAGATTAAAGACATGCTCCTGCACATAAAGACATATAACAGTAGCAATTCAACTGTAGGTGTGTGTGTGTGTGTGTGTGTGTGTGTGTGTGTGTGTGTGTGTGTGTGTGTGTGTGTGTGTGTGTGTGTGTGTGTGTGTGTGTGTGTGTGTGTGTGTGTGTGTGTGTGTGTGTGTGTGCGCACGCGCAGTAAACGGATATTCTTGTGTTTGGGGAGCAATTTGTGTGTGTTTGCAAAATCTTTGGAACATATAATCACTTGCGCAAAGCACACAAACATTTACAAGTCTATTGTGTGTGTGTGAGAGTGAGAGAGTGTGTGTTGGGATGTCACCAAAGAGACCAGTCCCACTGAGATGTCCTTCATGTCAATAAGTGAGGTATCCTGTCCTTGTTGGACAAAGTGCCGCTTTGTTTCCCCCACAATAGATACTGTCTGGCTGTGTTTCTTTAAGCGTTCTTTTCATTCTCCGTGTTTATATATCCTCGGTCAAAGTTTTCAAAGAACGGTGAAGTTGTGCGTCTCTCTTTTCTTGTTTGTTGATGGAAAGCAAAATGTCCTACAAGCCAATCGCCGATATTGGTCCAAGACCGATCAAAGATGACTTTTTTTTCAATTGGCCAAAATAGATTTAGTTGAGTTATTTACTCAATGACATGATACAAAGGTCAAGGTTCAAGGGGCTGATCTTGTACTGTTTGATCGTATGAAAGAGCATTCCCCGTGGTAAATGATGGAGGACGCTGGCCTAGCGGTCACGGCACCTATAGTAGCCTGACGGCGGTCTTCGCTGCATGTCTCTCTCCTGGTTTCCTGTCCAGCTCTACTATGAAACCATATTAATATTAATAAATGCAGGAAAAGTTTACAACTCAATTTGACATGTACACATTATTTTCATATTTACACGGCAAATTCCTGTTATTACTTTTAGGTAAATTATATTTAAGCATTGATTGATTGATTTTATTTGATGAGAGAGAGAGAGAGAGAGAGAGAGAGAGACAGAGAGAGAGAGGGCGGATGTCACTAATGAGACCAGTGCCACTGAGATGTCCTTCGTGTCACCAGTGAGGTATCTGTCCTTGTAGAGTAGATAGTAGACAAAGTGCATCTACAATTAGATTGCATTTTCCTTTTTACGCCCCTGTAAAGTGCACAGCTTAGCTGTGGGATGAACAATTAGTTGCGTTGGGTCCCACTCCCAATGCACACACGCACGCACACACGCACGCACGCACACACGCACGCACGCACGCACGCACGCACAGCGTCTTTAGTTCTGGGGACATTAGCAGACTGGGGGACTGGGAGGGCTTTGATCTGTTCTCAACATGTTTTGTTCAGTGTGGCAGGAGTCGTGCAGTGCGCTTGCACACATGCACGCACGCATGCATGCATGCACGATTGTGCGTGCGCGCACACACACACACACACACACACACAGCCGTGGTCCCTCCCGTGCGTGAAGGCAGAGGATTAACAGTTCTTGAGTCCCACTAATGAAGCTTGTTTGATGTGGAGTGCCCAATTAGCGCACAGCGTGCATGTGTGTGTTTACAGCAGTGCCACCTCAGCGTGCACGTGTATTTACAGCAGCAGGGCCACCTCAGCGTGCACGTGTGTTTACAGGAGGGCCACCTCAGCGTGCACGTGTGTTTACAGGAGGGCCACCTCAGCGTGCACGTGTGTTTACAGGAGGGCCACCTCAACGTGCACAGCCACCTCCTTCCTCCTCACATCTCCTCCTCTAACCCTGTCCTCCTTCCCACTGAGAGGAGGAGGTAGGAGAGGTTGGATAACGAGGGAAGTGATTCAGGCGCTAACAGATGGAGACGGTCGTTCTGCTCACTCTGGTACATCGTCGAGTTGTTTCCTTTTTTTGTATTCCGTCTTTTTCTTCTTCCCTTGAACCCACCCTTTCTTTCTTTTCTTTATCCTTCTGGAAACGATCAAAACGATGGAGCTTGGAGCACAAAAAAGGAATTTCTTCCACTGTTTTACAACCTGTGATGTAATAAATGGTGCATTCATATAGTGCTGCGTTCACCCATTCACACACACACACACACACACACACACACACACACACACACACACACATTCGTACACCGATGGCGGAGGAAACCATGCAAGGAAGGCACCGGCCTGTATCAGGAGCAATTTGAGGTTCAGGGCTGTATTTTGCGTGTCTTAAGTACCAGGTCTTATTACCTAACTTGAGTAAACTAAAAACCTGGAGGCGTGATCAATGCTCTTTGGCCACTCAGAATAGCCAAATGGCATTGATCACGCCTCCAGGTCTTTAGTTTACTCAAGTTAGGTAATAAGACCTGGTACTTAAGACACGCAAATTACAGCCCTCAGTGTCTTGCTCAAGGGCACTTCGACACTAGATCTGGGGGAGAGCTGGATCCAACTGGAAGCCTTGCGGTTCCCCTCCAGCCTCTCTACCAGCCACCCTACCCCTCAGCCACTGGCACTGCCGCCCCATAAAGATGACTCTGACTCTAGTGTTAATCACATATAATAACCGAGGGGCGGCGGTGGCTCAGGGGTAGAGTGCCTGGATGGGAACCGCAAGGTTGTCAGTTCGAACCCTGTGGGCTCCCCCAGAGTTACTGTCGAAGTGTCCTTGAGCAAGACACTGAACCCCTAATTGCTCCTAATTGGTGCCTTGCATGGTTTCCGCTGCCATCGGTGTGTGAATGGGTGAATGTAATGCACAATCTATGTAAAGCGCCTTGGATAAAGGCCCTATATAAATGCACCATTTACCATTTACCATTTAACATATAATATAGCCTTATTTATTCACAAAGACAATGAGAAAATATAAGTAATATTTGATAAATATTTTAATTGCATGAATTGTTTCGATATTAACTTTTCAGTGAGGCCCTTCTTCCCAACGGAAAGGGGAGTCCCGCTGGGGTTCCAGACAGTGCAGGGATGGAGTTGGTTTAAAAACAACGTGCTGCCTCTTGGCTGGCCTCGGCGTTTATTATGCAACCGTTCTGTGAAGCGTCGAGAGTCACCGTTTCATACGCTCTGTGTTTGGGTCATCTTCCTGTGTCTCTGAACCACTCGATGGTCCACGGTGTCGTGCACCGAAAACAGCCGGTCTACTAGGTTACTGTGAGCCTGTAGATGATCTTACATCTGTGGTACGCAACAACGACCAGCAACTAAGCATGAATTAGGCTTCGGCTGTGAATTGTACAAGACTATACAGAGACAGAGAGAGAGGAAGGAAGACAGAGGAGAGGGAGGTCGAGGAGGAGACGCAAAAATACTGTGCCAAACATAAGTAAATATTTGGTTTGTGGTGGGTTGTGTGTGTGTGTGTGTGTGTGTGTGTGTGTGTGCGCGCGCATGCGCGCACATGCGAGCTTGCGCATTTACATTCCCTTGTAGTCTTCATAGCACATAATGTACAGTATTATTAGGATTATGACACATTATTTGAAGGCTTACAATCAGCATTTTAATCTGCAGTGTTTCCCCTACAAGCCAGAAGCTGATTGTGTGTGTGTGGGGGAGCTTTCAAGCATGCACACTCGTGCAGCGCACGTGCATACGTGATGATTGTGTGTGTGTGTGTGTTGGCCCGCCACACAATATAGGGGAAACACTGCAACAAATGTGTCCTCGCACATTCTATCAGACCCTGTCACAATATAATGTAGCTTCTACATGTGAAACTTTAAATATCTTGAAGGAGTCCATTGTGTTTATTTGACATGGACATGTCGGACGAACCCGATGCATTGCTTACTGTACCTACAGTGTATACTGTATATAGCACGAGGGCTAGTTTTTCCACACCTGTCACCTATTGACTTAAATTAATGTGTGACGGTAAAGACTCTTTTTTTCTCCACTGCATGGTACCGGCACTTCTCGCCTCGCTTATTAGCACGTGTTGAAGCGACTCATTGTGAGCTTGTAGATCTGCACATTTTCAGAAAACCTTGAGAAATACTTGGAATATTTTTAAGCATTTTAACAGAAATCTTGTATTTGCTAAAAAATATGTTTAGATGGGGGGGGGGGGGGGGGGGGGTGTTATATGTTAATTTGGGGGTCCTTGAAATGAAAACAACATTCTAGGAAGCAAGCCCAATTTGAAACACAAGCCCCTCCAAGAAAATGCACCCCGCAAATTCCAATATTTTCAAGTAACTTTACATAAAATCACGCCCAAAGTCACTTGCAATAAGCGGACATGGTGACACTGGTTGTGAACTGGTGACACAACATGAACCTACATCTTTCATCCATTCACCACTCAGGAAACCACGCATAGACAGCCACTGACAGTATGTTGCTAAATAAGACCAACAACATGTCATATAGGGTATTTGTCCAATACTTATCACAAGACTGTGCAACTGTTTTGTACATGGCTTTTATTATGCCACGGCGCCTAAGGGGCCAGCCATCTATAGAACAGGGCTTCTCTAACCTTTTCATGTCAACCACCCCCATGTAAATCGCTCTGGATTAAGAGCGTCTGATAAATGCCTAAATTGTAACATTAAAATGAAAAACGGGTATTTATTTATTAAAGGGTTTTATGCCCATGATTCACCATGCAGATCCTGGATGACTTGATTCTATAGGCTTAGAATAATTGATATCAATATTTGTGTAAATCTCTATGGCCACCGGCCACTGGTATGCTCATCCTAGAACGACTGGTACTGGTACAGGTGAAACATGTCCTAACTCCAGTCCACCGCAGCTTTGCTCTAAATGGCTTGTTTTGATCGCTCGCAAATGAATTGTTTTGGCAGAAATGTATGTCTTTTCATAATGACTAAATACTTTCCACATGGAAACTTTGGGTGAATTCCTCGTTTGGGTATAAGACTTTACCGGAAGTACAAACACACACTGTGGAGAGCATTAATGTGGTGTAAAGTTTATCCACCACAGCATGTCACAGAGAACAGGTCACCATGCATCACAACGTGCGCCATCCCAAAGAGGGGAGTGTCCTGCTAGTCAGAGTTTACTCATCGTCTGCCAGGGGACAAGCGTAAACGCACGCATGCACGCTCGCACACACGCACGCACACACACACACACACACACACACACACACACACACACAGACTGAGCCTGTCAGCATTGTCGCACCACTAATAGCTGACATCATCGGCACCTTTTCAGCGGTTGACGAGTGTCACACGAACACGCGATGGCGGTGGGATTCACCCCCCCGGCTGGGGTCACATGACCATGCGTCACACCGTCGATAACATTTGACTCTTATGTACATTAATTACCTATACACAATCTTTACCTACAGATTGTTTGACTGAAAAAGTGAGTGACAACCAGTTAAAGGCTTCATCAGAATCCCTTTCATCTCAAATGGGGAATTGGGTTTGAAGTTGGCACGCATTGTTACAAATACCCACAAAACAAACAGTCCAACATCTATACCAATACCCAATTAGAGGAGAATGGAAAATACTACGAAAAGAAAAAGTTACTTGAAAGAAAGAAATGACATTTGAGAGAGTTTCTATCTTGTTATTGTACTGTTGTTATTGTTAGCGCATTCTTGGAGGTCATTGCAAACGCACGCTGCTGCTTTTATGAGTAAGTGAAAAATATAAAACCTTGAATGAGAGAGAGAGACTGACTGACTGACTAACTGTTAAAACGGACTACAGATCATTGTGTGTATCCCTGCACTAATTACACCAAATGACCTCATCGGGGTAGAAATGCTGTATTATGAACAGAGCAACTACCTTTAATTACATTTGAATAAATTGCCGCTATTTGCCACAAAGGTTTTATACCAAGTGAATGAAAATATTGAAATACTGCTGTCAACTTTCAAAAGTTCATACAGGCTCTCCGGATGTATAGCTATTTCTATAAATTATAGTTGTTGGTGTTGTTTTTGTAGTAGTTTCGCAAGATAGACTTCCCTCAAAGTTGCATAATGTATAAACACAGCTCTGTTGCTTTTATTTTATTCCCATTTATATTCAATATTGATGTCATATTGATACATTGTTTTTGTTTGGATTGTTTTGTTACACCCTTCATGCTTTGGCAATGTTAACTCATGCCAATAAAGCTCCTTTGAATTGAAAGGCCGAGAGAGACAGACAGACAGTCAGGGAGAGAGAGAGAGAGAGAGAGAGAGGAAGTGGTCACAGACAGTGAGTGTCACAGACAGTCACACAGATAAGGGGAAGTACACGACACGCAATGTGGCATCATGGATGTGTGTGTGGTCGTCATGGTTTCTGTGTGTGTGTGTGTGCGTGTGTGTGTGTGTGGGGGGGATATATTATGTATTGTATGTGAAATGGTATGTGTGTGGCTGTAACGCGGCATGCATGGGGGGAGGTGAAGAGTGTGACTGTGTGTGTGTGTGTGTGGCATGGGGGGAGGTGAAGAGGATGTGTGTGTGTGTGTGTGTGTGTGTGTGTGTGTGTTGGTGTGCGTGCCAACAGGGTCTTGTTTGCGTCTCACGAGAGGCCTGATGCTTTGCACGATGTTATCTGGCGCGTGCCTGGGCTGCCCTTTCCCACACTCTGTACGCTGTGTGTGTGTGTGTGTGTGTGTGTGTGTGTCTGTGGGGGCCTCGGACTGTCAACTTTACACGGCTTTGACAGCCATGACATAATGTGACTCCTCAATACAGTTTCTACACCCCCCCACCTCCCCCCCACCCCCACCCTGCCTCTTCAAAGGACCTGCACAGCAACAAGAGGCCTCCTTTTCAATGCCTGTCGCATATTTGGCTTTTCATCTGTGACGCACCCCCCCCCCCTTCCTCCCACCACAACAACACACACACACACACACACACCACACACACACACACACACACACACCACACACACACACACACACACCACACACAGCCCTTCCTTCACCTTTCCCTCCGACCGTCCACATTGGTGCTTTTCATCTTTGATTAGGGCAGATTATGCGATTATGTCCCCCCCCCAACATGTCTACGCACATACGCACGCACATATACCCCATCTCCACCGTTATCAGATAATGCTTCCACACAGATTTCACTTTGATTTGCATTAGACCCCAGTCTAACCCAGCTACAGTATACAAAGAGAACTTACTGTAGCTGGGTGGGGACCTCCTGGAACCCCCCCTCAATACGTACAGTGTGTGTTTAGGTATTTAAATGTGTTGTTAACGGACTCTCACCGGAGTTAAATGAACACACAGGACTTTTGTAGTGACACCATCTTTACCATCGCTGCATGGCAATGACCTTTGACCTTTTTACTAGAAGGTGTATTCTACACCCAGAACCCATCTCTGAACCAGGTAATATTATCAGTAATACCAACAGTATTATCATAGAGTTATATATAAACTATAGAGGGTGGACCAGGAGCAGCTATTCATTTCAAATGGAAGTTGCTCTTGACGCACATGAACGCCCTGCGCGTATATATCTATTCTACGTCCAAGCATAGACATGGTAACGCCCCCGCCTGCCACTGATTGGCCTATACCGACACTGCCGAACCTTACCAGACTTTCCTCCGAGGTGGATAGCTATATATAAGATAGCTATAATATGCTGGATAGATAGTCTGCCAAGAGGTTACTCCGTGGGGGGAAATAAATAAAGAATACCGGTACGTATAATAATGTGTATACAGTGTAAACTTGAAACATTATTGTACTGTAAAAAAGGTCTCTTTTTCCTTGATCTTTATCTTTTTTTAGTGTAATAGTATTCGTTTACTATAATTAGATTAATACACGATAATCAACACTAACACTTCACGCGTGCCAAGCTGTCGTTCTCTTGTACTTATGAATCTGACTTCCCACCTCGGACGGAGAACAGTCTAGTGTCGCTATAGGCCAATCGGAGGCAGGCGGGGCGTTACCATGTCTATGCTCAGACGTAGAAATGATATACGCACGTCCTGCAGTTCCAGCTCAGCAGCTTCAACGTTGGACAGCCGTTGTGGGGCTTGAGTATTATAGGCAATTAAAATAATAAGAACATGTACAAAATAATGATTCACCAAATCCACCACGCCAACATCATCCGACATAAAGAGAGCATAAACTGGGCATTGTATAAACTGGACAAATATCCCATATTACAGTAACAATTTAGCCTTTTCACCAAACAAAACTAAACTAAAATGGTAAACCCATATTATATAAAAAATAAATCAAACTAAAACGCAGGTCAACATGAAAGAAAGAAATGAAAGAAAAGAGTTTGCTATAGCGCTCTGGGAAAACAGAGCAGCTGAATTCTTTGTTTTGATTAGGGTACTGGTTTGATCCACGGCTAGAAGCCGTTTCAACCAATCAGATTGCTTCCTCGAAACGACCTGTTATATAATACTCAATAACTACAACTCGTGCAGGCATTGTTGTTGCATATATATACACAGTAAATCTGGAGTTTTAAATTCGGGGAGTTAAACTATTTAAATTCATGTATTATTCATTAAAATGTTACTGTGCAGTGTGCACTACCTCTGCCAATTGGAAGTCATTTTTCTTTTTTTACCAGAGTATTTAAAGTTTTCTGTACTTTTACTTCTACTCATTTCAGAGGCAAATATTGTACTTTTACTCCACCACCATTATTTGAATACTTTAGTTACTAGTTACTTTGTAGATTTTGATTATTATTACAAAACATACACACACACACACCACATGACTATAGAAATGGTACATTTGTGCATAATTAAATGAGTATCTTTACATGTTGATGCCAATGCTTTTGTACTTTTACTCAAGTACATTTTTGAATGATGGACTTTTACTTGTAACGGAGTACTTCTGCATTGCAGTGTTGATACTTTTATACTTAACACATTTTGGGCGGGAACCCCTTTTAGTGTTTCAAGCATTATGTTATGCTTTAGCTATTGAAAAATAGCAGATCTACAAGCTCATAGCAGAGCTCATAGCAGATAGCAGACATACAGGTACAAGCTCGTAGCGCGCCACCGAGTGGCGCGCTACGAGCTTGTACCTGTAGGTCTGCTATTTTTGAAAAGTTGTGAAAATGTGGTGCAAATTTTTCAATATACTGTATATTTCAGAGCGAACATTTTTAACAAAATTATTTGCTTCTGGGGGGGTCCCTGCATGGAACTACACATTTTGAGATGGGGGTCCGTGGCCCAAATAGAGATAATTCTGGGGGTCCTTGACATGAAAAAGGTTGAGCACCACTGACATAGAAACATGGGTTTCTCTCAAAAATGTTAGGATTTAGAAGACCTCAGTCCAAAATGGGTTAAGTAAAACCAGTAAAACAACATGTGAGTCTTGTGTGAGCTATTCATACAGATCATTCATGTAGCTCATCATGCAGTGTGGAGCGCTCCCTTTGCTCTATTCAGATCAGCCAACAGAACTGCATTTGTATTCCAGCCTGTGTGTGATTTTTTTTACATGCGTGTGTGCGTGTGCCATGCGTGTCCGCGCCCGTGTGTCCGCGTAGGGGGTAGAAGTGGTCCCAGAGATTAGCTATAATAAAGGGAAGCCTTCCTGTCGTATATAGCAGCTCACCTTCTTGTGCCTGGATGTAGATTGGGCTGCGCGTGGCTGCCGTGCACCTAATACGTATACAGCCCATCTACAAGCTCACACTACAGTGCCATGCGTTGTGAGCTTTATATATAGATCGGCTGTTTTAGGTGCGCGGCACGGGGGTGAACTATGCATAAACACTTTTACACCTTCACTCTCTGTGTGTGTGTGTGTGTGTGTGCGAGCGCGCGCATGCACAGACATGCTAGTGTATGCACGTGGGATTGTATATGTGCATATTTGTGTTGTGTGTGTGTGTGTGTGTGTGAGATTGAGGCAGAACTTGTGTGTGTGTGTGTGTGTGTGTGTGTGTGTTGTAGCCGCCTCCACAGCTGTTGTAGATCGATGCAGCATCCTCCACACACACCAGCGGGCCCCTGGCCTCCGGCTACCATCATCTGAGGAAGAGAGGCGGTGAGGGGGAGGGAGGAGGGAGGGAGGAGGGAAGGAATAAAAGGAGAGAGGGGGGAGGGGGAGGGGGGGGGGGGTTGCTGGCTGACTCACTCCCTGTTTTACTCTTTATTTCCTCACTCACATACTGTACACACACACACACACACGCGCGTGTGCGCATATAGTACACACTTTTTCTTTCACTCCATGCCAGGCATTGCTCTGCCCCTGCTCGTCTGCGTGGGGGGGCCCTGCAGGCAGTCTGGGCCCCTGTGTGCCCTCTCTTTACACACACACACACACACTCAGGCACACACACACACACACACACACACAGGCACAGGCACACACACGCGCGCGCAGAAGGAGGCGGTGTGTGATGTGTGCTCTGATCCATGCATGCATGATGATGAAAGACAGGCAGCCATTGGGCTGTCTCGCTGCCAGAGGGCGAGCCCCGGTGTGAACCAATCCCCACGTCCCCCCCGGGGATCAATAAGTGTTTATCTTATCCTTATCCTCATCTTATCTTACGTTACCCCTGCTTGATCCTTTGCTCCTCCGTCTCTCTCTCTCTCCATCGCCAAGAAGAAGCGCTTCCTTCCTTCCTCGTCTTCACAGCAGTTGGAATAATTTCTGTAATGCTGCCGCGGTGCGTTTATATATACGGCAGAGCTTCTCCCCCGGCCTGCTGAATGCAGGCACGGAGCCAGGTTTGAAGTCATCTCGTAACCTTTAACTGGATGTCAGAGATAGATGGCAGGCAGGCAAACCTCCCCCCCCCCCCCCCCCCCCCCCCCAGCCCGCCCCTCCTAAAAAGGTATAGGAAGTCGACAGCCTGTTGTACAGTAATGTATACTATAGTATATACTTTTACTCACAAGCCCCTGCAGTTGTCTTTAACAATTGTTCCATAATGCCGCGCTCTATTAACAGACCACGTGCGCGGCTGGATATGCGCTATACGCACGCATAATTATAATGACCTCAGCGTGCGCACGTGTGTGTGTGTGTGTGTGTGTGTGTGTGGGTGGTGGAGAGCGCCGTACTTCAAGTTTTTACGTGCATTGCCCCCAGCCTCACACCTGGCCTGGCAGGAGCTCCAGTCCCCCCCCACCCCCCCCCCCCCCCCCCCCTGTTCCTGACTCTATGGGCGGAGCCCCTCCAAGCAGCAGTCCCCTTTCTGCCAGGGGGGTCCTCTCCTCAAGGGGGTCCCCAAGCTAAAATGTTAATCAGTATTGCATCAAAATCGGTTTTAATGATTTTTACTCTGTGTTATACTTGGGCTATTTGAGGATATCCCGTCTAAAAGCTCACAACGTGATGTGCTGTGAGCTTTATAGGGCTTTTCTCTCTGCTTGTTTTTATCTTTTAAAAAATTGTGACAGATTTGGAAGAACCTTGACGAATGGAAATGACAAATCTTCTCTTGTTATTGGGCTCTCTGGCACAGGTTGTTTTAGAACGGGCATCCTGCCGTCAGATTGATGTCAATCTGTGGGTTCGAACCTCCGCCTGCCATGAACGACACCCACTGTGAGCTGAATGGAACCTGTTGCCCACATTCCACTGCAGCGGAAAGAGGTGGGGCATGCGCGCCCGTGTGTGTGCGTGTGTGTGTGCGCGTGCGGTGTACACATACGATAGGCCTACATGTTTGTGTGTATCGTGCAGATGGCAGGGCTGATGAAGGCATAAATTAGCCTGTGCAAGGAAGGGGAGTTTGCTGATGGCACTGACAGATCTCACACACACACTCTTGCGCGCACACGCACGCACACGCGCGCGCACACACACACACACACACACACACAGACACAGACACAGACACAGACACAGACACACACACACACACACACACACACACACAGTATAGAGACCCCTCCTCCTCCGAGAGCGCGGCTCAGGCAGGGGAAGATCACACACTCTCTCTGTCACAGCCCCTCACGTCAGTCTGACCAGCGCTTCCTGTAATCCTCTCCGTGTAACATTAATTATAAACTGGTGCTTTGTGGCCCTGGCGGGCCGACCGTGACTTTCCCAGGACAATTAAAGTTACTTAGTTGGGGGTGGGTGGGCGGGGGGGTGGGGGGGTGGGGGGGGGGGGTCTCGCAGGAGGAGCGACCAGGGGATAAGGGAGCAAGGCGGCGGAATGGGAACATGGGGGTGGAGGAGGGGTGGAGGTTGAGGTGCAGAGGAGGGGATCCTGTCATGGGGATTTGGTCATATAGTCTTGTTGTTGGTTGGTCCTCCTGGATTAAGGCCATGAGGTGCAGGTTGAGAGGTTGGTGGGTTTTTCTGCAGGCTGGACTTGTGTGGATTATTTGAGTGGAATCGGAGTAAGGAGCACTTTTTATTTGCCAAGTACGAGGCTCATGAATATAGGACTTAAGTAATTTTGGGCGGGAACCCAAATGTTATGCTTTAGCTATTGAAAAATATCAGATCTACAAGCTCGTAGCGCGCCACCGAGTGGCGCGCTACGATGCGGTATAGCGGTGCTATTTTTTAAAAATCGAAAGAAAGAAAATCGACAGAAAACTGTCAGGATGTAGAAGACATCTGATCTCAGGTCAAAATGGGTTAACTGTTGACCTGTGATGCGTTGATTACCCAGCAATAAGCCACTAACGGGACCCGTCGTGCACATGTAGGAGCTGCATGCTCCATCCGGTACAGGACATTACCACATGTAGGAGCTGCGTGCTCCATCCGGTACAGGACATCACCAGGCATACGTTTAGCCTCTACAGTTTAGCGGCTTTAGGCAGTGGGAAGAAGATGCTTATGGAAGTGTGGGTAAAGCAGTTTGCAGCCTGATGTTACACCAAAAGAACATGTTTTGCAGCCTTCTAGCCGGAGCTGAGGAGAGAGTGGGACTTCTATAGCTTGAGCCTGGCTCAGAGCCTGAGGGGGGGGGGGTTGTGGGGGGGTGGTTTGGGGGCGGTGCATAGGGCTGGGTGGGCGAATGCCTGTGCGGGGCGTGGATTAGCCGTTCCTCTCGGGGGAGTAATTGGCCGATGTGTGGGAACAGATCTACCCCGTTGTACTTCTCCACCCCAATAATCTCCGGCTAAATCTCTCCCCACTGGCTGCCCGACCCGTTCTTTAATAGGCCACCGAAATCCCTAAACCCCTTCCACTGTCTTTACGGGGCTCCTCACTTCCTGCCGAGCGTGACTCGCGGCACTCAACTGAGGCTGGGCTGGGTCGCCTCGCGCCTCGCCGCGCCCACCTCCACCTCCACCTCAAAGACGAAGGGTGACCGTGCCTTTGCAGTAGTTGCACCTACTCTATGGAACGCCCTGCCTTGCGCTTTGAAAAATGCTGAGTCTGTCAATATTTATAAAAGTTAGCTGAAAACGTTTTTATTTCGGAAACATTTTCCTGATGTTATTTGACTTGATCATGTTGTTCTTATTTGCTTGTTGTACTGTCCTGTTTTAATTATGATTGATTTTATTGGGTTCATTGTACAGCACTTTGTAACCTTGTTAGAAAGGTGCTTTATAAATATAATGTACTTACTGAGGGTGGGCCGGGCCACTTTGCGTCTCGTCGCGCCCCACCTCCACCTTCCAACAGGTGGGGGAACAACAACAAAAAGAAAAAAGCACAATTTGTTTCCGGAGAAGGAGGTGAAAGCGGTCCTCGGAAAGGGAGCACTTGAGGGGGGGTGGGGTTGTGGTGGGGGTGGGGGGGGGAGGGGTGGAAGCGAGCCATGTCCCTGCCCTGCCCTCTCGCCCTCCCCACGGCCCCTGTGATGTGATGATGAGTCCACTTCAGGACCTCACAGTGCCCGGGGCAAGCTGCTTTAAGTTGCCTCTGATCTGTTTTGTGACAAGAGGGGCTTGATGGAGGAGATAAGGGTCAGAGGAGGACCAGCTCTATACAGTATCACGGCTGAAGTGGTTCATTTCACAGCTGTTGTCGTGCCAAATGGATCTGATTGATCCAATAGTCCTGTTTTTAATCCCATTAAAGTCAGCGTGCTGCAGGACGCGAGCCCAGGAGGTCAGTGTCTGAGACGACCTCTCACTGAACCCCATGTCTGTCTGTCTGTCTGTCAGGTCCCTCTCTGTACCTGGGGAGCAGGTTGTCCACCTGGGCCGTGGGATATTACCTCATAATGCAACAGGTTCTCCACCTGGGCCGTGGTATATTACCTCATAATGTAACAGGTTCTCCACCTGGGCCGTTGTATATTACCTCATAATGTAACAGGTTCTCCACCTGGGCCGTGGTATATTACCTCATAACGCAACAGGTTGTCCACCTGGGCCGTTGTATATTACTTCATAATGCAACAGGTTCTCCACCTGGGCTGTTGTATATTACCTCATGATGCGTTTATCTAAACTATCACCACACCAGGATAGACGTCCATTGATCACTAAAAGCCTGTTTTTAAAGACACTATAGATAGGACACGCATCAAAGGATAGTATAATTTGAGATTTAGGACAGAGTATATTATAGCCCTGCCCTGCCCCCAGACCCTTCAGAGTGTAGCTTGGTGTGTGTGTGTGTGTGTGTGTGTGTGTGTGTGTGTGTGTGTGTGTGTGTGTGTGTGTGTGCTCGCTCTCAGACTTTCCTTTCTTCTCTCTAAAGTTAAACATATAGAAAGTATGTAGAGGAAAATATTTTTTCAAATACAAACGATAAGGCATGCAGATCCAACCAGGCTCATATGAGATATAAAGTAAATGATGTATTCAATATAAATCATCTGAACAATAAACTGTCCTGTAAAAGGAAGTTTCTCTCCGTGTGTGAACGCGTTAAATAACGTATCGTTTCCAGACGGCCTATAGGTGTGCCACATATCCTATCCAATTAAACCTCCCCCCTTCTTACCAGCCCACATATATATATACATTCTGAGTCAGTGTGGATAAAGAGCTTCAGATGGAATTGTAAAATGCGAGCAGAGCCACAGGATGAAGTCGGTCGAACAGGGGAATAGACTGACGTACGTGAGAGAGCAGAGGAGGAGCACACACACGCATCTAATAGCGACCCACGCTAAGTGTGCCACAGGCAGAATAGCTGCACAACAACAGGCCTAATATCTCCTTACTTGGCTAAAAGAGAGCAAGGACAGGTAGTGCCTCTGTCCACGGAAATATTTTAGCATTGTAAACAAGGCCTCGGCATAATGTTACCGCTCTCTCACTCGCTCTCGGTTACGCACCCTAGATACTTCTCCAGAGACAAACAATGCTCTGGGTTAGTTTCCCCCCCCCCCCCTCTTCTGCTTCTTTATACATACATTACAAAAAAGGCTTGTGGTCATTGTTGTTCTTGAATAGTTGCTGTTTCTTGATCTGAGGCCCCGTTGGGAGTAGATGCAGTGCTGCATGCTCTGCGCCGTAACAGATGAGGTGTTTATGTTTGTCTCCCAGGCCCTTTGTGTGAACAGAAAGAGAGGTTTCAGCCACACTGAGTTCTGCTCAATGCCCAGTAGTTGATACATGTGTTTGTTTCAGGTATACAAGAACATAGTCCAGTTATAGTGTGGTGGTTATACAGCCCCCCCCCCCCCGTGCCCCGTCTGTGAGGGCGAAACAGTTTGAATTATGCTCCTCGGTCATGAGCTTCGGCTACGTTGACTTGACCACTGCAGAGTTAAGTCTTAAAAAGACAAAAGAGTGGTCTTGATAGCCAAAGTGCAGATTATTTATTTGGATGCAGAGTAGAGTAGAAAGTTAGAAACCAACGTTTCGGCAGGTACAACTGCCTTCTTCAAAGTATATGATCTATGACTTCACCACTGCACCGATAAACCATACAGGTTTACTTCACCACTGCACCGATAAACCATACAGGTTTGGGGGTTTTCGTTTGGAAATCAGTTTACTGGCTGTGAGCGGCACCAATGCTATTTTTGAGTGGTGCAACCACTCCAAGGAACAGCAATGTCCGTGATGTTCACCTATGTGTTCACCTATGTGTTGGTTAATGAGCACCAGTTTGAGTACCAGTAGGGGCGCTGTTTGCCATAAACAGAGAGAGAGAGAGACAGTGCTACACTGTTGCCTGCTAATGAGAGAGAGAGAGAGAGAGAGAGAGAGAGAGAGAGAGAGGAGGGGGGGGAGAGAGAGAGAGGGGAGTTGCACCACTCGGTTCACACGGGTGTGATATTTTGAAAAAGTTTGATTTTTTTTGCCTATATATAATGACTCAAAATAGGTTGAAAGTGTTTAAGACTTGTGTGTCTGAGGCCAATTGTATAAGTTCCTTCTTGGTTTGTGTGGGCATGGCAGCTAGTGGCCCTTGAGGTACAGCATGTTGTCTTCTATAACTTGTCTTGGAATCGGAAAAGGTTTCAATCCTGCAAATCCTACTATGTCCTGGAGCACCGAACTGACCCTCTGCTCTGCACAAGCCGTGTGGAGCCTCGCACGTCCTTGGTGTGAAAGTGTGCTTGAAGGGCGAGTTTAATGCATGCATTGTAAAAGGAAGGTGCTGTCGAAATGCTCACCATTTACCATTTGCATTTTACTGCATGCAAATGTGTCAGCCTCGTTGAGCTTACATCAATCAAGTGTGATATGTGTAATGGCTTTAAACGACACTTCATTAAGTTTAAATCAACAGCATGATGATGTGTATTGGCTGTTTGGCTTGAAAGACAAGTTTAAGTTTAAATCAACAGCATGACACTGTATGTGTATTGGTTTAAATTACACTTCCTTAGCTGACCCATTCTTAGAGATTCATTTGAAAGATTACAAAGATTGAATATCTTGTGCTAACATTCTGATTTCCTATGAAATGATGAAACCGTCCATGAAATAATTACCGTAATTTTATATAAAATGCCAAAATGCAGTGCTGTTAAGTAACAATACATTTACTCTCAAGTACTTATACTTACATCAATCAAGTGTGATATGTGTAATTGCTTTAAACGACACTTCATTAAGTTTAAATCAACATGCATGATGATGTGTATTGGCTATTTGGCTTGAAAGACAAGTTTAAGTTTACATCAACAGCATGACACTGTATGTGTATTGGTTTAAATTACATTTCCTTAGCTGACCCATTCTTAGAGATTAATTTAAAAGGTTACAAAGATTTAATATCTTGTGCTAACATTCTGATTTCCTATGAAATAATTACCGTAATTTTATATAAAATGCCAAAATGCAGTGCTGTTAAGTAACAATACATTTACTCTCAAGTACTTATACTTACCGGTAAGTACAATTTTGAGTTTTTTTTACTTTACTGGAGTATTTCCAGTTTTCAGTACTTTTACTTACACTGCACTACATCTCAGAGGCAAATATTGTAGGCTATACTTTTACTCCATTATTTGAAAACGAGTTACTTTGATTTAGAATTGTATTACAGAACATGCAACCACTTACATACAACTACTTCAACCCTGTACATTTTGGCCATTTGAAAATAGCCAATCTACAAGCTCACTTTGGCTCACATAGCCTTTTATGAACCTTTCTGATTTGAGAGAGAGAGAGAGAGAGAGAGGGGGAGAGAGAGAGGGAGTGACATGCAGCAAATGGTCATATGGGCACATTAACCGCTCAGATATGGGGTCGCGGGTCGCCCCATAATCTTTATAATAATGGAAAATGTATTGCAGTGATGGAAGTGACCTCTCTGAGCACAGCGTAATTAACCAATACACACGTTTTGTAGTCTATACCTATCATTCTCTATATAGTGTCACATGAACACAATGTGACCCTTATATAATCGCGCCTGAAGAGCCTGTGGTTTAGCAAACCAACCCTTTTTTCTTTTTCAATGGCGGGAAACGGCCGTGGCATATAACACTTGACTTGACAACCCCCCCCCCCCCCCCCTACACACACACACACACACACACACACACACACACACACACACACACACACACACACACACTGTGAGCGTACGGCGGCCCTCGGTGGGAGGAGAAGTGAAACCCATGGCTGAAACCCGGATGAAGCCGAGAGGCTGTGGCCGTGCAGATGGCTCTGAGAGAGAGAGAGAGTGGCGGACGGTATAGGTGCAGTTATAGCCTCATGTCTCCTGCAGTGAAAGGCGATGCCCTGCTATGTGTGTGTGTGTGTGTGTGGGGGAACAATGAGAGTTAGAGATGGGTGGGGCAGTATTGGGGGGGTACAGATAGGGTGTTAACATGACCGAGGGGGGAGGAGGAGGAGGAGGGAGGGGGGGCTGAATTAAGCTGGCGAGTTGTCGGTGGCCAGGGCAGCAAGGTGAAACCTGGAATGTGTTGACGATGAGCTCATACCTACGTGTGTGTGTGTGTGTGTGTGTGTGTGTGTGTGACTGTGTGTGTGTGTGTGACTGTGTGTGTGTGTGACTGTGTGTGTGTCCGCGTGTGCGCGGCCTCAAAGAGGATCCGATGCGCGGCCCCTCAAGGGCACTGTGGCGGTATGGTGACATCATGGGAAACTACAACAAAGCCACACAGGGCTGTTTGTAAACTCTGGCTCTCGCCCTCCGCTGTCTTCAGTGAAATCTGAAGGGCCACATGAAAGGCTTTGACTTTTGAACCCTTTTGAATAAAAAAAGCCCTGCGTGTCTGTGGGCTATCTACTTAAGCTGGTATAACGTTACCAGACGACGCGGCTGTATTGCAACGAGACCTGCTCCCAGTTGTTGGAAGTTATACCCGAGTGAAATGTAAATCATTATACCTTGTCTTTGATGCTCATATACATGCCGTCTTTTTACTTACCGGTACTTACTGCAATTTTGAACATTGTACATTTTCTAATGTTTTTTGTTTGTTGTTGTGGCTTTCGCCTTTATTTTTATATATTTTATGGAGGGACAGACAGTATAGGCTGACAGGAAATGGGGAGAGAGATGGGGGCGGGGGGGAGGGGGAAGACATGCAGTAAAGGCCGTCGGGATCGGGATTCGAACCTGCGGCACACTGCCAGACTGGATTACCAGCCAATAAGGTGCCTGGACCGCTGAGCCACGGCCCTGCAGGCCAACATTGTACATTTTCTATTTCTTCTTCTTCGTGCGATTATTATGTCTGCAGCCACCTCTCACTTTCTCTGTCTCTGGCATTATTGTCCCCGTTTCTCTCTCTGTGTCCCTCTAACGTTTCTCGTCCTCACGTGAACATAATCATTAGAAACCCTTCTGTCCTTTCCAGTAGTAAGAGACAGGACACACCTGTCCCCTTTTGGTGTTTGAGGTGTTATACTTTAGCAGCTATTGAAAAATAGCAGATCTACAAGCTCATAGTGCCCCACCGAGTGGCCCGCCACGAGCTTGTAGGTCTGCTATTTTTAAGAAAAATCGTGAAATTCTTTATATATAATCTTTGAATATATATTCTTTCAGAGCTAACGTTTTTAACTCAAATCTTTGCTTCTGGGGGGAGGGTCCCTGGAACAACTTATTTTCAGATGGGGGTCGGTGGCATATTTCATATTTTTTTTGGGGTCCTTGACATGAAATATTGAGAACCACTGATATAGAAACATGAGGTTTTTCAGGAAAAAAAGGCATTTTAAAAAGACATTTTTAGAATCTGATCTCAGGTCAAAATGGATGAATTGTCTCTGCTTTGTCCTCTATGTGTCTGTCTCACAGTCTCTGTATACTTAAACCACTGCCACTGCTTGTCCCTTTGACTCTACTAATTGAACCCCTGTTTGTGCTTGTATGCTTGTCTCCTTGTCTCTGCTTTGACACGTGTCTGCTTGTCTCTGTTGGTCCCCTCCCTGTCTCTGTTTATGCAGAAGAGAACTGATCTACTCAGAGAGAGCAGGCCACACGTAACAAGGTGCCTGATGGTGCAGCAAATCCTTCCTACATCCATCCATCCATCTTCAACCGTTTATCCGGAGTCGGGTTGCGGGGGCAACAATTGGAGCAGAGAGCTCCAGCCTTCCCTCTCAAGGTAGGCATCATCAACTACATGTAAGGGGGTTAACTATACTGTATGTGTAGGGAGGGACTAATTAATGTACAGTAGGAGCTGCCTACAGAGGGCCTAACTTGGGGTGACCAGGATTGTCCCGATTTCAAGCTGCATATACCAACAAATATCTCTAAAACATAGATAGACCTGGGGTTATTTTTGGCTGGGGAGTGGGGACCCCTGGAAATGCTTTGAGTCACACCCATATATGGTGAGTATGACGCGACACCCCCACTCTCACAGATCTGTGATGTCATCCCCCCCCCCCCCCCCCCACTTTGATTGGCTGTTTTTGTTGGTTTTTTTTTGTCCGCTTGGATGTCCGCGATGCGTTATTATGATCCCACCGCAGTTAGAAAAGCCTGCTGTGATTGGCCAAATCGGTTTCCCCTATATGAAAGTCTATTGGTTGATTCTGTTCAATAGAGGGGTATGCGCATGCTTAAAGTGAATGCCACATCGAGTGGCAAATCGAGTGGCAGTAACATTGTTTAATGTAATCAGATAGGGCTTTTCTGTGTGGATGTTTGGGCTGTCGAGGCCAGAACGTAGTTTTTTGCCACTCAGTAGGCGTTCCTGCATAACTTCCTGGTTTGATGATGATGTCACGCTTACCCTCTATTATGGTAAAAAAGATGGTAAACTAGATAAAGTGCCCCTCGGGGCACAGGTCTCCTCTCCACCAGGGCAGGTCAGCTTGTGGCCTCCTGGTGGCGCTATAATAGGCTAATGTGAAAAGGGTGCCATTTCTTCTTACGCCTTGGATGGCAATTGGATGATTTGACGCATTTTGTTCCAAAAATGTGTTTTGCACATGGCGCTATAACAGGAAAGTCTGTGAAAGATTTCATGTAAATTGCACACTGCGTTCATGATTTGAGGCTTTTTGTTCAAAACGGGCCAATCCTGCAAACTTTGGAAGCCAATGTTAGCCAATTATATATTATGATATAGTGTGTAACGATTTGCGGGATATTTGGACAGAATCTGGATTCTGGAGGAGTAATATAAAAAAGAAATGTAAAAGTCGGCCTCCTGGTTGCACTATATATGTTCTGGATATTTCGGGGCAGAGTTTCATCGTTTGCATCCAGGAAGTGTGTGTGCAAAATTTGGCATCGACCGGGTTAACGGTGCCGGAGATTAGCTGTACACAGACGGACACACAGACACACACGGACGGAGTGCAAAACATACTCTCTCCCCATGCCTTCGGCCTGGTGGAGACAACAAACGCCTTAAAACGAATGCGGTGCGCGACCCATGCATGCTCGCTAATACACGCAAATCTCCTCCCCACGCTCATCCCCCTCACCTTCAGATACCCTATGACACCCCTGCTCACGACCCCCGCCCCCATCCCCACCCCCAATACGAATTGACTGCTAACCTTACAAATATATCATAAAGCCATTTAGTTTTTTTTTTCTTTTTTTCCTAATCTGGGGACCCCCCCCAAAATAATTTGCCGACACCCCAAGGGGTCACAACCCCCAGGTTGAGAACCCTGACATAGACGTTTAAATCATTTTCTTTTCATATAAATAAACATGCCCACCTAACCAATCAGAAATTTCAACACAGTCGTTGCCTGTATGTATGCAACACGCATAATGGGCGCGTATACAATGTGCGAGTGCGTGCACAACGAAATGTGCATATTGAATTAAGGGTCCCGCCGCGCTTTGAGGGGCTCAACATTATGGTCACCCTAGGCTAACTACATGGAGGGGGCTCCATATCTATTATGTAGAAGCTACCTATAGGGGCTGATGGACACATTCCTGTGCGCGCCAAGCTGCTATACTGCTGCATGGAGGCTAGAAGGAAGCTTTGTTAATACCGAGCAGGAGGGAGGAGTGGGTGGAGGAGTGGGTGGAGGTGGTTTGTTGTGGTGGAGGGTTTGAATCTTTCTCAGCCACCTCTCCCCCCTTTAGATCTCACAGGCAGCGAGCAGCACTTGACCTTTCCAGCACTAAAGGAATATGACAGCCGTGAAGCTGAGAGCGAGAGGGAGGGGGAGGGAGGGAGCGTGCACGCGCGCCAGAGAGGGATAGAAGCGAAGATGGAGAGGAATGGAGGGAGGTAGAGAGAAAGTGAGAGGCGAGGAGACAGAAGCCACCCAAAGTGCAGGCTGCCACCGAACACATTACGTTTGCAATCAGCGTCACTCATCTCTCCCTCAGCGACAGTTTGATTCCCACTTCTCCAAGCAGACGTTTATTTTTGGTCTGATAACAGGGACGGCTAAATTGAAATTGACAGCTCGACAATCTTACAGATAATAGACAGGGCCGTGCAGGAGATCATGTGAACGGCGGTGGGTTTTCATCTCCGTTTTCTTTCTCCTCCTTTGCAGCGTGCTGCTTACCCCCTCTTTTCTTCTCTTGAAGATGAGAAAGTGGAAAAGGGGGCTAATCTTAGTCGCAATCAGGGGAGGCTGAGAAGGCAAAAACAGAGAGGCCAGAAAATGCAGCGAGGGATGAAAAGAAAAACAGGGGCATGAAAAAATAGAAGAGGGGGAAAAAAAATGAATAAAGTCCTCGTGGTGAGGAGGTGTGTGTTTGCGTGCGTGCGTGCGTGCGCGTGCGTGTGTGTGCGTGTGTGTGCGCGTGCGGAGGTGTAGGCAGGCGAGGTAGGGGAGAAGGAAGGAGAGAGCGTGGGGGGGAGGGGTGAGGGTGTGGGGTGGTGTGGAGGAGGAGGGAAGTTTCTTTAATGTTTTCTGGCATCAGACCAGCCGAGGTTATCCTGGATCTGTTCACTCCCACGGGAAAGGTAGAACGCTGCCGGGTGGAGGGGGGGGGGAGAAGGGGCTTGGGGGGGAGGGGAGGGGGGGGGGGGGGGAGGAGGGAGGGGCAGGAGGAGGTAGAGATGGTTGCCCTCTTTTGCTCCAGGAGAAAGGTTTATGCTCTGTAGTAATCCCCTCTCTCTGATGTGGCTGGCCAGTGGCCTCGGAGCTGCTGGGGAGGCCCGTCATCACAGTGTGTTAGAGTGTAGAAATGAACCAGTTCAGGAGGAGGTGTGAGCTCTCGGTTCAAAGGGAAACTGGCCAGACATCTGATTAAACTACTGCTAATTGTTCCTTCCCACCATACTGTGGAGAGACCGGTTCAGCTCGGCCCGTACGTACGCACAGGCACACGTTAAAACCCTCCTGGGAAAGATCCAAATACTGTCAGTGAAAAGAAGTGGCTGGCAGTGACAGAGACTATATACAAAATCTAAATTGGGGAGAAAAAAACCCCCCAAAACAAAACAGTGGAGGGTAACTAACAGTTAAGTGGCCTGGGACACAGTTCCATTTCCCCACAGCCGTGCTGTTTTCAGCTTTCTGTTTGGAATATATCACTAGTGTATTATTAGATTATATATACTGTAGTTAACTGTTCCGTTGTCGCTTATACTTTCACCTTTTAATCTGTGGCCAGGTATCATTGCTTGAAGAAAAAGTAGAATGACCGCACACGATATAATCCTGCTCCCAGAGAAAGCCTGGAGGGGCGAAACGTTGTTGTATAGAATATAATATATAATATATGTAAAGCCTGGAGGGGTGAAATGTTGTTTTATATAGATTGAAATCAAGGACGCAGAGAAGAATGATATCGTGTGCGGACATTCTACTTTGTCTTCATTTGGTCACTTTTTGGGTCCAGCGCCGTATTTAAAAACTGGGATGTGCATATTGTGTTCCTCCTTTACAGGTATCATTGCTTACCATGTAAACAAAGCCTTTACAATAGACTCTAAATCGACTTGACCAAAGAGATGCTCTATTGAATAGAGCATCTCTTTCTTTGGTCATTAGTCCATTTCTGCAGCTTTTTTTTGTGTGACAGTGAAATGTATGCTTTGCAGCTGGTGGCAAGGACTAACAATTAACAAAAGCAAAACAAAAAATTATGGGGATAATTACTTTTAGTGATGTTGCTGATATGTACAGTAATTTACATGTCATGGAGATGAATTGAGTACAATCAACCAAATTGCAGTGCCCCCAACCACCCCCCCCCCCCCCCCCACACACACACACACACACACACACACACACACACACACACACACACACACACACACACACGGTATCCCATGGGCGCACACTTAACCTCTCCCCTTCACCATTGTTAGTGAGGTCAGTGTGCGAATGCCAGTTGACCAGTGGACCACACTGACAACAGGACAACGCCATTTATTCGTCTGTGCAGCTGTCTGTCTGTTCTACTGTATGTGACGTTGGGTGACAGCGAAGCAATTTCCAAATAAATTCTTTCTAGAGCAGCTCATCACAGTGACATGTAGTATACACTACAGCAGGGGGTCCCAACCATTTTCATGTCAAGGACTCCCAAATTGACACCAATTAGCCCGCAGACCCCCATTTGAAAACATACGCCAACGACCCCCATAAGAGAAGATATTTACGTCTATAGCAGTGACTTTCAAGCACTTTCATTTCAGGGAGCCCCGCCGTGGTTTGACCTGAATTAGGCTACCGTCCCCTATTTAATGGCATTTCTAGCTCTGGGACCCCGATGTATATTGTACAATCAAAGTTAATTTAACTCTGAGAGTGTACAAATGGACCCATTTGTACAACTCGGAGTTAGAGACCCATAAGGGTACATTTGGTTCCTAAATATCATTTAGCTGGGGACCCCCTGGAACTCCCGCAAGTACCCCATGGGGGTCCCCGGACCCCACTTTGGGAACCTCTACACTACAGTACTGTAGTATAGACCCCCACCCTGCCGCTCCGCTCCGCTCCTCGCATTCCACGTGAAAGCGTTTACACTTATGGCCTCCATGCAAATATGAGTGAACCCCGGGCCTGGCGCGTTTTATCTGCCTATAATGACAGAGATGGCAGCGTGGATTAGTGGGTTGAATGGGAGCGCTGCATTGATGCTTCCCCTCTGTTTGTTTACACTAAACTAGGGCCTATTAGAGATGATTTACAGCGTTAAGCTGTCAGTTAAAAGGTTTCCGTGCGTGCACGTGTGTGTGTGTGTGTGTGTGTGTGTGTGCGTGTGCCTGCATGTGAATGAGGGTGTTTGTGTGATTGCACACGTGTGTGTGTGTGTGTGTGTGTGTGTGTGTGTGTGTGTGTGTGCGCATGTTTGTGCGCCTCTTCAAAGGCATGGTCTCCTTATCTTCTGTCAACAAACAGCCTCCTACACAAGGAAATGGAGCAGAGCTTTTATACACCTGTAATTCATTCAAATATTCCTGCTCCTCGCTGACCATAAACAGGTGCCGCCTCACCGTTTCTCCACCACAAGGCTTCCTATATACTGTATATACAGTTATACACCCATCTGATTCATGATAACTAGTGGAGAAAGGGATGTGACAAGCTTGGCAATGAGCTTAAAGTTATTCCTCCAAGTTTATGACCAGGTTTATCACAGTTGAGTATACCATCTTCTGCCCTTATTTACTTTTTTATTTTATTTTTTTCAGACAGAACTGGCTTTCAATTTTGTGTGTGTGTGTGTGTGTGTGTGTGTGTGTGTGCATGAGTCACCAAACATCTATAATGAATGCTCAAGGCGCTTAACAATGGTTCATTCATTCATACATTGGGAGGTGAAGCGGTGAACAGTCTTTGATTGATTGATTGAAAGATGTATTAACAGATTGGAGAATTACAGTACATTTCAAGCGCATCTCAATACAAAACTGTGGACTACACCATAAAGCATTACACTTGTTTACAATAGGGTCCACGACACATTGGACACATACATGTATGCATTCTATTTCTACAGATTGTTTTGTATTGTATTCCTTACATATTCTTACTTGACGGGGACAATGCACTATGGATACAGTGCACCAGATATAGCTACAAGCTCATTTCCATCTGGTGGGATCTGTGGCATGTGATTCTAAGCAGTGTAAATACAAATAAATAAAATGTCATAACCTAAACACAATTAGGAGAAATGAACAGGGTAAAAATTTAATTTTAACATCTTTGGAAATAAGTCAAGAGATTTGATTTGACTAAAAGATCAGTGATACTGGAATTGTAGTCGTATGACAAATTGTGGGTAAAAAAAGGCTGATCAATAAGCTCGTAAGTGCGGACTAGTCAGCGCCAACTCAGGACTCCTGGATCTCCAGCTCTCCACAAAACCCAACTCTCATTGTACGTTTTCCAATTAACTAACTGTAAAAATGTACCCTTCAGAGTGAGAATGTTGTCCAGGCATGTTACTGTGTGGTTTAGAGTTATGTGGGTTCATTTGGGTTGGTCTTTAGTTACAGTCCGAGTACCATTTGGGCTGAATATTTGACTGCAGCGCAGTAGCCTTTTCTACAACGATCTGACCCACATCTGCATCGCCTCACATCTGCGCCGCAGCCTCCGTTTTGAAATTCTGCATACAGATTGATGTCTTGACTCCCAAGTTTCCAGTAACCGGTGGTTACTCTGCAATTTGCATGAGTGGTCTTCAACCCCCCCCCCCCCACCCCCACCTCAACCAGCACCACCCCCCTTCCCAGGAGCAGCGGTATTCCCATCAGTCTGCTCCGGCCCCGGGGCAGGTCGACCCGTGGACCCCCGGCCCGGCGCTCAGTCGGGTTCTCTCCCCAGCCGCCTCTCCTCTCTGCGGCTGCCGGGTTTGACTCACCGTGACCCGTGACCTGCGATGCTGCACCGCCTCCCCCACACATGCAAATACAGTGGGCCTCCCTCCAGGAAGGATGCATCAGAGATGAGAGGGGGAGGGAGAGGGATGGATGGATGGAGAAAACGAGGTACCAGGGAGAGCTGGAGGAAGCAATAGAGTCCTGGTTGATAGAGATGGATAAAATGAAGGAGGACGAGATGTAAGATATAAGAGGAAGATTAAGAAGAGAGTTTGTGGGGTGGAGAGAGAGAATGAAAGAGCTGGAGACCCCTGAAGGGAGCTCCTCTGTCTCTGAAGTGGGGTGTAGAAATCTAGCCAACACGCACGCGCGTGTGTGCGCACACAAACAAACATACGCCTTAAAACACTCCTCTGTCTCAGCCAAAATGCACCCTAGCGCCTCTGTCTGTAAAGCTTACAGTGACCCATACTGATCCTGTGTGTGTGTGTGTGTGTGTGTGTGTGTGTGTGTGTGTGTGTGTGTGTGTGTGTGCGCGCGCACGTCTGTGTGCTTGTGTATAAGGGGGAGGGAGAATGAGCGTTTGTTCATATTTATTGTAGTTTCTTTTCCTCCCAGTCTCCTTCAGGCTGTGTGTGTGTGTGTGTGTGTGTGTGTGTGTGTGTGTGTGTGTGTGTGTGTGTGTGTGTGTGTGTGTGTTATATATACATACACACACACGCACACACACACCCCTACAGTATATAAGTGGCCGGATGGTGTGAGATGGGAGGTGGGCAATGTGTGCGTCTGTATATCTGGACTATACCTCCAACAGCCCCCCCCCCTCTCCTCTCTATTCCCTCTCACTGCTCGGAGGATCTGACCATTTTCACTCTCTCCCTTTCTCCATCTGTCCAGCTCTCTTTATCCCCATTCTGATCCTCCTCTCCTCTCTCCTCTTCTCCTCCTCTCCTCTCCTCTCCTCTTCTCCTCCTCTCCTCTCCTCTCCTCTCCTCTCCTCTCCTCTCCTCGGTTCACCTCTCTAACGGCGGCTAAGCACACATATAGGTCCTCACACTCCCACTAATAAAACCCACTTAATGTGAGATCTTTCCGCACCAACACAAGCACTTTGCACACATCGTGTGCACGCAACGCACAAGCACAACAAAGACGTGTTCATTGTTTTCACTCCCACTCTCAAAGATCCACGCTCTGGTAGAAGAACTGTTATCTCAGTGCTTCCGACAACTCCTCAAAGCTTATTGTATATACCACTATATGCCCCTAGCTGTAATTCAACCCACCAGTCAGGCTGTCTGTCAGCCTGTCTGTCTGTCTCATGCCTAAGTCTCTTTGTGATTGTTTGCCTGCACGCATACCTGCCTCTCTGCGTGTGTGTGTGTGTGTGTGTGTGCAGTATGCGTGCGGCGTGCGCTCATGCCCGCCTGCCTGCCTACCCGCCACGCTTACTGCCAGCCCTGGCGTGGGCATCGATAGTCTTCACCTCCTCTCAACCCCCCTTCCCCCCCTCCCTCTCTTCTCCGTGTTGCCACCAGAGTCTGTTGGCAGGAGCCAGTAGCGCTGCTTCACCAATGGCTTACACATTAAGGCATGAGCTGTTGGCTGATAGCGGGCCAGATTGTTTGTGAGCGCAATATCTCACACTTTCACACGCACTTTAGCCCCACAATCGGCCCCTGTCCTGATTGCATTATTGCAGTGTGGAGGGTCCATGGCCGAGAGCCCTCCAATAAAGATACGGAGCTGCATGAGAACCGGCTCAGAGCGAAGGAATGGGAAAAGAGGAAGACAGGATCAAACAGAAGGGGGGGGGGGGGGGGGGGGGGTGAGAAGACGTGATTCATCATGAAGGAAGAAGGGGAGAATTGTGAGATGGACTATGCAGGGCAAGGGGATGTTATAAGTTGGAATGAGACATGGCCCGTCTAGTATAGCGTCTACTTCAATTTCCCCACATTAACACATGAGCTTGCATTGTATATAGTGCTTTTATAGTTCCTGTATGACTAATGTATACTCTAAGAATTATATATAACGCCTGGCAGTTTTTTGCTGCTTTGTTTCACCTTTTAATCTGCGGCCACATTACATATAAGTATCACTGCTGATCATGTGAACAAAGTCTTTACAATGGAATAGAATAGAGCACTGCTCTGCATGGTCGTGCCTGGAGCCGCTTCCCACAGCTTTATAGTTGACACATAGCCACAGGTAGCACTCGTGGGACTCGCGGCCGCCAGGTGCACCCCCGATAAGACTCTCTCCCTCCCAGGGAGGGGACCTGCAGAGCGGGCAGACCCAATAAGGCTCGGTGACTCAATTCACCGGCGGAGACCTCTTTGCAACATGAGCGTGAGAAAGTCACTCAGGCGGAGACGGTTTCAAAAAACCTACAGCTTTGTGTTCCTTCACATCAATACATTTGTTTTGGAACTCTGTCAGTGGCCATTGTGCTCAGGCAAAATGACTCGGGTGTGCAGCCCCGCGCGCTACAATGAGACATGTTACTGATGTGTTTGACAGAGAGCGCATTGTTGTGCATAAAAGAAAACGGGCTTATATTTATTACCCGTTTACATGCATGCACAGACAGGTCCCGCGCACATCCGC
The DNA here is from genome assembly GCF_963924005.1 of Protomyctophum bolini. Taxonomy (NCBI): domain Eukaryota; kingdom Metazoa; phylum Chordata; class Actinopteri; order Myctophiformes; family Myctophidae; genus Protomyctophum; species Protomyctophum bolini. Next base: position 7,696,054 of record NC_137869.1, read on the forward strand.
AATGTTAAGCAGTTTGCGGAATTGCGCACAAAAAAAAGCTTATATTGTCCAAGAAACATACACGCCTTGTGTCAATTACGCACTGTCAAACCGTCCATCTGCACGAGCCTATCCGAACCTTATTTCTCTGCCTTTTGTGTACCTCGGGAGAGGCTGTCCCGCGCAATGCAGCTATCAAATTCACGATCTTTGCGGCGAGCCGCGAGCACTATATCGTGCTGCCTGGCTTGCCTGCTGCAGATCGGAGGAGAGCTGAGGCAGAGCAGAGCAGACACCCACCCGGTCGGCCGCTCGGTCGGTCGCTTGCGCGCCACGTGTCGCGGGCTCTGCAGCAGCTGGAGATGTGTGCGCGGGCGGTGGGTGGTGTGTGGGGGCTTTGCATATCAGACAAATAGAGGGCGCACCGCAGGGGCACGGAGCAACACGTCAGTCCCCTAACTGTCCTTAACCGTAGATTATTTGACGAGAGAGAGAGAGCGAGAGAGAGAGAGAGAGAGAGAGAGAGAGAGAGAGAGAGAGAGAGAGAGAGAGAGAGAGAGAAAGGCACGGGCACAGTGTTTCCAGTTTCGACCAGTGTTCTGTCAGAGAGAGATGCTATCCAAAAATATAAACTTTGTATTTAATTAAGAACGTGGCTTGTATTGGTGCCTGTTTCCGTTTGAGAATAATGTTTAATATGGCCTGCGTTGACTTTTGTATCCTATTCAGAATGTATTCTCGACTGTGTGGGGGGTAAAACTAATTAATTATATTTGAAACATGTGTGAATGTAATATTGGCACTAAATAAATTAACTTTATTTATCGCCACAATCACCCAACGTATCCTTTCAGTTTAGAGTAGACTTTTTAACAGCATTCGGAATTGACGCATGTCAATTTATTTGGCCGCAATTACGTTTAGTGTGTGTGTGTGTGTGTGTGTGTGTGTGTGTGTGTGTGTGTGCGCGCGTTCGTGCGCGCGCCCACAACACACATACACACACACGCCTCTGTCTCCTCCTCCAGCTGCGATAAAGATAAGGAAGCGGGACTGGAGTTATGACCTGAAATGTAATGCCTTGAAGAACGGCGGCGGCGCGCCTCGCCTGAGCCCCGACCACAGGCGAGGAGGCATCGCTCTAATCGTGCTGCTGTGTGCTGGCTGCTCCCTGGCTCTGTGCTCAGCAGCTCTCTCTCTCTCTCTCTCTCTCTCCACTCCTCCTGGCTCACATTCCGATAAGCCCCGATCCGAGTAGCGCACACGGTAGGCGTGGTTTTCCCAGGCTCTTAAAACAGCAGCTGCTATTTACCTTCGCCTCTAATGTAAACCACCACCGCCACCCCCAGCCCGGCAGCCAAACCTCAACCACCGCGCTCATAAAACATCCTGGCACGTGCTCCACATTCACAGTACAGCTCGCATGCCGACAGATGTCAAAGTGCCAAATTCGTACAGAGCTAGTATAGTACAGGGCCCTGCATGGCAGACAGTCATGTCTGTGATGATGGGGAGGGGGTGGGGGGGGGAATAGAGAGAAGACAGTTTTGACACGAGTCTCCATATGTTGTAGATTCCCAATAATTAAAACGGGGTAATGTAATAATGTAGCCTATAGTCAGTGCACCCCCAGCAATGAATGTTGCTCAATCATGACACATATCGTTTATGAGTAGCTACAAATAGGTTTACTTAATTTAGCTTTACACACTTCAATGTTTTTATATATTGACTTTGGTTTGTGTGGGCCAGCATATACAGTACAATTACCCCAAGGTTTAAGAGTTTAGGGCAAATTTGAAATGTGTCTTTATTGTGTGTATATACTGATAAATGTGTGTCTCTTGGAATGTTGCCTCCTCACGCACGCGCGCATACACACACACACACACACACACGCGCGCGCGCACACGCACACACCTTTCTGTGCGTTTTAAAAAAACAAAAACTTGCGCGCATCAAACATGCCGAGTCAAGTCAGCCCCTCACGCACGCTGCGGTGCCGTGCCTGGCTGCTGCTGCATGCTGCTGGTGGTAAGTCAGTCAGCGGCTCAAGTGTTAATATGTAAACGGGGGAATGATTGAAGGCAGCCCCGGCTGTGCCCTAAACCCGGCCGCGCGCCATTGGCCCGTCAGCTCGAGCGCCAAACAACCAATGGGAGGGCGCCGACCACGAGCCATCCTCCCCTCGGGCCGCGTGTCCCTCGCGCTGATTGGTGGAAAGTTACTGTGGGAAAGAAAGTTTGGGAAGTTTCACACGAGCCGTTCGCGTGCAGTCCGAGATATAAATAAGACCCACACGCAGAGGCTTGCAGACAGACCGACCGCCCGCTTCCGCGCACTGATCTTTTAGCTCACTGACATCACTGTCTGAACCCTGCTCTCTGGATGGGACACTTGTGTCTCAACAACACAACAACACAGTTAAAGGATTGTAATATCTCAGGATCATTTTTTTTGTTTTTGTTGTGGGACTTTTGAATTTCACGAGCTACAGTGTGCAGTGTGTCCCCGCCTGGCTGTGTCAGTGGAGTGTATACATTTTTTTTGCGCTTTGCGGTGGGATATTTCCGAACCAGAACAGAAGATCAAGATGCCTGCCGATATGATGGAAAAATCCTCCTCCTCTCCGGTCGCCGCTACCCCGGCTAGCATGAACACGACCCCCGATAAGCCCAAGACAGCGTCGGAACACAGAAAGGTTGGTAGTACTTTGCAATCTCAACGAGACATTATGTTTAGTGTCGCTCCGAATTACGCACGGGGCTGCCTGCTGCAACACAGGAGATTATCTGACTGCTGCCTGCCGTCGCACGAAAAACAAGAGAGAGAAATTAACGATTTTCTGTTTTATTTTTATTTTTAAATCTAGTCGTCCAAGCCAATAATGGAAAAGAGGAGACGAGCCAGAATCAACGAGAGCTTGGGGCAGCTGAAAACACTCATCCTGGACGCGCTCAAGAAAGACGTGAGTAGCCCCATCTTCTCATCCCGCTCCTCTCATGAATGAGCTATTGGCTCCCTTGTTTCACGTTATCATGCCTCGATGATGGACTCTGAATATGTCGAAGACTGACAGTGGTGTCCCCTCTTTCTCTCCGCAGAGCTCCAGACACTCGAAACTTGAAAAAGCGGACATCCTGGAGATGACGGTGAAGCATCTCCGGAACCTCCAGAGGGCTCAGATGACTGGTGAGTTTAGTTACCGGAGCTGCCTGCCTGTCTGTCTGTCCCACATACCCGTCTGCGGTTTACATCATGTTGTACGAGTCGCGTCTAGTGAAATCAAATAGACTGAAATAGCATATTGATGCATGTGTCGCCTATTTAGCCTAGTGACCGATGCCCAAATACATACGCTATATACGTGTTACATAATTATTTACTACTCCTGTTTTGATAATTGCATGCGTTTGCGTTTGATTCTCTCCTGGAGATATTTGTCTGACCGATGTTTATTGAATCTTTCCCCATGCAGCTGCTCTAAACACAGACCCCACCGTCCTCGGGAAATACCGCGCGGGCTTCAGCGAATGCATGAACGAAGTCACCCGGTTCCTGTCCACCTGCGAGGGGGTCAACACCGAGGTGAGGACGCGGCTCCTCGGCCACCTGGCCAACTGCATGACGCAGATCAACGCCATGAACTACCCCAGCCAGCACCAGCTCCCCGGCGGGCCCCCCACCCACCCCGCCTTCGCCCAGTCCATGGTCCAGATCCCCCCCAACTCGTCGCCTCAGGGCATGCCCATGGGGGTGTCGTGCAAAGGGGGCTCCCAGGCCAGCTTACCGTCGGACGCCACCAAAGTGTACGGCGGGTTCCAGATCGTGCCCGCCACGGACGGACAGTTTGCCTTCCTCATCCCCAACGCGGCTTTTGCGCCCAACGGGCCCGTCATCCCCGTGTACGCGAACAGTGTGAGCACGCCGGTCCCCGCGGCCGTGTCCCCCGGCGCGCCGTCGGGGAACTCGGACTCGGTGTGGCGACCGTGGTGAAGGAGGAGGAGAAATAAATGGGACTATAATTGAAATGACTCTTAACGCGACACTTACAGTTCTCTTCTTTGTCCAATGTTACAAAAGTTTTCTTTTTTGGATCTTTTTTTCATAATTGCATTGCGTTAAAATGAGAAGATTATGCACTATATTTGTATAGCCTAGCTAACAAGGGAGTAAAGTTCATATTGAAATGAGATTTGTATTGTGGAAGTCTGTTCACTGCATTTTTATATTTGAGGTGTCTTTTTTTTACTGTGTGATGCCAAAGATATGTTCAATGCTCTTATGCTGTTCTTCGTTTTGGAAGACAAATAATAAATTTGTAAAGATATTAAAATAATCTTGTGCTTTCCTTATATGAGTTAAATGTCACTTCAAGTCTTTATTCGAAAGTGAAACAAAACATATTTTTCATATTATAGTTTTGTGAAGTTTTGTGGGTTTCTTTGGCGTGCAAATATCTAGATCTATTTGTGCATAATATAAACTTTTTCTCCCCGATCAAAAATATTATTTACAGAGTTTGAAATTGTGTTAACACACATACCCATTTATTAGTGATTGTGATTAGCCCGTTATTACATTATTCCGCGCACATTATCAATACAGCATAATTATATAAGCTTAGTGGTTATCTCCTAAAACTAACATGACGTGCGGAGGTGCTGTGAAGACCATGCAGGTGCAGTGTGCTTCTCTAGTCCAGCCAGGTTTGTGTCCTGCAATCAAACGAAATGTGAGACTTGCGATTTTGTTAACATGAAACTAAACGGACATATAGGCGTAAGTATTGACTGTGCAAGTATCTTGCAGGAACAATCAAATCAACAATCAAATGATTAATCCTGCATCTATAGGTCCGTGTGGCTCGCTGCAGTTGTCATTTACAGCCTATACTTTTCTGCTACTGTCTCGTGAACTGTTGGGAAAACTATTGGTGATTTTAATGAACAGTCGGAGAGTTGAAACTCCTTTTGACGATGGTGGAACCTTCAGTCAGTGACTGTCCAACAAGTTTCTCCTCGCTGTAATGAAACGTAGTAGGGCGCATTGAGAGGCGACGTGCGCCATCTAGCAACGAAGGGGCGCATGGCAACGTGATTGGCATTGTTGGATGCGATCAGTGTTGATCAGTGAATTGGCGTGTCTGTCGTGTGGGCGATCGCTCGGCGATATGTTATTACTCTGGGAATAGTTTGAGTATAGGCTACCCTATATATATACTTCTGTGAGAGAACAAATTAATCTGATGAATGAAATAGAAGCATATTCTGCTATATAAGGAGTTTTATACCGTGGCTTAAAACTGTCACTGACGCACGTGACAGTGATAGCTATACTGATGGGAAACATGTTGGATTGAGGTTCAAGTTGTGGGTGTCTTAATACGACGAGTCAACGAGCTGGTGAGTGAGTGAATTACACAAACAACATGTAAATCAAAATCCACTCGAAATGATTGAAATGTCTAGGCCTAGTATATTTTCCACAATCGTATGTGGATTGTGGCGCAACCTGCACGTTCCACATAGTCTAGTGGATGATGGCAATATTATACAGTGGTGGTATAGGTTGAGGTTAATTTAATATCATATGAGACAACTGTAAGTAGCCGCTGCATGGCCTATACCTGCAGCCCTGCGCGCGCGCGCGCGCGTGTGTGTGTGTGTGTGTGCGCGCGCGCCGTGCGTACGTGACAAGACAACGTGTGTGTGTGTGTGTGTGTGTGTGTGTGTGTGTGAGAGAACCATGTGAAACTCCCATTTCCACATGTGGTAGCAGTCTGCTCTGTTCTGTTCAGCTCAGTTATGTCCAGGTGTGTGTGACCCCCTCCAGCTATCCAAGTGTGGCCGTTCTTTGAAGGGGGTGGGGGGGGGTGGGGGGTAATAAGGAGGCAGCAGTAGTAGTGGTGGGGTGCAGGGGGGGGGGGGGGGGGTAGGCCGGGCACCGCAGGTGTTTGCAATTATCAATCTGCTAAGAGGCACAAAGTGTGGATAAGTGCCATCATTCTGAATCTCCATCACACCTTTTACAGGGGGGCATGCATCCCTAGATTGAAGCCATGTGTGTGTGTTTGTGTGTTTGTGTGTGTGTGTGTGTGTGTGTGTGTGTGTGTGTGTGTGTTTGTGTGTGCGTGCGTGTGTGCGTGAGCGTTTGTGTGTGTGTGTGTGTGTGTGCAGTGTGCACGCAACTGCGTGTGTGCGTGCACGGTCGGAACTGCGGATAGTTGATGCTGGGTGAATACATGCCAAGCGCAAGAGAGTGGTTGTCTGCATGTGTGTGTGTGTGCGTGTGTGTGTGTGTGTGGTGGGGGGTTCAAGATAAAGAGTGGGGGAATGGTGGGCGAAGGGAGGAGTGGGTATAGTGGGACGTTTAGGGGGCAAAGGGGTTCAAGGGAAGTTCCACCGCTCAGGATAACAGTCGGCCCCCTGTGAGCCATGGGGGCCCTCCTCAACGCGTACACACACGCACAGAGGCAGCGTTCCCACAGCATTCCGTCCGCACTCGGACAGCGTTTGCGCTTCCTGCCCCCGAGACCCCGGGGCCACAGCTGGACCCAGGGCGTCTGGGAGACACGTGGTGCGACCCGGACGACTTCCAGCTGCTAATCGAAGCCCCCCCACCCCCCCTCGCCCTTCCTTCCTCTTCCCTCGCTCGCCCCTTCCTCCCTCCACCACCACCATCGCCATCATCATCATCCGCCCCTCTCTCTCCCCCAGAGAGCAGCTTTACGAGCCTCTCCAATTACCCAGCGCAGTGGCCTCGCTGCCGGCCCGACCCACCGACCGCACACATGTCACAACACGACTGGGGAGGTTAGCCGCCATGCGTGGCCATTAACTTTTCCCACACTCCGCGCGCATGCAGGCAGAGAGAGAGAGAGAGCGAAGTGAGAGAGAGAGAGAGAGGAGGGGAAAAAGCCCCCTCTCCACTTCCTCCTTGGCTCTCTAAGTGCTACCATATGGTGTGATCTCTCTCTCTCTCCCTCCTGGTTTCTCCTTCTTTGACTCTTTTCCTGCCTATTTTCTGTCCTCCTTTCTTTCTGTCTGTCGTTCCCTCGCTCTCTGCTGGTTTCTCCAGTGTGTGTCTCTCTCTCTCTCTCTCTCTCTCTCTCTCTCTTCTCTCTCTCTCTCTCTCTCTCTCTCTCTCTCTCTCTCTCTCTCTCTCTCTCTCCTCTCCCTCTCCCTCTCCCTCTCTCTCTCTCTGTTTTCTCTTTCCTGGCCTGTCACTGTCGGGGCCTGTCTTTGATTGCAGCCCAGACAAGCGAGAGCTTTATGATTTAAGCCCAGGGCTTGCAGTACCAAGCCCTGGACTCATTTTGAAGCCAAGCTCTCTCTCTCTCTCTCTCTCTCTCTCTCTCTCTCTCTCTCTCTCTCTCTCTCACCCCCCCCCCCCCCCTCCCCTCCTGCAGTTGCAGGGGAAGGCTGTTTTCTGGCAGGAAATGAATAGCTCCCAGATGAGCGCAGGAACCTGAGAGGTCGTGAGAAAGAGGCGAACCTCCCCGCCCGCCCTCCCTCCCCTCCACACCCCTCCCTCCCCTCCACAGTGCCGGCCTGCTGCCAGCCGCCGGGGGAATGTGGGAGAGCGCCTCTCTGACACACGCGTCAACCCCTCCGCCCTCCACACCCCCCTCCCTCCTCCTCCCTCCACAACACCACCACCGCCGCTGACTGACTGGCTGCCTGCGCTCTCCCCGGGCTCTGGGCCCGAGGCCTGGAAATAGCCTGATAGACGGGGCAGCAGCCACCGAGCCAGGCGGTAAAAAAAGGGGGGGGAGGAACGTGGGATCCATGTGGGTGGAAGTGGCTGTGTGTGTGTGTGTGTGTGTGTGAGAGAGAGAGTGTGTGTGTGTGTTCGTGCGTGCCTGCCTGCGTGCGCGTGTGTATACTTTGAATCCAGCCCCAAACATATATATACTGCCGGGTGGAAAGTTAGAAGCGTAATTAAGGTTTACACGAGACACGCATGCATGGCTGGGTATATACATACAGTATATAGACCACGTATATGGTGGCATGCATGTGCACGGAGAGCGAGCACATATAAGTCACGCATGTGCATGCGCAAATTTGTCTCCCCCCCCCCCCCTCTCTCTTCCTCACAGGAGGGATCATACACATATGTCATGTGTGTACTGTACTACAGTAAGACAGGTGTTCCTTGTCAGCAGGTTTTTTTCTCCCCCCTCTCTTCGGCTGCCTATGTGTGGAACTAGCACTTATAGTTTCACACTGTTGTGGTTGGATTATATACGGTCAGCCGTTTTCTTTTAAACAATCTTTCTCCAATCATTGTTCCTCACTGACGTGACACGAGACACAGGGTTGGAGGAGGATGAGAGACTGAAGCTGGATTGGCACGAACGTTTGTGAATTAATTGCAGACGTTCGGTTAGATGCTATTTTTGGTGTGAAGTCTTTTTTTTTTTTTTTTTTTGAACAAAATGGAGATCAGGGGATTTAAAGGCAATACGTTTGAACCACTTTGAACCTGGCATCTCTGTGTTTGTCCTGTAATTGTATGTGAAGAAGAAGATTGTTATACAACGGTTTAAAAAAAACCCCAAAAACAAAACAGCTGCAATAGATCTGATCAAGATCTTACAGATCGGCTGGCCTTGCTGACGCACAACAAAGTATTGTTAACGTTAATTTAAAGTTAATTTTAATATGTGAAGTTCAAATAACGTGCACATCATAATTACAGAGATTAGACTGTTGGTTTCCTTGGCTCTCATTCGTCTCATACTCAGAAACCTGATACCAACCCGTTGTCCCGGAGGCTTCTTTGTTCAATAATCCGGACCGTGCTTTGTAATGAATGTTGTCTTGAGTTGACGGTGGTTTGTGGGAGGCGAACGTTTTGGACGTGAAGCTCTGATTATTCACACAAAACAATTAGACACCTCAGAAACTCTCTGTTTGTCTTTGGCTTTCGTTTTGTCTCATCCTTGGAAAAAGTCAGGAAGGATTTTTAACGATGAGCGGTTTGTAACAAAGGGCATCCGGATCTGACCTCACCCTGCTATTATTAGTATGTTACTCATTAAAGTCACACAGCGTCCTCTGTGTGCGTGTGTGTGTGTGTGTGTGTGTGACTCACATCCATCTACTGTCTCCCTTCTTTCTTTCTTTCTTACCGTACCTCTGACTCTCAAATCTTTCCCTCTCACTTCTTGATGCATCGCACGCACGCACGCACGCACACACAGAGAGACAGTGTGTACGTTTACACGGGGCTCCTATGGCAGCGGGCCCTGCAGCGTAGACCCTGCAGCGTAGACTCCAGCAGAGTGCAGCGTGCCCACCTCCCTCTATTCACATGTCAGCCCTTCGCCTCGTTTGATGTCCCACGCCTCTGTGGACACCCACGCTTTTCTCACCCGCCTACCATCACCCTCACACGCACACGCGCGCTCGCACACACACACACACACGCGCACGCACACAAACCTTAAAAACCTTAACGTCTCACACACACACGTGCACACATCACACAGCGACGGCGTTCCTGTGAAGTTTCCTTGTTGTTTTTTCTTCATGTCATCCCAACTATATACTATACTAACTGTTCTCTCTCTCTCTCTCTCTCTCTCTCTCTCTCTCTCTCTCTCAAAGTAACGTTTACTCGTACTTACCGGTACTTAAGTTTCCAAATGTATAAAAAATGTTTGTAAAATCGCAGAGCTACAAAGTTCACATGTGAGCTGGTATTTTCAAATAGCCTATATATGTATGAATCTACAACGTAACTACAGTAGTGACAAATGTTTTCAAACAATTGTAGTGGAGTAAAAAGTACATTAACACTCCAGTAAAGTAAATAGTCCTCAAAAGCGTACTTGAGTAAATGTAGTTACTTAGTTACTTTACGCCACTGGTAAACATGTTGTTGAAGGGTGTGTGTGTGTGTGTGTGTGTGGTAGCGGAACATGGCAGCCATATGTCAGTCACAATGTTGGCACGTCACCCAGCCCGGGGCATTGACGACGATGACCCCGTCACAACGGTCACATGGTGCTTTTGTGGAAGCTATCCTCCTCTCGAGTCCAGCACTGATTGAGTGGGAGGGTTTCCCGAGGGCCTCTCCAATGCCATCAAAACAAACAAACAGTCGCGGGCCACAACAAGGTTCCCACCACACCAACCGCCATCCACAACAACTGGCATCAGAGACGCTTTGATTGGGTTTGATGCCACACAAAGAACGTCTTCATGGATCGCTTTGACGTTGAATCGCTCGTTGTTTCCCCTCAAAGCAAAGCTTTTTTCTGTTTCATACTTCAGGGTCTGAACTCTGAGGCCCTTTTATAGTTCTAGTCCCCCGATGAGAAAACGGGCTCCCATAGAAACATTGTTAATCGAAGTGAAATTATCTCAGGTCTGCGCCAGGCCGGGTTGCCTACCCAGGGCCCACAAACTCTTTGCTCATATAGCCACTTGGAATGGGATCTGAAAAATCACATGACCCCAGAGATAATGTCTACCAATTTGTTTGAGTTTTGGACAAAATCTGTAGTAGTACAAAAAAAGTGTAATTTGAGGAAAGCTATGGCAAAAAATGTCATCTGGCACAAACATATTATTATTTGAGAAATAGACATTGTGTAGTTATTTATTGTCTTATTCGATACAAAGTCTTATTGTTAGCGTACTGTATATTTGTGTGTGACCGTAATATCTGTGTGTGTGTGTGTGTGTGTGTGTGTGTGTGTGTGTGTGTGTGTGTGTGTGTGTGCGTGTGCGTGCGTGCGCATGCGTGTCTGCTTCTATACAATTGCTTACAGTACACGTATTTGTGTGTATGTGCACGTGTATACGTGCATGAACACGTCTGTGCATGTGAGAGTGAAATCAATTAATAACGGGGGGGGGGGGGGGGGCCTGTGGAGAGTCAGCGCACACGCTCGGCGCTGCACACTGTCTGGCGTGATCTACGAGCTCTGGCCTCGCGTGGCTGTTTTTATTTTCCTGCTTTTAACGGCCCCTCGGCGGACTCCCGCCCCGGCCGGGCCCCTCTTTTATGACGAGGAGAAAGAGAACCCAGATTACTTGACCCCTGAATACTTCAAACCGGCCCGGATGTGGCGCCCCTCACGCCCACGGAGCAGCAGAGAGAGAGACGGCAGCACTGTGTGTTTGATGTCAGTAAATCAACACGCTGCTTGTTGTTTCTGCTCAACGCTTCTCATGACGGTCACAGGAGCTCTGGGGGGGGGGGGGGGGGGAGAGTAAATTATGCTACATAAGTAGAAGTACTTTGAACTAGTCTTAATCACATGAACCCTATAGCGTCCCTATTCTGGCCATCTCATTATAAGTGAATATTCAGCAGAATTTCAGAATGCCATCGAGGAGCCAATGCCATTGGGAGTCGATATGGGACAAAATCACGTTTAATCAGATCAATCAATCAATCTTTATTTATATAGCACGTTATAAAACAACCGAAGTTGACCAAAGTGCTTCACAACAAAAAGACAAAAATAAACAAATTCAAATACTATACAGTGCCTAAAAAGGTTAAAATCAGTTCACATTCAAAGCCAGGGAAAAAAGGTGCGTTTTGAGAAGGGATTTGAACATTGTAATTGTTTGAGCATCTCTAATATGGGGGGGAGGTTGTTCCAGAGCTTAGCTGCCACCGCAAAAGTGCGGTCACCTCTTGTTCTGAGGGTTCGTGATGTTGGCACGGCCAGCAATGACTGGTCCGCAGACCTCAGAGCTCTGGTGGGGTCGTATTGCTGTATGAGTTCGGCCATATATGGGGGGGCCAGGCCGTTGAGGGATTTAAAGGTGAATAAAATAATCTTAAAATCGATTCACTGTTTTATGGGGAGCCAATCGGAGCATTCGATGCTCCAGTAGACGCGTCTACTGACCTGACCTACGACCTACTGCCTCCAGCGCAAAACGTTATATTGTGACGTTTTGAGACATTCAGTAGGCGGCGTTCTGCGTTGATATTCCTTTCACTGCTACTGTTTAGACAGCGTTGAAGCAAGACGTCCGACATTACAAACTCTAACACGAATATAATGCTAACTCTAACCGTAACATCCCCTAACCTCATATCAGTTTTAACCAGTCATGCAAGTCACCTATCCTCATATCAGTCTTAACCAGTCATGTAAGTCACCTATCCTCATATCAGTCTTAACCGGCGACGTCCCCTAACCTCATATCAGTCTTAACCGGCCACGTCCCCTAACCTCATATCAGTTTTAACCGGCCACGTAGTCAGTTGATAACGCGCGTGGTTGCTGGTTGAATATCGGCTATTTGGTGCAGAGGGAAAACGGAGGGCACCAAGTATTAGACCCCTGTTTGACCCTGGTCGACAGTATTCAGGTTAAATATTCCTCAAACAGATGCCAGATTACTAGTGTCGTCTTGTGTCGAAAGCTATTCAAGTAAACCTAAAAAGTCGCTCTTTTGAAGACTACTTTTAGTAACAGTTACTTAGTTGCATATGGTCACATATGCTGAGGATAACCATTTCAGTATGAATACATCCTACCAACCCATCCATCTCCAATTCACTGATGCTCTCTAAAGTGGTCAGCATCATTTCTTTATAAGAAAGCTTGAAGCCTGAAGATTGTCTTATGAAAAGAGGTTCAAAGCAATACCGCAATAGAATATCCTTTTGATCGTGCCATAACAGCATAACCGTAGGCTATACCCCTTTTGGTGTTTTAAAGCATTATGTTATAATTTAGCTATTGAAAAATAGCAGATCTACAAGCTTACTCTGTGCGAGCTTGTAGGTATGCTATTTTAGAAAATTTGTGAAAATGTGGCGCAAATCTTTGAACATATTCAAACGTTTTTAACTCAAATCTTTGCTTCTTGGGGGGTCCCAACATATTTTCAGATGGGAGTCGGCCGCCAATTTCATATATTTTTGGGGGTTCTTGACATGAAAATGTTTGAGAACCACTGACCTAGAAACATGGGTTTTTCAGATCAGGTCAGGTCGAAATGGCTTAAAGGAAAACTTAACAGATTTTCAACTTAAATCCCAAATTGTGCGCTCAATAATATTGTGTGGTAAAAGCACTGTTCACTAGAATGTTGCCGCATGAAACACGTCCGCTCACATTATCTGGCCGATATTCTGCTACTGTAATGCTTTGAGCAATTTATACAAAAGAATAATTACAGTTTTTAGAGTGTACAAATACATGAAAAAGCTACTCAATGATAGAGTATAGTTGCTTTGCATCCCCTGGAGGCATTTTATTGCCACGTGTGAGGTTAATTTAAGGAATATATATGAGTTGGCGTGTATACACGGTGTGTGCGCGGCAGTGACAAGCCAACTCTAAAGCGATAAACTCAGGGCTAACAACAGGGTACTTGAACATAATGAACGGGTTACGCATTAACACAACAACGGGAACGTTGCAGAACATAAAATGAGACAGACTTTATGGTCTATGTAATATGAAGACCACAAATCAAACTGAGGGAGGTGTCGGCAGCACAGTGCTGTAGATGATGATGTGTACACTATTTCATGGTGGTTTATTTCTTTCCTTCTTGTGGTACAGTTTGAGCCTCTCGTTGAATAGAGAATAGAGGTTAAACAAACATTCCCTGTTTATTATTATTATTATGTCTGTCAGGCTGAAGGTCAGAGACGGAGATGATTTTTTAGCTTTTTGTCCCCCTTGTCGTCGTCGTCCGTGTGTGTGTGTGTGTGTGTGTGTGTGTGTGTGTGTGCGCGTCAGTGTGTGTGTGTCCGTCCGTCCGTCCGTCTTTGTACAGCTAATCTCCGGCACCGTTAACCCAGTCGATGCCAAATTCTGCACACACACACACTCCCTGGATGCCAACTATGTTCCGGAACGGCCTGTTATAGCGCCACCATGAGGCAGCTTTTCACATTTCCCATACATAACTGCACCGATCTGCATGAAACGTTGCGTGCATATACTTCCTAGAGGCCAAGGACAAACCTTTGACCTGCATTTATCACATCTGTCTTTTATAGCGCCACCAGGAGGCCGACTTTTGTAAAACACTTAAAAAAAGAAAATACTCCTCCAGATTCCAAATCGTTACACAGTATCTCTATAGTCATGTGCTCAACACTGATGTGTCCAATATTTCATATTCCATCGTAATTGGCTAACATTGGCTTTCAAAGTTTGCAGGATTGGCCCGTTTTGAACAAAAAGCCTAAACTCATTAAGGCAGCGTGTGCAGTGGCGCCGTCAGGACGTAAACAGTGCGGGGACATTATTTGATCGTCTGACACCTTAATCGAGTCAAGACTATAAAGAGCAACTGCAGTTACTGTACGTACTGTACAATGCAGCCAAAACAACTGTTGAGCAGCAAACTGGAAACAGTGCTAAACCATGGCATGCAATAGCGCCGGTCGGTAAAGATAGACCAGGCATTCCCCCCCGTGTGCGCATGCGCACGTGTGTGTGTGTGTTTGCGCGTGTTGTGCGTCCAGTATATATTTGTATTCGTCCAACACAGAAATAAAAAAAAACACATTGATAAAGGAGAGACTGGAAAACCTGTCCCTCCACCCAAACTTTCTGAGGGAATTTAGTACCCCTAAGAAAAGTCCTCCCGAGGCACCTTTCACAATACAGCACTGCAAGGGCCTTTCATTTATCCAGAACTCTTTCGTGGGATGAATTTGTATTACTTGAATGTAGTTTGGTGGTTGGTGGGTGGGTGGTTCTCCTCTGAACTCCCAACTGTTCCAGCAGCACAACTGAGCTGCATTGCATCATGCTGTTCGCTCAAAGCCTATCAGACACGTGAAATGGGCCCTGTTCCACCTCCTCATCCCACCTCTGTCTCACTGCATCCAACACACAGGCAGGGTGGCTGTGAAATGGCCCTGTTCCACCTCCTCATCCCACCTCTGTCTCACCGCGTCCACACAGGCAGCGTGGCTGCGGACCAAGTGGTTAATCTGCTTTCCGTCTCTGCATCCTGCAGTATGACAGGAGCCGGTCGGCAAAAAGCCGACCACGGCAGAGCTGGCCACCCCAGATACGGCCGCACTGTGACGAGAGGCTGGAAGACACAATGAATGCCGCACCGTGCGTGTGTGCGTGTGTGTGCGCCTGGATTTGTCTGTGGGTGGCGGACCGCAAGCGTTAAGTGTGTCCAAGATATAAGTGCGTTGGTGTGTGTGTGTGTGTGTGTGTGTGTGTCTTTTGCATCTGTGCATGTTGTTTCCCCACACCTCCCACTCCAAGCCTCGCCGTGCCCGTGCGTCTTCATGGCGTGTTGTAACTCATGCTCTCCAACGGACGCTGATATCTCTCGGCTCTCGTTCGGCATCGACGATGATGTGATAAATTAATGTCAGGAGGTGTTTGGGGCGCACGGGGGCAGGCATGCTTGTCATGTGTGTGTCCGGGCTTGTATGTAAACCCATGCTTCTCAGGGGGAATGGTTCCAGTGTGATTATGGTGGAGAGTAGCCACCTGGACTCCAGAGAGAGAGAGAGAGAGTAAAAACTTCATAAATATGAGTGTCATGCTGTTCTGTGGTCTGTTACACACGGCATTCCATTTGACTGTTTGCTTCTTGTCAACCAAGAAGCGTTGAGAAGTGAATCAACATAATCAGTGATTATGTAAAAGAGATGATTCACCAGCACACAATGTCTTATTTTGTAAGACAGAACCAGAGAAACGAGAGTGTTGCAGAAATATCTTCTTCTCCGCGTGTGTCTTCCACAGAAACACGTAACAAAACGAAACATAATCGTTTTACTGACAATCTTTTGTGAATGTGAATTGAATGTGTCAAATATTAGCCTCTGAAATGTGACATTCGTTTGGCACACACCAGACGAACATTTGGCACACACCGTGATACAATGAAACTCTTATTCCAAATAAACTGACCTCAATGCAACCAGCCTAGGGTAATGTAATGTACCGTATATATATTGAAAATGTTATTTATTTTAGAGGATAGCCCCTTGAGATGTATCATCTCGTTTTAGAGGGGGTCCTCGGGCACAACACAATGAATACATAGACAAAACAATACATTAAACATGTCGACACAGAACAATACACTGACAACAGCAACAAAACATGGATGCTCTCCAAACCACTCAAACACTACATCAAGACCAGAAGCAACTGCACTGAAACACAATGAAAATAATACAAATAAGATAAAAGATAAAAAGAATAATCAAGTTCACATTTAAGTACACACCTCAAAAACAAGTACAAATGGGTTTCAGGTCTACAAGCAAAGAACCCTTGAAAATGTTAAATGATGTAATTGATCTCAAAGAAACAGAAGTTGTTCCAATCTGATGAAGCTTTAAACTGAAAAGCATGTCTCCGCAATTTCATTAGATGTTGTGGGTTACAGAAAAATAAAGTTGTTGAGTATGTCTAAGTAAATGCTAATAATTAAAGTAAATGCACTTACTTTATAATAATTAAAGTAATTAAAGTAAATGCACTTAAAAATGAAAAGCAACCAGTGGAATTGCCTCCTGGTCTGAGGAGTTAGCCAATCTAAGGTATCATACATGACACAGTGGTATGTCTGGTAGGGAAATCTACAGATAGATACTATTGTACACAACATTTAATGTGATTGTAACTTCATAGTAAAAATTCGAACAGTTTAACACTCAAGTTTCCCCACATATTTAATGCGATTCAATACAATCCACACAATGCATGATTATAGTGACACTGTTGTCTCACTTGAAATTGAACATTTGCGTTGGCTTTTTGGTATAGATTATAACAACAATGTCTAACAAGTCACGGGTCCCTAAGTCAATAAGTCATGATCTATAAATTGTCTTATAAAAAAAGTCTGCACACTGAATTAATCTCTCACAATCCCTTAATTGCTGCAGCATTTCCACAGACATGTCTAGTGCAGGGTCTGCCTGTGTGTGTGTGTGTGTGTGTGTGTGTGTGTGTGTGTGTCTAGTGCAGGGTCTGCCTGGCGAAGTTATTTATTTTGTCCTGCACCTGAAACCAATTTTGGTTGGCTCAGTCTGCACACTATTCTTCTGGTAAGTTATTATGTCTGTCTGGTGAAAAGCATTGTTACAGTAATGTTGCATTCATTACAGACTGTCACATTTATCTAATAGAGTTGGATGAGAGAGCATAATATGGCAGCACGTCGCAGACGGGGACATAGACCAGATAGTGAACGCTCACAGAGCTTTGTCTACTTACTGAGATGTACGTTTAGCGGCTATAATAAACCTCTATATGGATCCACACACACCTGCAGGCCGCTGCTGACAGCCGACAGCACTCTGCTCCGGTTCAGAACCCAGAGCTGATTCAGTTAATGGCAGGAAGAGAGTATGGGCTACAAATGCAAGTCGGATGTCTTTTCCCCCCATGCACTATTTTCATTCATCCTCAGTGTAATTGGTCCCTTGTGGCCCAGAGGCACCCTCCTCCTTAGAATAGCCATATTGTCCACAGACCAAAATGTTAAGCCTTTTTTTACACGAGCCGTCGTAATTACCCCAGAGGGGTCTGGTATAATGTTGAGAGGTCACAGATTATGGATGTTGTGACATAACACATGAATTTTAGACCATTGCATAATCTGAAGCTGGCACGGCCACTTCCCTTTCTGAACACGAGCAGCGGTCTGATTAGCACGTAGCTCGTAGCGTCTGGAGGTTGACAAATAGAATCAGCCAACTCGGCTTGTACCAGATATTATGTATCACAGATAACCGCAGCTTGTAATTAGCGAGTGGAATTGCTCTCTTCTCACCATCATCCCACCCACTCTCTCTCCCTGACTCCCACATGTGTTGCCCAGAGCCAGAGGATGGCGGCCTGTTCCCCCTCTCTGCGACGCAGGCATCCCTACACACAACGTCAGCGTAATTGACAGTGACTGGGAATATGCAGCGTCATTGAACCCCAGCCCGTGTGACTAACAGGGTTAGGGTGCCCCCCTCCCTCCCCCCCCACCGCCACCACCACTCCACAACCCACCACCGCTCCTTTGAGCGTACCCCCCTCCCCTCCTCCTCTCCGAAGCCATCAGTGATATTCAATTTGTGTTAGAGCTCCCTTTGAGGGGCCCCCACGGGGACCCCGATTTGATTAACATATTTTATTTGCGAGGCCCTCGGACGAGGCTCCGTATTAATAATAGTCAGAGTCCATTACAGCTCGGCGACGGCGTGTGACGCCGGTGGGTGACAGTGCGTTCTGACAGTCCTCGGTGGCTATAGGTGCGCCTAAAGGGCAGGCATGAGGGGAACACACAACAAGGGCAGGCAGGGGAACAGAACACACAACTAACTGTCTCAATGGGACGGAGATCGCCGATGTTCTTTCCGAGGCCCCTGCGGCGATTGTAGGGCTTTCGCTGAGGGCAGAGGGGAGGCTGCTGCTTCTTGAGGCTAATCAGAACTGATTCAAGTGTGCGAGTCACAGCGCTGCCAGGGATTGAATTTGTCTCATCCACGGTTCCCTCCGTCACTTATCAAGACACAGCCATTGGGGGGTTGGGGGGTTGGGGGGGGGGAACGAGCCACAAAAGGGGCACTTTTCCCACAGTCCTATCTAGCTGTGGAAATGGACACACACTGACAGGCGGACAAAAGGACAGACAGACACGCACTAGCTCCCGACTTCCGAGAGTGTCTACTGTAAAGAGGGGGGGGACATTCCAGCACTTGTCCGCGAAGCCCCGGAGTTTTGTGCGGCGTCTCGGCCCCCGGCGGGGACAAAGGGAGGCATCCTCTGCATGCCACCTCGGCCCTCAATGCAGAGGAACTGTAAAGACCCTAAAGGACACTCCTCTCCTCTGCGTCTTTATAGACGTTTCATTGGAATCTACATGTATGAGGACCCCACTGCACGCACGCACACGCACACGGGCGCACACACACACACACACACGCACACACGCAGACACGCACACACACACACGACACACACGCACACACGCACACACACACACACACACACAGACGCACACGCACACACACACACACACACACAACACAACACACACCACCGTTTCACTGTCGCGCTGTTAAAGTGGGAACCCCCTTCAGTAAAAGCTTCCGTGCCATAGTTTAGTTTGATGGGTCCACACAAAAGAGATCCACCATCACCACTACGGTACCTCTGTAAATCAAGGCTTTTGTCTTGAGTCCCGCCCCCATCCACCTGACAGCAGCTTCCCCAAGTCCACCCCCTCCTTCCCCCCCCCACCCCAACCACCACAACAATGTCCTTCATCGACAAATATGAGTCTTTCCTTAGACCGGCCCTCCTGAAAACTGTACAACCTATAGAAAGCTAACCAGATAACTCTGTTTCTCTCCACCCCCCCCCCACCCCCCTCTTTTGTCTCTCTCTCTCTCTATCTCATATGAAGACAGACAGATTACCAGGCCTTTGAAAGCCCGCTATAGGGTCCCATATATACAGCACTGCACACACACAGTGAGGGAGAAATTGGTAAAAGCTTGAGTTTCTGTAATGGTTTGGAAGAACGTACAGACTGTTACAAAAGGAAGGGGTGTGTGTGTGTGTGTGTGTGTGTGTGTGTGTGTGTGTGTGTGTGTGTGGGGGGGGGTATGGAGAAGCAGGCAACAGGTGGTTATCGCTGCCCCCCCCCCCCCCCCAACCCCCCAGGTGAAATCACCCAGGGGTTTAGATTTCAACCGATTAAGACCCCAAGGTTTGTTTGCTCTTTATGTCTGTGTGGATGTGTGAAGAGATTCTGGGACCCTGCCCCCCCCATGTCTCCCTCCACTGCTGGCCTTTGCCTGAGAATTAGAGGTCACACAGGAAACGATCCATCGGCACTGGTTTGGTTTGGGAAGGACAGGCTGGATGCGTAGGAGGAGGAAGACGAGGAGGAAGAGTTGGAGGCCTCGGCCGTGCGCCCGCCGAGGCCTGACCTTTGACTTTTAGCCGTTACTATTAGCCCCGACTGCATGCATAGCATAGCATAGCATGGCTGCTGGTCTGAAATGGTGAATCTCATCTCGCTGTTATAAGAGGGAGAATTAATTGATGATCTGTTCCTGTTCGTTTGTGACGACACTCTGTGGACCTTTCTTTTTTTAAGACGCTCAATCCCTCCCTCCCACCCATATACTGCTCATGCTCAGTGACACGGCATAAAATAAAACAGTATGGTGAAATTCTGTCATGGAGAACAACAACACTTGTTGAAATGAGGACGATAGACAGTCAACCACATCAACGGTCTCTGTGGACCTTTCTGTGTGTGTGTGTGTGTGTGTGTGTGTGTGTGTGTGCGTGCTCGCGCTCAGTGTGACTTTCGAACGCACTCTTGGTAATGCAACTGCAACTGATGTTTGCATTTTAAAGGACCACTTCACCACTTTTCAACCTATCTTCATACAATAGGTCCTGACTAATAATCATGATAAAATGACAGTTTTTTTCTACTCAGTCTGTGTCTCATAGGAGGGCTGTGGGCAATTTAGAAACCGTCTTCCAGTGACATCATCATTAAGCAGATTTTTAAACAAGATTCTTTTACAAAAATGTTTAGATTTTCATTATCGTGAGAACGATGGCTTCCATTTTCGTATTGCAACTTTTCAGGACTAGAAAGCCTGCAGTTTCTATTAGCTTGTATTCCCCATCGATGATGTCACTGGAGGACGGTTTCTGAACTGCCCACAGCCCTCCTATGAGACATAGACTGAGTTGGAAGAAATTGCGCAATTTATTCATGATTATTTGTGAGAACCTACTATATAGGTTATAAAGTGGTGAAGTGGTCCTTTATTTTGGGCTTCTCGTAGTACTGATTCATGTGTTGTGTGGGTGTAAGCGTGGCAGATCTTCTATAATTAATTAGAAATGATTAAGTTGGGTGGATGGTGGGCATACTATGTGTTTTTACACATGGATTCAGGTGACATCAGAGCCCATCTGCGCAGCTCTACTGTTCGGCTTCCCTCCCACAAACACAGCCAGTAAAACCCTTTTTATGGCAGCCATATTGGCATGAAATAGTAAGATAAACACTGGTGTTTATCATCCAATGCAATGGTACAAATGAAGCTTGGGTTCCATTCAGGTCGAACAGAGTCATGGTGCTGCTATTGTGCATGTTTAGCTCACTGGAAAGGCCCTGCTATACACTAGATGGAACAGAACAGATTAGTATCATTAGTAACACCTGTGTTACTGTGTTTACACTATACTATTTCATGTCAATATGGCTGCCAAGCTGGATGGCGGTGGGCAGGAACTTTACCTCAAGTTTCATTCGCTCTTTTTAAAATTAACAGTCTGTATTTGACTGCATGTGTAGAAGGAATTTGGGAAATTTTACGAGGGTATGTAAATGTCACCATTTTGCTATAGTGACACCTGGAAGTTTGACTTTCCAGACTCTATAGGTGTCTAATGAAGTACTGTCACCTCATAGACACATTGTTCTACTGCATCATTCCTTTTTGCTGCACTCTAGTTGGCCGCAGTTTCACATTAAGAAAGTGTTTCCCAATCTCCATGAATGGAACTATACGCGTAAATCAATAAAGTTATATAGAAGTGATTATTCCCATGCATACACACAAACCACTGTTGTCCTGTGGGCCCGTTCTACCACCCTCTGTGTGTGTGTGTGTGTGTGTGTGAGAGAGAGTGTGAGTGCGCGTCTAACCATGTGTGTATTCCTCCTTATCTGCGGCCACCATCTCTGTTTTTGTGTGTGTGTGCGTGCGTGTGTGTGTGTGCGCACGCGTGCGTGTGTGTGTGTGCGCACGCGTGCGTGCGTGCGTGTGTGGTGTAGGGTTGTCGTAACCATAGGAGCGTGATAACAGATGAGTGTGGGGGGGGGGGGTGTGCAGGCGTGTAACCACGGCAGCGGGAGGCGAGCCTTCAGGTGTGTGATCCAATCAGAGCCTGGGGGGGGGGGGGGGGGGGCTGCTGGTTAATACAGGTATATGGAGAGCATCTGCCAATGTTATTGTGACGGTGTTGCGGCCGTGTGTGTGCATGCGCATGTGTGTGTGTGTGTGTGTGTGTGTGTGTGTGTGTGTGCGGGGGGGGGGGGGGAGGCGGGGTGGAGTTGGGTTCTGCTCAAGTGAGCTTGAAGAATGCCCGTGTAGATTCTAACGGAGGGCAGAGAGAGTCTCTTTCATCACCCCGCCCCCCTTCACCTCCTCTGCCCTTCTTACTCCACCCCCCCTCCTCTCTCTCTCTCTCTCTCTCTCTCTCTCTCTCAGCGTCCCGCTCAACTTCCTCCCTCTCTCAGGAGGTGTTGTGTGGCAAATACGTTTGGATGCAAGCCTTCCTCTTTATTGTCCTCTTTATTCGCTTTTCTCTTCTGCTTTCTTCTCCCCCCAACCCCCCCCCACCTCCCCCCAACTCCCCCCCACACACACACACACACACCTCCACGTTCGTTCAAGCCTTCATGTCTCATTTT
>NC_137869.1:7723468-7735968 GCF_963924005.1 Protomyctophum bolini
GGAGACACCTCAGCATCACCCCAGACTGGAGCCATGGAGATGAGGCCTGGAGGAGGGACACACCTCAGCATCACCCCAGACTGGAGCTGGAGAAATGTGAGTGTTTTTTTCCACCACTGCCGCCGCACCTCCTAGGGGTCTCTAAAGTACTGCATTGATGTACATTGTGTCCTTCTCTTTCACCTGTCCTTGTGTCCTGAGGGCAGAGGCCACAGCTTCTCAATTCAATTCAATTCAATTCAATTCAACAGGCTTTATTGGCATGACGTTTTACAAGTGTTGCCAAAGCACAATCACAGATATTACAAACAACAACATAACAACATAATATCAATGACATGAAAAAATAAATTAAAATAATATAAAATAAAGCAGGTGGTGCAGAAAATAAAACATGGCATACTGTATGTGTGTCCTACTGGTTGTCCCTTTTCTTGTGACAGGAATTGACATATTTTGCAGCCAAAACTGCACATTCTTTCTGTTCCCCCAGAAGGACTGGTAATCTTTCCCTTTCTGTCATACTTCTGAATTCTGGGAAATTTGTTTCACATTTTGGGAAGAACTCCTCTCTAATATTTGTGTAGTTTTTACATTGTGTTAAGAAGTGTAACTCTGTCTCTATAGCTCCGTCATCACAGTGACAGCACAGCCTCTCCTCTCTGGGCAGCCAGGTCTGTCTGTGTCTGCCCTTCTCTATTGCCAGACTATGATCACTCAGTCTGTACATTGTCAAAGTCTTTCTCAGGTTTTTGTCAGTTACTGTGGTTAGGTAGTCTGCCACAGTATACTGTCTGTTTAGAGCCAAATATGTTTCTAGTTTGTGTTGTGATTGTGTGAGTTCGTTCCAATATGTGATGTATTTATCTTTTTCTTTAGTTATAATTTGGTTGGGTCTAATCTTCTGAGTGATACTTCTGATACTTCTGATACTTCTGAGCTGCACTGAGGCTGTCTGGGGTTTGTGATGTCAGAAGGTGAGAGGTCAGCTAGTTTCAAAACCAGCTGACTGAGGGGGCTCTTTTGGATGTCCAACTCTTGGCAGGAAAGGGCTTTATAATGGTAACAGGCAGGGTCACTCTTTTTAATATGGCTCCAGAATTTAATAGATATTTTCTGTATATTTAGAAGTAAAGGATATTGGCCTAATTCAGCCCTGCATGCAGAGTTTGGGCATTTTCTTTGTACCCTGATAATAGTTTTGCAGAACTCTGCATGCAGGATCTCAACTGGATTTTTGTCCCATTTTGCCCAATCACTTTGTAATAAGGGACCCCATACCTCACTGCCATTCTCTTTCACCTGTCCTTGTGTCCTGAGGGCAGAGGCCACAGCTTCTCTTTCACCTGTCCTTGTGCCTGAGAGGGCAGAGGCCACAGCTTCTCTTTCACCTGTCCTTGTGCCTGAGAGGGCAGAGGCCACAGCTTCTCTTTCACCTGTCCTTGTGCCTGAGAGGGCAGAGGCCACGGCGTGGCTTGGGTTCCTATAACTTTGGTCCTCGCGTCCCTCCCTGCAGTGAGACGCTGGGCGTCACCGCCGCTCCCTCGTTGACATTCTAATCATAATCCGCTGGCAGCAGCTTTGTGTCGCACAGCCGTAGAACCCTGAAGACAGTGTTCCTGCCATTCCCACTCCCTTTGTCCCCTTTGGAGACCTCCCTCCACCACCCGGATTAAAATAGACCAATATGGATCCCCCCCCCATACACACACACACACATACACGTACGCACACTTGCACAAACACTGACTTGAAACAATTAGTTCCTTAGTTGTCTTTACTTTGTGGAGTTGTGCTGCTGTGCCGGAAAGGAGTTAACTGGAAGGATGCTGAGAGAGTGTGTGTGTGTGTGTGTGTGTGTGTGTGTGTGTGTGTGCGCGTGCGCGTGCGTGTGTGTGTGTGTGTGTGCGTGCGTGCGTGTGTGCATGTGTGCGTGTAATGCTCGCCAGTATATGTATGTGTGCTTCAATATGTTCTCCTGAGCATACAGTGTACGTGTTTGATACGCCCGGATTGGGCTAGAATCAGGGAGAGGCTGACTCTCATTGGGCAGGAGGAATCGGAGGCTTTTAAACGCGCCATCACCTACTCATTTGTGCCACTGCGGTTTTTAAGGTTAATAATGCAGGCAGCTTCCACAGTTTGAGTGATGGGGATCATTATGGAACACTGTCCTTCTCCGCCCACGTGGTGCGCATTAGCATGAAATATTTGACATCTTTTGAATTCCAAATGTCTGTCATTGTTCAGTTTCAGTTCTCAATGCCTGTAAAACATAGATGATCTTATGTGTAACAGCTGTTTTGTTTGGAGATAAAGTGCACAATATAAAATAGGAAAACAATTCCTATATAGTCATTTATAAATTCCACCTATACCGCGTCAAAGAGGATCCCCATTAAAACATTAATGTATGCAAATCAATACGTTTCAGAGTCAACAACACTAAATCAATTATTTGATGAAGTCTTTCATTAACGTCAAGACATTAATCAGCAGGCTTAATAGTTTGTGCCTATACCTTCCACACACACACAGGCCCCTTTAGAAACTGAAAAGATCTTTGATGTTGATGTTTCAAATGATGGAGTGAACAATTATAATGACAACGAGATGGGTCCTGCATTCCTGACCTGTCCCTAACACACACACACACACACACACACACACACACACACACACACACACACACACACACACACACACACACACACACACACGTTCTCTCTCTCTCTCACCCTCCCAAGCACCGCGGCCTGCCATGGCAGACCCCCTGCTGTCATGTAATAAATGTTCACCGCCATAATCAATTTGCAATGCTTAGGGAGCATCTCCGTCGATTTAGCCTGTAAAAAAAAGACAGAGAAAGGGAAGACACAGAACAAGAGAAGGAGAAGAAGAGGAGGGCCCTCTGAGAATGCAGCGAGAGGAGAGCGCCAGGAGAAAAACAGGAGGAGGGGGGGGTTAGAGAAAAGACTTCCCGTGGTGTAAATAGTATTCATGGCTGACAGAGTGGTCATGGAGGATAGATGGGGGTCTTCTTCTCTTTGAGCGACGGAGCTGACTCATTCTCCAGCCTGGCCTTTCTCTGGCGACGAGGCTCGCCGAGGGGCTCCTTTGTGCCCTAGCAGCAGGTATCTGCTGGACTGGCAGGTCAACCCTGGGGTCCTCGATGCCCCCGCTATGCCCCCCCGTCCCCCTCCTCATCCTCACCGCCCACCCGGCCTCAGCACACCATCAATGTGCTGTTTTCTTTTTGTACGCGAGAGTGAAGTATACATACTTTTGTTACAATGTGCTTGGAATCACAGAGGTGACGCCTGATTTATCCCTGGCTGTGTGCAACGTCGCGTGCCGAAAATCATCTCACAATGAGGTCGATCTGCAATTTTCATGTGGGATGCTGGTTCGCAACTATACGTATATGAATGAGGCTTAATGCTGTACATCTAAGCTACAGATCTCTTTTTTTTATAGCATCTCTGAATGTGGCTGTACATTTATTACATGGATGCTATCGTCCCTGCTGTGTCTGACTTACACATGCAAGAGAAGGTGGCTGTGTGGTGGATGTGTGGTGGATGTGTGGTGGCTGTGTGGTGGATGTGTGGTGGATGTGTGGTGGCTGTGTGGTGGCTGTGTGGTGGATGTGTGGTGGATGTGTGGTGGCTGTGTGGTGGCTGTGTGGTGGATGTGTGGTGGCTGTGTGGTGGCTGTGTGGTGGATGTGTGGTGGCTGTGTGGTGGATGTGTGGTGGATGTGTGGTGGATGTGTGGTGGATGTGTGGTGGATGTGTGGTGGATGTGTGGTGGATGTGTGGTGGCTGTGTGGTGGATGTGTGGTGGCTGTGTGGTGGCTGTGTGGTGGATGTGTGGTGGCTGTGTGGTGGCTGTGTGGTGGATGTGTGGTGGATGTGTGGTGGCTGTGTGGTGGCTGTGTGGTGGCTGTGTGGTGGATGTGTGGTGGATGTGTGGTGGATGTGTGGTGGATGTGTGGTGGATGTGTGGTGGATGTGTGGTGGCTGTGTGGTGGCTGTGTGGTGGCTGTGTGGTGGATGTGTGGTGGATGTGTGGTGGATGTGTGGTGGATGTGTGGTGGGTGACATTAGAGACGTCTGCAGAATGCTTGAGAAACATGGAAGTATAATCTGACAATGAACCGTGTTGCTGCCAGAGATGAACGCATGAGAAATAGCAAGAGAAATAGCAAGTGTATAATATTCAAGTGGTAGGTTCTCTAGCGGATGACTTTGAATCCTAGTCCTTCATCTTCTCCCTGCACTGCTGTCTGTCTGTCTGTCTGTCTGTCTGTCTGTCTGTCTGTCTGTCTGTCTGTCTGTCTGTCTGTCTGTCTGTCTGTCTGTCTGTCTGTCTGTCTGTCTGTCTGTCTGTCTGTCTCACACATCTCTCTCTCTCTCTCCCATTTGGCGGAGCAGCAGAATGGATCTGCCCACTTAGCACGCAGCCTATAATCAAATAGCTGCCCCAGGGAGGGTAACTCATGCTGGGTGTTGCCCAGCATGCATTGGCCCCGGAGGGGAACTGTTGACCCCGGGGGCGAGGAGCTGCAGGTACCCCTGAGGGGTCTGCCTCATGGCGGGCCCACTCCATATATACCCCTCTCTGCATCCTGCTGCTAGAAATTTGTTGTCCCCCTCTGGGTCTCTTTCTGGGAGTGTCAGGCACGGGGCCCCTGATGAGAGATTTGTTGATATGATAACTGGATTAGGGCCCCAGGATGGATGACACGGTGGCAGAGGGCCAGCCTCTTTAACCTCTCCTCAGGCTGCACCTGCCGTGGGCTAATGGCTCACTCTCTCTCTCTGCCCAAGAGGAGCATACTGGGTGGTGGTCAGTGGGAGGAAAGGGGTGGAGGTCAGGGCCTGTTTAAAGGTGAAGTATGGTGTAGGCTGACTGTCAGCCAGGCCCTGCAGGCTGTTTAGCCTCAGGAATGAAAACACTTTCGCTTCTGTAGCGACTTGTGAATGGCGCCCGAGATATAGAGCCGCGTACCAGAACGGCATTCCAAACATCTCAAGCGTTTGTGTATTGTGTTCTCGTTCGTTCTCGTTGGGGGGGGAAACTATAGCCTGACCAAATGCCATTGCGCCTTCGGGTTAAATGCAGTCTAGTTAAACTAGGACCGTGTCATTTGTGTGTGTAATTCTTGCAGGTGGTGACAGTTGTATAAATCTGCTGTCATGTGAGAAACGTCTCAAATGCTGTCATTATATCCCTGATACGATAAAGCCAACACAGAGGCCTGTGTTGTTTGCCGAAGTGCTGTCCAATTGTTGTTTAAAAGGCTGGTTGTTTATAAAGCCTTATCATTCACATTTTCTCCCATTACTGAAACCGCAGGTCTTGTGATCTGGCTGCGTCGTCGTGGTCTATATCGGGCCAGTGTTTATCCACCGTCGGTTCATCAGGAGTTCACCGGCTGAAATCAGATGTTCTGAAATCCTCCAGGGTTTTATTAGCCTGGCACCAGAGGGGCCCTCAAGCTCTCCTCGCACGTTTTTCACCACCGAGGAGGGAAGAGCGCTGGGCGGCGAAAACACTTTTGGACGCGCGGACAATACCGGCCCTGTCTCTCTCCTCAAGGTTATTTGCAGCACGCCGTACTGGGGCCACTCAAGTCAATTAAGTTCACATCTCCGCTCCGGCCAAACAAGGGATTGCGGCGATATGAGACGCTGCTAAAGACCAAGCGGTCGCCTCCCCTTCCCTGCAGCCCCGTGCATTGAGGAGCATGAAGCAAAAAGGAACACCAAACAAAGGGCGGCCCCTCTGTGTCTCAATGACTCCTCTCTTTGTTGCCTCCTCTGCCCCCATAAAGGAAGAGGGACGCTCTTGTTTGCCCAGGAGGTGGTTTAATGGCCCCGGCCGGAACAATGGCGCCGCATTCAAGCCAGGCAGAGAGGGGCTCATTATATGGGGCCGTCCCCAAAGAGTAGGGGTCCCAGGACGTTCCCACTGGAGACCCTGGGTATAAATGGTTGGTGATGGGCGGGGAGGAGGGCG
This sequence comes from Protomyctophum bolini, assembly GCF_963924005.1. NCBI lineage: Eukaryota > Metazoa > Chordata > Actinopteri > Myctophiformes > Myctophidae > Protomyctophum > Protomyctophum bolini. Next base: position 7,729,492 of record NC_137869.1, read on the forward strand.
CCCAGGGAGTTGATGTGGGGGGGGGGAAAGGCCGGGGACCATTGAGGTGACAAGCAGGTTCCATCTGCCCCCCAGTGCCTCCTCACCTTGCATCTTGACAGCTAGGGGCCTCTTCACACACAAAAGGGCAAATTTAGTGTGTCGGGGTGGCTTAAAACGTTCACTTTGGAAGGAGACCCATTGAGGGAAATATCAACACCAACGGATCACGAAACAGAACGCTGGCGCATTCAGCCTCTCCTGCCCTCCCCGTCCCCATTGACCAAGTTCCCTTTTTCCCTTTCACTGGCTTTTCTCCTCTTGGCTTCCATTCAACCCACTTCTCTCATCTCCCAATACTCTTCAGTCCGGCCTATTTTTCCCATACCTTGCAAAGGGGCGGATGACAAGAATTAAGTTAGTTCTGGCCCGGCCCAGAGGTTTTGTCCCCCTCTTGAGCCATGGCAGGTATCTGGTGACTGTGATGAGAGGGATCATCAATCACTGGTCAGCCCACTCTGGTGATCGGACACAAGCATCGCGGCCCTCGGGGCGCTGATAGTGGAGTGGATGAGAGGCACGGACCATATAGATTCTGATGCCTGACAGACAGTCAGTGAGTCCCAGGTTTGGCTCCCCTATAGCCTGGCAGACCCTTTGCTACATTTCACTCCCCCACGCTCTCTCTCTTTCTCCCTTTCTCCTGTCTCTCTTCACTGTGAATTATCAATAAGACACACAAAAAGCTCCAAACATATATTAAAAAGAAGGGGGGAAAAAAGCATCCTGGTGCTCAAGAGGACCATGATAGAAGGTAGAAGGGCCTGATACAGATGGATGGTAAATGAAAGAGTCCTTTGTGTGATTTGGTGCGTGCTGATCATTTAGGGGTTGTAATTCCCAAATGTTAGCAAATAACAAATTGAGAGTTAAGTATCACATAGTTCACATAGTTCGTTAGCAAATGGCTTTCGTGCCATTTTGTGCCATATTGGTGATGTGAAAACTATTCTAAATGGTAAATGGTGCATTTATATAGCGCTTTCATCCAAAGCGCTTTACAGAGATTGTGCATTACATTCACCCATTCATTCACACACAGATGGCAGAGGTAACCATGCAAGGCTACAACCAGCACATCGGGAGCAGTTAGGGGTTCAGATTCTTGCTCAAGGTCACTTGACGACGCCAACTCTGGGGGAGCCCGGGTTCGAACTGGCAACCTTGCGGTCACTCTACCCCTGAGCCACTGGCGCCCCTTCTATAGTGCAAAGTCAGTTTTCCTAAAACATGAAACAAACGAAATTCAGTAGCTTTTAAGAAAACAAGATCACAACACAGAGCTAAGAAGACGTGATATTTTAGTTCAGCTGATCACACTTTAAAACATTAAAGCATTACTTATTTTGACCCTATTTATGGATCACATGAATGGCAAAAGTCTAATAAAATATCATAATCATTGGACATAATTCAGACTATCAGGTCTATTGAATTAGTGGCCAGAATGTGATGAAGCTAATCGGCCTACTTTATTTAATAAACAGTGTATATGGGTTTGGTTTTGCTCTATAATTCTATAGTGTCTGAATCAGCTTTGTTTGTGTTTCTTTATACGTACTAAAAGAATGACTTTGAGAGCAGTTTCAGCGTACAATGTAAGTCCATGAGGAGCATACGATATTTTGAATGATCAATTTCTAATTACTGAAGCAATTATTTTAGATTGTTTTGTCCACACACAACCGAAACCTCTACCGAAGTCTTCTTGCACTTTAAGAGTTTAAATTGAGTCAGAGTTGAGCTGAATTCACAGTGTCTTTTTCCCAATGGGTCTGTAGTCTATATGATCTGCTTTACATTAACATAATTACACACATTAACACCAGAGAGTTGACCAGTACAGTCCTACTGGAATTACGTCCAGATCTCCCAGCTGTTCTAGATTCATGGTGAGACTATAGGCCATTTATTTTATCTCCTAAAGTACTATTGATGATGTCAACCGAAGGGGGAGTTGAGCTTGCGTGTCATATGTACAGTATGAACAAAAATGATTGCAGTCTATTAGCCTCGACTTTATCCAGTTGTTTGAAACGCACACGATCGGATCCAAATATCTTCTTCAAAGAAACAAAACAGCCTTTCCTCTCCTAGTCTCTTTAACCCATTCTGACCTGAGATCAGATTCATACGAGGTTTCGACTAGGACACACACTGGTCTGATGAACCCATTCTGACCTGAGATCAGATTCTAAAAATGTCAGTCGTTCTTCGAATTTTTCAAAAATAGCAGACCTACAAGCTCGTATCGCGCCACTCGGTGGCGCGATATGAGCTTGTAGATCTGCTATTTTTCAATAGGTAAAGCATAACATGATGCTAACACCAAAATGGGTGCCCGGTCAGAATGGGTTAAATTCACTTCAGTCATTATTATGAACAGAACATTTTGATGAATGCGTTTCCTTGATCACATTGACATTTTATCTAGGCTGGTACAAAAGTAACGGCAACAGTTCACGTGAGGTAGCCAAAATGTAAATGTTTGAGCTGTCGGACGTTGCAAACCACTGTCTGTCTCATGTGATTGAACACAACAGAAGGTTCTCAAACTCACGGGGTCAGAATCCCTGATTTGCGGAATGTGATAAATCTCGTTGTTTTAGCCTTTAACAAGTTCTGGGCGGGAAGCCCTTTTGGTGTTTTAACTAAGCATTATTTATGTTATACTTTAGCTATTGAAAAACAGCAGATCTACAAGCTCATAGCCACCGAGTGGCGCGCTACAAGCTTGTAGATCTGCTATTTTTGAAAAATCGTAAAAATGCGGCACAAATCTAGAATATATATATATTCTTTCAGAGCGAACGTTTTTTTTTTCTTTTTTCGACGTCAGGCCTAAATGGGTTAAACTATATGCACAGCACCACATGAACCCTAGCATCCCTGTTCTGGGCACGTATAGGCAAACATTCATCACGGATGCTATTTGACAGTGCAGTGCTTGAAAAGCACCCCGAGGACACATAAAACACCGCAGCATCGAGTCCAGAGACGCAGCGAAAGAAAAATATTTGCAAGCTGGTGAATAATTGCAAGCAAAGCTGGCTAAAACAGAGCAAATCAATCAGCATAAGGTGTCATGTTACGCCCGCATACAGAGGCCTATACTAGCTCTGGTCCATAGCCTTCTACTGCTTCGTATAAGGCTATGGGACTTTGACTTTGTTTTAAATCTCAAATCGAAATCAGACCAGCCTCTCCTCTTTTGTGGAAATCTCACGAACGTTTGACCTATACTCACCAATACAAAGATGGGTTGTGTCAATAGAAAGCCTACTTTCCTTAGTGGACGCACTCTGAGCCCCCCACCACACGTATTTAACGGTACTTTTTGGCCAGAAAGGGATTTTTTTTCACCGGAGGAAAAATATTCTCTATGAGGCAGTTCTCTGGGCAATATCGGTAGAGGGCGCAGCGGAGTAACTAAAAGTATATTTTTTCCGGTGGAAACAAAATCTCTTTTTGGCCAAAAGGTACCGTTTATACGTGTGGTGGGGGGCTCAGAGTGCGTCCACTAAGGAAAGTAGTCCTTCTATTGACATAACCCGTTTTTGTATTGGTGAGTAGGTCAAACGTTCGTGAGATTTCCACAAAAGAGGAGAGGCTGGTCTGATTTCGATTTGAGATTTAAAACTGAAAGTCCCATAACCTTATACGAAGCAGTAGAAGGCTATGGACCAGAGCTAGGCCTATATAGGCCATGGGATTTGATACATAGGCCTATACAGGCCATGGGATTTGATACATAGGCATATACAGGCCATGGGATTTGCAGGCAGGCATTTTTTTTTGTTGTGATCATGTGAAAAAGATTGAACTCTCATCGCAAGACAAAACGTGCCTGTCCAGTCTGGCCGTTCTCTAGGACGAATTGGAGCTCCTTTCAGTGGCGATCACCTCGTTGGCCCTCGAGGGTGGATTGAAAACGATGATGATTAAGCGCTCTATGACAATGTTTCTCAGGACCCGTCGGGGGGGCAAGGCCATGGGAACGTCAGCGACAACAATCGTTCCATGTCTCACAGAGCATACATCTGGGGACTGAGAAGCACCACTCAGACTGGGGCCTGCCTGAGAGGGCCATGAAGGCCTCCATGGTCACCGCACCACTCCTAAAGTCTCATATTAGCCCCCCGGACGGGGGTCCCCCCCCCCAGGGGACACCCCACTGGGGGGACACCCCACTGGGGCTTCCCACGGAGCCAACCCAGCAGGGGCTGTAAGCAGCGCCAGGCTCCCCGCCGGGGGCTAAAACTGCGCCCACATAGCGCCAGGCTTTGTGTTAGAGTATATCTATATATATATATATATACATATATGTAATGGTTTGCTATTTTGTGTGTGCGCGTGTGTGTGTGCGCGTTGGCACGCGTGTGTATACTGCTGTGTTTGTGTGCCTGTCTGACTGTGTGTTTACGAGTGTTTGTAGTATATGACATTCCATGATGGTATATGTTTATATATATAGTTTGGTTATATGTTTATATACAGTAGGTTATATGGGCACTGCTGGGTTTGCATAATTGTTGTTACAACCATGTTGTTTCTGCACACACTTAACTGCTTGCTTACTTCGCACAACACACACACACACACACACACACGCACACACACACACACGCACAGCCACATGCACACACATACTACTACTACTGCTACACGCGTTACTCTGTGTACCTACCCATTCATCATATGTGTCTGTGTGGGACGAGGACATCTCCAGCAGATGCCTCTGCTCCCAGACATGCTAGCGGGGTGCCAGGGGAGTCCCGCTGGGGCCTCCACAACATTAGCCACAAACACGTCTCCCGGGGGTTTGGTCCATAGTCTCCCTAATGACTGATAACACATCAGTCTTCCTCCGGTCCTGGCCTGACATGAGGCCTCCATGTCCCGCTCATGGTGGCTACATCCACGCTGAGAGAATGCATATGGCAGGGGTCCTTTATCGGGGCCCTGTGGGACGCATGTGTTCACTTCACTCCCCGCGGTGGAGCCTCTTGGGGTTTTTTGGCCGAGGGCTTGGCTGGATGAGAGCGTATACGTGTGCCAGCGGGAGGTTGTAGGGCTTTACGTTCCCGCTGTGCGTGCGTTATATGCTCAGATGGTGGAATAAGTGTATTTGTTATGTGGTGAAGTGCAGAGCAATCAGCATGCGGCTATATTGATCGAGGTCATGATTTGTGTGTTCTTATGATTTGTGGCGCTTGTTCTGGCGGTAATTAATTCCAGTTCAGCTCAGCTCAAACTGAATATGTTTTTGTTCTAGGGGATGTTGGCTTGAAGACAGTTTATACGTTTAAACAGTAAATACATTTATAAACGAATCTCTTCATTGTTATACTGACAAACTTCAGTTAAGAAAACCAGGGAGAGAGAGTAAATAGCTCTAGGTGGTGGCAATGAAAAATGTTGCTCAACATAGTAACTACAAAGTTGTTGTAGTGGAAACAGACACATGAGACTCAAAGTCATGTATCACGGTACAAATTAGGCGTTTATGTTTTGTACAGTAGATGGTGTGAGCATACAGAGTTTTCAGGGATTCATAACTAAGCCAAAAATAACAGTGTGTCAAGTCACAAGTGGGAGTGAGGCTTGTGAGAGTCCTGTACGATTTCGTATAGATTTTAAAGTTTTTATATACTTATACAATTAGAAATGGGCAACAGAACTATAAGGTTCAGAGCCATGCAGGCTCTGGAATAGTTTGCCCTTACATATCAGAGCCGCGTGCAATCGATAGATATTTTTAAATCCCTGCTAAAGACTCTCCTTGCCCTTCTGTCTTCCCCTCACTGGAAGCAAATGTTTGCTAGTTTGTGCCTTTTTATATTTCCTGCAAATGTCAGTTCATATTGCATCGTTCTGCTCCCTGTTTTCTCATGCCTGTTTATATATATTTGTCTTTGAATATATTTTTATATTCCATTGTTTGCACTCCGTTTTCTTTTAACCTGTGCAGCACTTTGGCTGACTTCGTCATGCCAAATGTGCTTTTATATAAATACAGTTTTGAGTTGAGTGGAGAGAGTATATATTCATGGATCAGATCGTATCGCTGCAGCGTAACAACAGCCTAAAGTGTCGGCAGCGAGTCTCCGTTTCTGAAACCCACGAAGGCTTCGGGAGAGCGTGAAGCTGTGCGGCAGCAGGTGTGCTTTGAAAATACACACACGAAGGCCGCGCTCGCTCGCTCGCTCGTCCGCTTTTGGAAAAGAGCGCGTTTCCAACCACAGCGGTATACCAGCGAGAGACGGCGCTTTTCCCTCTCCAAAGAAACACCAGAGGAGAACATCAGAGGTCAATGTGTTCAGCCTCGCTTGTTTAGCCCGCGTCTTTTTTTTGGTTTTCGATGCCTCTCCATCACTGGGAGCGAGATAAGATTATATAATCACAAACATTATTCTTCTGGAGTGAGATGAGTCCAAC
>NC_137869.1:8485968-8490968 GCF_963924005.1 Protomyctophum bolini
ACGACAAGTATGCTCCATCTCGCAGACTATATATACTGTACTTAACCCATTAAGACCTGACGAAGATTATACAAATACCTGTCAAGAAGCCCCAGAATTATCTGTAATTGGCCGCCGACCCACATCTGAAAATATGTTGTTCCAGGGCCCCCCCCCAAGAAGCAAAGATTTGAGTTAAAAACGTTCACTCTGAAAGAATATATTCAAAGATTTGTGCCACATTTTCGTGATTTAAAAGAAAAATAGCAGATCTACAAGCTCTTAGCGCGGCACTCGGTGCCGCGCTAAGAGCTTGTAGATCTGCTATTTTTCAATAGCTAAAGCATAACATAATGCTTGAAACATCAAAAGGGGTTCCCGTCATGAATGGGTTAACCCATTAAGAACGGAGGCACTTTTCTGTAAAACTTACGTTACTATATCAGTGGCGCTCTTACCTTTTCATGTCAAGGACTCTCAACATTATATTATCATAGTATTTGGCTGCAGACCCACCATCTCAAAATACTTTGTTCCAGGGACCCTCCCCAGCTCAGTGGCCTTGTGGTTAGAGTGTCCGCCCTGAGACTGCGAGGTCGGGGTTTGATCTCCCCGGCCGGGTCATACCAAAGACTCTAAGAAAATGGGACCCAGTGCCTCCCTGCTTGACACTCAGCATCAAGGGTTGGATTGGGGGGTAAATCCAATACTAGCGTCATGTCCAGGGGGTGTTGTACATCAAGCTGCCTCACGCTACAGAAACAGGAGATAGGCTCCTGCCCTATGGGCCTCAAGGCTACTTACTTACCCTCCCCAGAAGCAAAGATTTTAGTTAAAGATGCTCGCTTTCCAATATACTATATTCAAAGATTTGCACACATTTTTCTAAAATAGCAGATCCACAAGCCTGCAGCGCGGCACGAAGTGATGACATAATACTACTGTATATACAAGCTGCCGATGCACAAGCTCACGGTGCACGGTGATGCATGGAGTCATCGTTTAGGGACTCTAAGATCCAACATAATGTAATAATAATGAGCTGAGGTACAGATTCTAAATTGCATCTGATGATTGCACGATTAGTCATTGTTGCTTATGATAGTGTAAAGCGACAACATGAGAGAATAACCTCAAAGTCGCTGAGAGGCGATGGGATGGGCCAGGTTGTCAGACGCGCTACGCTCCACTACTCCACTACTACAAACTAATTCGCTGGATCCAAAGGGTATAATCAACACAACCAAACCAATTCATGGCTCTTACAGATAGCTTTAGCATGCCGTGATGTCGGGTTTTTTTCACAGGAACAGGGGTTCAACGTGGACACGATTATGACGACTATGACAAAAATAATTGCGATTATACCTTACCTTAAATAATTGCGATTAGACGATTATGTAAAAATTGTGACAATCCTATTCGAAGATTGGCGCGTGACAGTGGCCTTAGTTATCTACTGTAAGTATAGATTAGACATGAGGCTTTTAGAATGCAGACGTACAGTAATGTAAATATGACAGATGCTACGCTAAGGCAAGCCCTGAGCAACGATTTCTGATGCTGCTTTCACCGGCTTATTAGTCAGTGCAGTGTGCAGAATCATGCTTGCACATGCACACACACACACACACACACACACACACACACACACGCACACACGCAGTGACACGCACACCATCCACCAAGACATCTAGTATGCAAAATCTACATACGCTGAAACACTCACACACCGTTTATAATTCCTTCACACAGTGTCAGTGCATAAACACCACACACACACACACACACACACACACACAAACGCCAGGGTGCCAGTCATGAGTCAGCAGTTATTAGAGGGGGAACCATGACTAATGAGCGCCATAGTAATCACACACACACACACACACACACACACACACACACACACACACACACACACACACACAGCAGCAGTTTTCTCCAAGCCGTGGCGGTGATGAAAGATTGATGCACCCTCTCTCTCTCTCTCCGTCCAGCCCTCATGCTGCCTCATGTTAATCCATTCTGGGCGGGAACCCCTTTTGGTGTTTTAAACATTATGTTATAATTTAGCTATTGAAAAATAGCAGATCTATACAAGCTCGTAGCGCGCCACTCGGTGGAGCTTGTATAGGTCTGCTATTTTGGAAAAATCTTTCAAATGTGGCGCAAATCATATATATCATATAGCGAACATTTTTGAGTGGTGCAACCACTCCAAGGAACAGCTTTGTCCGTGTTCACCTATGTATGTGACGTTCACCCATGCGTTCACCTATGTATGTATGAGCATCATATAATGAGTACCAGTAGGGGCGCTGTTGCCTGATAATGAGAGAGAGAGAGAGAGAGAGAGAGAGGAGGAGGAGGAGGGGGGGGGGGGGGGGGGGGAGAAACATGGGTTTTTCAGGATTTTAGGATTTAGAAGCATATTTTTTTTATCGACCTCAGTCCAAAAGGGGTTAAATGCATGGAGAGAATCTGCTGCTTCCTACGCTTTGCACACAAACAAATAAACACGCACGCACGCATGCACGCACGTGCACACACACACACACACACACACACACACACACACACACTCTCTCTCTCTCTGTCTGGTGGGTATATGCGACTTGGCAGAAAGCGCAGTCTCTCTCTCCAGGCTGATCATTGGTGGCCGGTGCCGACTGCTGACTAACCAGAAGTTCAGTTATATTTCACAACCGCTCTACGCTCTCTGCTCTCCAGCTGGGTCACAGTGAGCTGATGAAGGTACAGTGTGTTATAGCTGTGGTCTGCAGATATTGTCCTTGTGCTGCTGGCTGCAGACGTTGGTTATTTTATTTATTATCTTCTCTGTTATTCTCTTAATCGAACAACTGAGAAGCAACGAATTAAATAACTACATCAGTATATTTGCCATGTCCATATGTTTTTGTTCCGTGGACCCCCACCAGAAGTTAAAAATGTCAAACTTTAAAAAGTATATACAATATATTTTTTCATGATTTTCTATAAGCTTGGAGATCACAACGTGTCGCCTCGCGAATTGATGCATTGTGAGCTTATAGATTGGCTATTTTGGGAAAATGTTCCTGCTAGGATATTGGGCTTTGGGGCAGCAGAGGCTTACTGTACCTATCCTTCCACATAATCCTCCAAAGATTATGCTTACGGTATGCTACTTTTTAAAATTACAATTTTTCCCAATCGATTACATTGATTAGTTTGGTTAGTTGCTTGCAATCCCTATTGTGTAAATCACGTTATCAGTTTTCACATGAACAACAAAAACAGTGTGTGTTCTTTGGATCAACTTCAGGCTGTTCCAAACATTCACAAATGTACCGACAAAATGCCTCAGATGACATTCAGTATTATTTGCCAGTAACCAAGGCAACAAAAAGATGTGAAGTCTGGTCCAAAACTAGCACAAGAAGAAGACCGCAATGTCTTAAAATATTTTAATTACAGACATGTAGTGTTGAGAAAGAAGGCCTTTGAGATGTATGAAAATAACATGCTGGTTGAACATGGGTGATTTAGTGATCCTTTTGATGCTTCACTTGCCCCGCCCGGGACTTCCACTTGCCCCGCCCGGTCTCATTGTAGGCTAGAGAGGAAGTACAGATCATTGGCACTCTTAACCCATTAAGGCCTGGCGTCGAAAAAAGGGAAAAAAAAGTCTTCTAAATGATGACAGGTTTTCTGAAAAACCTCATGTTTCTGTATCAGTGGTGCTCAATATTTCATGTCAATTAAAAAAAAATTAAACACTCTGTATGAGCTTGTAGATCTGCTATTTTTCAATAGCTAAAGTGTAACATAATGCTTCAATAACACACCAAAAGGGGTTCCCGCCCAGTATGGGTTAATCTGAGAGCGTTTTGATGAGACTGTTGGTCAGACGATCGGGTTTGAGACGTTTAAGGAAAATGAGGCCTGTGTTGCATTTTGAGATATGCTCCTGCCCTGTCATTATATCCTACTGTCCAACTCGCCAGGAGTTGCTATATGGATCTGAACAGCCTGCTTAAGGGCCACAAGTGAACAAAAACCACAACATATTAAACAGAAATATGTCCAAAACTGTTACTTTTCAATCAGTAGCCCTAACTGGGCTGGCCCCTGGTCTTACTAATTAGCACACATAATCAATCATTTTGGGTCCTCCATATATGGGCATTCCCAGACCTGGTTGTTAATTAAGACCACGTGTAATTGCGTTGCATGTGAGGTTGTAAATCGGGCATATTTCTTTGACAGTTTTCCCACAGTACTGAGTTGACGAGCCCAAAATAGGGAACGGCAGGTTGAAAAGAGTTAAACCTGCATCATGCTCACATCCCAAAGTTAAAGAGTTAAACCTGCATCATGCTCACATCCCAAAGTTAAAGAGTTAAACCTGCATCATGCTCACATCCCAAAGTTAAAGAGTTAAACCTGCATCATGCTCACATCCCAAAGTTAAAGAGTTAAACCTGCATCATGCTCACATCCCAAAGTTAAAGAGTTAAACCTGCATCATGCTCACATCCCAAAGTTAAAGAGATAAACCTGCATCATGCTCACATCCCAAAGTTAAAGAGTTAAACCTGCATCATGCTCACATCCCCAAGTTCCAGTGAGACGGAGCGTTTCAGAGCCAGCGGAAATAACAAGTGACGGCTCAGCAGAAAGAAACGGCTGTGTGTGTGTGTTTGCACGTGTGTGTGTGTGTGTGTGTGTGTGTGTGTGTGTGCGGGTGCACAAACGCCATGGACTTAATTTGTCATGATGAAGAGTCTGAGTCTCGGCCTGTCAGGAGGCATGTTCTCTGTCTCTGTATGAGGTATAGGCTGTGCTGTCTAATGCAATGCAATATGCAGACACCACACCATGCTGTCTAGTGTCTAATAATGCTATGCAACATGCAGACACCACACCATGCTGTCTAGTGTCTAATAATGCAATGCAACATGCAGACACCACACCATGCTGTCTAGTGTCTAATAATGCAATGCAACATGCAGACACCACACCATGCTGTCTAGTGT
>NC_137869.1:8493468-8495968 GCF_963924005.1 Protomyctophum bolini
TCATATATTAAACCATTCTGGAACCACTACTATAGGATGGAGAAACACTATCCATCATATATTAAACCATTCTGGAACCACTACTATAGGATGGAGAAACACTATCCATCACATATTAAACCATTCTGGAACCACTACTATAGGATGGAGAAACACTATCCATCATATATTAAACCATTCTGGAACCACTACTATAGGATGGAGAAACACTATCCATCATATATTAAACCATTCTGGAACCACTACTATAGGATGGAGAAACACTATCCATCATATATTAAACCATTCTGGAACCACTACTATAGGATGGAGAAACACTATCCATCATATATTAAACCATTCTGGAACCACTACTATAGGATGGAGAGAGATAGTGTTTCAGTAGAATCTATATCTACAGAAACACTATCCATCATATATTAAACCACCGAGTGCCACGCTACGAGCTTTGTAGGGCTGCTATTTTTCAAAAATCGTGAAAATGCGGCACAAATCTTTGAATATTATATTCTTTCGGAGCGTTCGGAACGTTTTTAACTAAATATTTGCTTCTGAGAGGTCCCTGGAATAACATATTTTCAAATGGGTGGGTCGGTGGCCAATTACAGATAATCTTTGGGGTCCTTGACATGAAATATTGAGCAACACTGGAAACTGTCAGGATTTTAGAAGATTTTTTTTTTAATTTCGACGTCAGGCCTAAATGGGTTAATTATGATCCCAACCTATACATTATATACAGTACTTCACTTACAGTACGGTGAATCATCCATGACGGGCCTGTCACAATTAATACAGAATCACCTCCATCGCTAAATATTTCATATAATTGCAATTACATGTTGGACATAATCGTCAGACTCATTTCCATTCTCTATATTAGATTCAGCAGTTGGAAAAATAGCTCACATGCCGTAAAACAATTATGCTCACTTCCCCTCCTAGTGGAGAGGGGGGAGACTGCATGGAGGTGGGATCTTTGTAGTCCAGGAAGGAAGTGAGACCACATTCTTTTGGTCAGGTTTTTGGTCATGAACGTGATGGGGTCATGACTAAAATATAAAAACATATTACATACATAAAACCCCCCAGGGAAGTGTCTCTTGTGCCCTAAAATATCATTAACTCATTTTGGACTGAGGTCGATAAAAAAAAAGGCTTCTACTAAATCAAAAACGAAAAATGTCAGTGGTAGAGATGGATCAGATGGGTAGTAGGCGGAGAGGAGACCCTCCATCTGGGTCTCTGGGTCTCTGCAGTGATGTGATGTGCCACCTCTAGACGCCCCCACCCCACTAAAGATAGCACCGAGAGAGAGAGAGAGAGAGAGAGAGAGAGAGAGAGAGAGAGAGAGAGAGAGAGAGAGAGAGTCAGAGAGAGAGATAAATAATAATTAAAAAAACGAGCCCAGATGATTAGACTGTGGCTCAGGGCTGTGTAAGGAAAGGAAAGGAAAGGTACTATATGTTTACCCAGGGTAACTGGACTAAGCTCAAGAACTTGTTTACAGCCAGGCCCTGCTCATAGAACATTTCATGGTAGGGGTTCAATGCCTTGTCCATTAAGGGCACTTCAGCGGTGGTAATTTTAACGTGCCGGTCCGGGGATACAAACTAGCGACCTTCCGATATCAAGACCGCTCCGCAAACCGTTCGGCCACCGCTGCCTCTATTGTGTCTCAGGTCGTTCAATGATCCATGGGTCGGCGGTTCGAATCCCGGCTCCTCCTCCTGCCCACATGTTGAAGTGTCCTTGGACAAGACACTGAACCCCACCTTGCCTCCACTCCAGTGGTTAGCCACCATTGGTGTGTGAATGTGTGAAGTGAGGACGCTTTGCATCGACTGTTCGCCGCTTCACCTCCCAATGTATGAATGAATGGACCATTGTAAAGCTCTTTGAGTAAGCACGTAGTGCATAGAACAATGCAATCTAGTATTATTATTAGCAGGCTAACATGATCAATTTACAATTACAATTTACAGATTGTAGATCTGCCATTTTCAAAAGAAATATTGGAAAAAAGTGGAAATATTTGGATGGGCATCTATACGGAAGATTCTTATTTTGGGTGAACCGAAAACCTTTTGAGAACCACAACATTTAGGAAGCAAAGCCCAACTACACAAATGTAACTACCAATATTTACAAGACTTTACAGAAAACAAGCCAAAGTCGCTTATAATAAGCGGACATGGCAACACTAACTGCTAGCTATAGCAAGTGTACCCCAGAGCATCTCTCTCTCTCTCTCTCTCTCTATCTCTCTCTCTCTACGGCTTACGTGCCCGAAACCGCTATACAGACTCAGGCTTGATTTAAAGATATTTCAGTCCGATACCTCAGGAAAACATTTCATTTATATAAATGTAAATCCAACAGTGAATATTAAATGTGATCTTCATGGCGTTCATTATTCCACTGCTCAGCCCACTGGGACAGCCAGGGAGAAATATACCGTACAATATACTGTACAATAGGCTATATCGTTGCTGTCGGG
>NC_137869.1:8500968-8678399 GCF_963924005.1 Protomyctophum bolini
AGTGTTTGATCCTGACTCTGCCATTGCACCAAAAAATCCAATAAAGTCTATTCTACCCCATTCATCCAGCCTGAATGGTGCGTAACCCCCCACACACACACACACACACACACACACACACACACACACACACACACACACACACACACACACACACACACACACACACACACACACACGAGAGCTAAATGAATATGGGTCATGTCATTCAGAGGTGTTCCATAGTATGGAACACTTCTGAATGACGTGACGTTTTCTGCTGACAGTATGGAATCCATACTGTCAGCAGAAAGCCTCATCAAAGCTGACATCTTTCAATGTAACGGAACGGCTACGACTGATAAAAAATAGAACTGTCTCTCGCTGCCCATTTCATTTCAAATAGACACTGAAGCATTGTTCTGCCTCACTGCGGTGTGCGCGCAGTGGAGTGTGTCCCTCCTCTGTGTCCTTCATGAAGCTCAAACCCAAGTTGTGATTTTGTAGATCTGCCATTTTCAAAATATTGAAAGTGTGAAATGGGACATTCTGCATAATGAGTACTTTTTATTTTGATACCTATACTTCTCAAGTACACTCAAGTATACATTTTGAATACCGGACTTGCACTTGTAACAGAGTATTACTACTACTACTGATACTTTTACTTAAGTAAAACATTTCAGTACTTCTTCCACTACTGTACTCAGTACATATGGCTGTTAACAGCACACCCGCCAGAGAACAACATTTCTCTGTGACTTTCATTTCTGCCAAACTTTTGAGGCGTTTATTCCTGCCTTGAAACTTCATTCATTCACCTCCAGCCAACTCCATGGACGATAAGGCTGGAACGAAGCCGAAGGGGAAATTGGGTTGTGTATAATAGTCACTCTCGCACTCTCACAGATAGCAATAAGACTCACAAACAGCCAAGTCACAGCTCGGTGAGGCTGGGTTCAAACTAAAGTTAAGGTTATTACTGTAAGTGTAAGCACAACACCATAACCGGCTTACGGTGAGAGCTCACGCACAGCGCAAAATGTATTACGATGACATAATGACATAAAAAGCAGGGTGTACTACTGTACACGACATGCCATGTCCTCATAATGTACTGTATGTATATATCATGGGTCGTCAGCAGGGGGTCCAAGAGCCCAAGGGTATCTCACAGTTACTACAAGGGGGGGGTCTCTCTACATCTTTGTGTCACTGGAACCTTTTGTTTACGAACTTGAAACCTAGAATCGCTATTCCCAAGGGGAACATTAGCCGAAAATAGCTGATCACAAACCTTTTTTTCAGAAAATAGCCGATCTACAAGCCGATCTACAGCTTGTAGATCTGTTGTTGTTTTTTTTGCAAAGGTTTGTGCTGTAGAGGAATACAAGAGCAGACTAAGTACAGAGCCAAAGTTCAAGTAGCTTCAAGTAGATACTGTATATGAAATCTATGAAAACAATCAGAAACACGTCGATTGTATACAATATGTAGTGGTGGTCCCTGCATGCTTCATGTCTCTCTCAGCTAAGGGGTCCCTGCTTCATCTCTCTCTCAGCTAAGGGGTCCCTGCTTCATGTCTCTCTCAGCTAAGGGGTCCCTGCTTCATGTCTCTCTCAGCTAAGGGGTCCCTGCTTCATGTCTCTCTCAGCTAAGGGGTCCCTGCTTCATGTCTCTCTCAGCTAAGGGGTCCCTGCTTCATCTCTCTCTCAGCTAAGGGGTCCCTGCTTCATGTCTCTCTCAGCTAAGGGGTCCCTGCTTCATGTCTCTCTCAGCTAAGGGGTCCCTGCTTCATGTCTCTCTCAGCTAAGGGGTCCCTGCTTCATCTCTCTCTCAGCTAAGGGGTCCCTGCTTCATGTCTCTCTCAGCTAAGGGGTCCCTGCTTCATGTCTCTCTCAGCTAAGGGGTCCCTGCTTCATGTCTCTCTCAGCTAAGGGGTCCCTGCTTCATCTCTCTCTCAGCTAAGGGGTCCCTGCTTCATGTCTCTCTCAGCTAAGGGGTCCCTGCTTCATGTCTCTCTCAGCTAAGGGGTCCCTGCTTCATCTCTCTCTCAGCTAAGGGGTCCCTGCTTCATGTCTCTCTCAGCTAAGGGGTCCCTGCTTCATGTCTCTCTCAGCTAAGGGGTCCCTGCTTCATCTCTCTCTCAGCTAAGGGGTCCCTGCTTCATGTCTCTCTCAGCTAAGGGGTCCATGCTTCATGTCTCTCTCAGCTAAGGGGTCCCTGCTTCATCTCTCTCTCAGCTAAGGGGTCCATGCTTCATGTCTCTCTCAGCTAAGGGGTCCCTGCTTCATCTCTCTCTCAGCTAAGGGGTCCCTGCTTCATGTCTCTCTCAGCTAAGGGGTCCCTGCTTCATGTCTCTCTCAGCTAAGGGGTCCCTGCTTCATGTCTCTCTCAGCTAAGGGGTCCCTGCTTCATGTCTCTCTCAGCTAAGGGGTCCCTGCTTCATGTCTCTCTCAGCTAAGGGGTCCCTGCTTCATCTCTCTCTCAGCTAAGGGGTCCCTGCTTCATGTCTCTCTCAGCTAAGGGGTCCCTGCTTCATCTCTCTCTCAGCTAAGGGGTCCCTGCTTCATGTCTCTCTCAGCTAAGGGGTCCCTGCTTCATGTCTCTCTCAGCTAAGGGGTCCCTGCTTCATGTCTCTCTCAGCTAAGGGGTCCCTGCTTCATGTCTCTCTCAGCTAAGGGGTCCCTGCTTCATGTCTCTCTCAGCTAAGGGGTCCCTGCTTCATCTCTCTCTCAGCTAAGGGGTCCCTGCTTCATGTCTCTCTCAGCTAAGGGGTCCCTGCTTCATGTCTCTCTCAGCTAAGGGGTCCCTGCTTCATCTCTCTCTCAGCTAAGGGGTCCCTGCTTCATGTCTCTCTCAGCTAAGGGGTCCCTGCTTCATGTCTCTCTCAGCTAAGGGGTCCCTGCTTCATCTCTCTCTCAGCTAAGGGGTCCCTGCTTCATGTCTCTCTCAGCTAAGGGGTCCATGCTTCATGTCTCTCTCAGCTAAGGGGTCCCTGCTTCATCTCTCTCTCAGCTAAGGGGTCCATGCTTCATGTCTCTCTCAGCTAAGGGGTCCCTGCTTCATCTCTCTCTCAGCTAAGGGGTCCCTGCTTCATGTCTCTCTCAGCTAAGGGGTCCCTGCTTCATGTCTCTCTCAGCTAAGGGGTCCCTGCTTCATGTCTCTCTCAGCTAAGGGGTCCCTGCTTCATGTCTCTCTCAGCTAAGGGGTCCCTGCTTCATGTCTCTCTCAGCTAAGGGGTCCCTGCTTCATCTCTCTCTCAGCTAAGGGGTCCCTGCTTCATGTCTCTCTCAGCTAAGGGGTCCCTGCTTCATCTCTCTCTCAGCTAAGGGGTCCCTGCTTCATGTCTCTCTCAGCTAAGGGGTCCCTGCTTCATGTCTCTCTCAGCTAAGGGGTCCCTGCTTCATGTCTCTCTCAGCTAAGGGGTCCCTGCTTCATGTCTCTCTCAGCTAAGGGGTCCCTGCTTCATGTCTCTCTCAGCTAAGGGGTCCCTGCTTCATCTCTCTCTCAGCTAAGGGGTCCCTGCTTCATGTCTCTCTCAGCTAAGGGGTCCCTGCTTCATGTCTCTCTCAGCTAAGGGGTCCCTGCTTCATGTCTCTCTCAGCTAAGGGGTCCCTGCTTCATGTCTCTCTCAGCTAAGGGGTCCCTGCTTCATGTCTCTCTCAGCTAAGGGGTCCCTGCTTCATGTCTCTCTCAGCTAAGGGGTCCCTGCTTCATCTCTCTCTCAGCTAAGGGGTCCCTGCTTCATGTCTCTCTCAGCTAAGGGGTCCCTGCTTCATGTCTCTCTCAGCTAAGGGTCCCTGCTTCATGTCTCTCTCAGCTAAGGGGTCCCTGCTTCATGTCTCTCTCAGCTAAGGGGTCCCTGCTTCATGTCTCTCTCAGCTAAGGGGTCCTTGGTCTGAAAACACTGACCTACCCGTCCCGGCTACCCCCTGATTTATATCATTTTATGTCCTCAATCTGCCAGCATGGTCAGTGTTGAATAAAAGGTTGTCTAAAGGGATTATTTATAGCAGTTACAAACCTCTGGATTATCCTCTCAGAGTGACTGCAAACACAACCAGATGGTAATCATGGATTTTAAAGCAAAAATTAAATCTCACCACTGAATAAACTGTTGTTAGGAGGAGCTCTAATCTGTGATTAATGTGAACCAGTGTAAAAAGGACACGTACGAGCACTGTGTTTCATAATGAACAATCAGCACAATATGTACTATATGTAGACATACTACAGCCATCCAGTATAGTAGTGGACTTCAGTCTGCAGAGACCATGGCACAAGTGCACTTGGATTGGATCAGGTGGTGCCGGTCACAAATAATCACAATTATTTCGCCAAACATTTCCATGTTGAGAAAAATGGGCATATGTTGACCCCACCCGCTCACCTCCGCCCCACGCCCTCCTGGTGCTGCGGACATCTTGGATCCCAAACACAATGTAAACAAATGGGAGAAGGGTGGGGCCGAGAAAGGCCCTTATTATGTAAAAGTGATGTAATATGTCAGTCGTCGGGTTGATGTAAACAAAACGGCAAAGATTGAAGTTCCTCACAGTGGAACAACCGCACAATGCGGTCCCTTATTTTCTTCCACACGGAAAACATCCTCTCTGCTTCCATGAAGTCATATTGTACACTGTGACTGTATGTGTTATTTATAGATCCGGTATGAATGTGTGTGACAGAGGGAGCAGCACAGTGACATACAGTACAGTGACAGTGACACTGTTGTGTGGGTACAATGTTGTCAGCAGAATGATAAGTGACCCCGTACCGTGACCCCGGAGTCTCCTCTGGCCCTGTTGGATGACAACAGGGCCATCTCAACGTGTCCCTGGTCTCCTCTGGCCCTGTTGGATGACAACAGGGCCATCTCAACGTCTCCCTGGACTAACCCAGTCTCCACTGGCCCTGTTGGATGACAACAGGGCCATCTCAACGTCTCCCTGGACTAACCCATTTTGACCTGAGATCAGATTCTAAAAATGACAGTTTTCTGAAACTCAGTCGTTCTTCGATTTTTCAAAAATAGCAGACCTACAAGCTCGTAGCGCGCCACTCGGTGGCGCGCTATGAGCTTGTAGATCTGCTATTTTTCAATAGCTAAAGCATAACATAATGCTAACACCAAAATGGGCTAATATACTGGCGGCTGTCTGTAGCTACAGTACAGTGGAGTCAGTACTGCTGTATGGGGCCGAGACATGGACCCTCACAGTGGAGTCAGTACTGCTGTATGGGGCTGAAACATGGACCCTCACAGTGGAGTCAGTACTGCTGTATGGGGCTGAAACATGGACCCTCACAGTGGAGTCAGTACTGCTGTATGGGGCCGAGACATGGACCCTCACAGTGGAGTCAGTACTGCTGTATGGGGCTGAAACATGGACCCTCACAGTGGAGTCAGTACTGCTGTATGGGGCCGAGACATGGACCCTCACAGTGGAGTCAGGTGCTACCGATTACAGAAATCCTCAGTTTTTAACCCAATTGAAGATAACATCCAGACAGTGTATATTACTCGTTTTCAACGACCTATAGGGCCCATAGCCTGGAGGGATGTGACGCTCCGATTGGTTCAGAAACTTAGATTCCTGCCGTCTGAGGCTGAAACTACGAAATAAAATTTCACTAAACCTTTAAAGCGCTTTACATATAGATTGTGCATTAACCCATTTACACACACCATTTTCATACACCGATGGCGGGGGAAACCATGCAGGGCACCAGCCTGCACATCAGGAGCAATTAGGTGTTCAGACAGAGTCTTGCTCAAGGGCAGTTCGACACCAACTCTGGGGGAGCTCAGAACGGAACTGGAACCATGCCGCCTGTCTCTCTCTCTGCCTCAACGTGCATGTCTCTCAGTCAGGCACGAGGCAGATTGAGGCAGACAGACAGGTATAGATTGTTACAGAGGCAGAGAAGATTGTGTGCACATCTCAATGCCTGTATTCAGGCCAGGTGCTGGATGTCAGTTCATCAAGGCAAACATCAAAGAAGAGGACGAACATCCAGACGCACACCAGTTTGTAGAGCCTCCGAGACTTTATTTATTTATTTTAGGGCAACAATTAAATGCAACGTTTCGACCGACTAGGTTTTAATCAGGCCTGAGCTCTACAAACTGGTGTGCGGATGTCCTTCCCCTTCCCAGATTGTTACAGAGACACGTATAGTCCGTGGATGGAGGCGTCTCTCTGCCAATAACACTCCACCGTCTCTGTGCATCAACGTGCCTGCCTCTCTGCATCTCCAGCCCTCTCTAGTCGCTTCTTTTTTATCTTGTGTCACGTCATCATAGCCCCCTCTCCTCCCCTCCCCTCCCCTCCCCTCCCCTCCCCTCCCCTCCCTCATCTCTTTCTTCTGTCACTGGATGCTGTGCATGTAAAGTTGCCTGTCGGAGGAGGAGGCCTTTAAGGTGAGGAAAACAGGCAGAGATGATGAGACTGACCGCTGGGAACGACCAGCAGAATGCAGAGCAGGTTTAATTCACTACAAATCACTCTACCCAGCCACCGCCCATAACACCATTCAAATCAAATCACACTGACCCTGACTCTACCCTGCACCGTCCGACATGTGTGTGTGTGTGTGTGTGTGTGTGTGTCTGCTTCTTGTGTGACTTACATTTAGTCAAAGATTCAGTTTCGGGTTAGGGGTTAAGATGTAAGGTACATATTGTGAGCGTGTATAGATTAGACATTATCCGGCGGGCTATTTCCACAATGCCATCCTAAAATGTCCTCACAAACATAGTAATGCATGTGTAAAGTAAAACATACGTGTGCGTGTGTGTGGCGGACGGTGTGCGTGTTCCCTACTCAAGGCTGATTAGATCTTCAACAGCTGCGTGGCTAATTAAAATGGCCCCTCTGCTGCTCTTTGCCCATTGACTTGTCCAATCCCCCCCCCCCTCCCCACACACACACACACACACACACACACACCATTTCTCCATTACCAGCATACTGTGTGCATGCATGTGTGTGTGTGTGTGTGTCAGGGACTGCGGTAGCTTTAATCAAGCTGTCAGATGCAACAATGGGGAGGTGGTACTGTTGGATTGTGGAGGTAATGGGCTGTGATAGTGAGGGGTGGGGGGTTATGCTGTCAAACCCCCACTGTGCCCCGTGCCCCGTCCCGCACCGCTAAGAGGACCGGACAGATAACACTACAGCACCACTGCATTTAACCCATTCTGACCTGAGATCAGATTCATACGAGGTTTTCCACTGGACACACACTGGTCTGATGAACCCATTCTGACCCGACATCAGATTCTAAAAAATGTCAGTCGTTCTTCGATTTTTCAAAAATAGCAGACCTACAAGCTCGTAGCGCGCCACTCGGTGGCGCGCTATGAGCTTGTAGATCTGCTATTTTTCAATAGCTAAAGCATAACATGATGCTAAACACAAAAATGGGTTCCCGTTCAGAATGGGTTAATAGGATTGGTTCTGATACGGATAATCAGTGTTCAGAGATCCAAGGAGGAAGAAACCCTCCCCTCTCGAGGGAAAGGAACTGGTTGGAATAACGTGTTCCTTCCATGTGCTATACCGTACGTACGTCCTACCGGGGAAACTCCCCCCTGGCAGGTGATAAGACGCTCACTGACTCCTCATGCACTGAAGGAAGTATGCACCTCTCCCCAGGTTGGCAGAGGGAGAGAGTATGGCGCCCAAAATCTTTTGGTTAGGAGGAATATGTTCATTTTCTCAGCTGGTTATTGGTAGTCATGGCTGCCATTTCCCACCTTATGTTGTGTGGGAGTTCAGACTATGCTCTGAACTACTCTGAGGGCGCAGAGTATAAGACATGAAACCAACGTTTTGGCTGTTAAGAAAGTAACAGTAAATTATAGGATCGCATCTAGACAGTGTAGTGTCTCAGTAAACTAGGATCACATAGAGACAGTGTGGAGCTTGTATCGGCCATTTTCAGTATTTCAAAAAGAATAAATAATGATAAAAAAGGAACGGTCTTTGGACGTACTAAAGGTTTCCACCAGACAGCGACGATACGCTCATATTGAATAAATCTCTCCTGGAACAAAATTGACTATATATTTTGGTTAGGTTTATGTAAGAGCCTGATTGGAAGCATTAAATCTTCAATATGAGAGAGAGGACATATTCACAGTGCTTTTATTATCCCCCCCCCCCCCCCTCCATCCCATTTCACCATGTCTATAACACTTACTAAACCACTCTCTCTCTCTGACAATGAGTCTCTCTCTCTCTCTCTCTCTCTCTCTCTCTCTCTCTCTCTCTGCAGTGTGTGGCGCAGAGCAGAGAGCATTAAATGTGATGTGACAGGCTGACAGATAAAGCTGTAGGCTACATCTACGCTAATACATTATTGTAGTATATAGATTTTTCTTTTAAAATAAAAACACATATCGTTCGCTATACGTCTACAGTGTGCCTCTATAGTAGTGCCCACATTATACCCCGGCAGTTTTATTTGATATCTTTTATTATTATAGGGGTAAAGTAGCCAATTATTCTTATCTCCGTTTTTTCGTCCCCTCCCAATTATTAAATCTGAGTCCCCAAACATTTTACCACGGCTCGCCCTGTCGGTGAGGAGCCCCCACCGGGAGGACAGATAGTGCCTCAGTCCTCATCATCATCATCATCATCATTTTTCGACCGCGGTCGAGATCGTGGATTTCACAATATCACGCCTAGACTTCCCGGTCCTTCATTGCCATCCCCAGTTCCCCTCTGGTCTGCTTTGACTGAGGCAGGACTCCAGAGAAGAAGGGAAGATATAACCTCATTGTCGTCAGCTCTGGAGCAGTGTCTTATGCATGTCATTGCAGGCTGACCACCAGTCCATACCCTTCCTATAGTTTGAAAGCCTCAGTCCTACTCCGACCTATAGCACGGCAAAGAAGTGTGGTCAGCAACATGAATTGCAGCAACGTCACGGTCTGAATGTTTCTAAAGCTGCACTGTGGATGTGGTCAGATGGCATGCTGCATGATGCACAGGGAACTGATTGTTTATATGGAACGGAGCAGCAGAAAGAGTGACCATGATTGATTCCAGTAGGGTTGGTCATGCAGTGACAAAGTGTTTTGAAGCAGCATTATGTCGCTGGCTTCCATTGAACACGACTAGCGCTATAAAAGGACCCTCTCAGAGGCACATTGCCCGTCGGGAAAGTACAGGTCAGCCTCAAAGGTCATGCCACACGCATGCCTGAAAAGTAAAATCGTCCATTATGAAATGATATAAGATTTATTTTTATTAGTTATTTTCTGGGGGTGTGCGATAAAAAAAAACACATACCTCAGGTAATTAGCTATGAATATGACTATATGGGTTCGCACTTGTTCTTTTATATTTTTAAGTGTAGCAACAGTGAAAACAGCACATTATAATGTAGGTAAACAGTGCCCTTATTTTACATTCAACAGCAGACGGTGTGGTGTTTATTGTCGTGTTCATTGCCGCTTGCGTGCCCTCTCTCTCTCAAACAACCACTTTCCCGGTTGGGCAAACCTGAAAGCAAACTCCATCTGTCTGTGTGGGAAGCTTTAACTTGCAGAGGAGAGGAATGAGAATAGTCAAACTAATTGATATAATTATACCTTTAAGGTCAACATTATGATGTAAATATGACATGTTCTAGGCCAATGTTTGATTGTTATAGTTGTTATAGTAACTATAGTTAGTTGATTACTTTTGATGCAGTAATTATCCTTTCATTCATTCATTCATTCATTCATTACAATTATATATTTCTTCAGGTATTAAGACAATTAGGTATCAAAAGTTCATAAATTGCCACTTTACTGTCATCTGGAGACCCACCCCCAAAAGAATCTCTCTCTCTCTCTCTCTCTCTCCCTCCCCACATTCAGCGGCAGTGACAATAACTATATTACTATGTGCACAATAGCCATAGCGGCAGACAGTACAATGAATAGGGTACATTTACAGCAGTCCTACATCAGGCAATGACCACGTCACCATGCTCTCCTATGGAGGCTCCTACAATGAGACTTTGCGACTGCATTAAAAAAAAGAGCCTATAGGCCCTATATGGTATGGGTCAAATATCCTATTAGCTGCCTTCCCCATTCTCTGCCTATGGTTTCTGGTAATATTATGTTGTATGTCCGACGTGGCGAAAATCAAATCTTGTCCACCACAAGATGGCATGATGGTGGTGACCCCTGTTTAAGAGCTTATTCGATTATTTGTTTAATCGAAAAAGGAATCGATAGAATAATGGCAGAGTAAATATTTGATAGTTGCAGCACTAAATGGGAACAACAGAGAGGTAGACTATACAGTTGTACAAAATATGAAATAACCAAATCTGTTTTACCTATAGAGAAATTAAACAAGCCACCTGCTTAATTAAGACATCACACGGGTCAATCTAAAGCCGTAAAAGACCAACTGAATGCTCAATGGCATAAAATGCATAAATAATAAATAAAGAGCCTACAGCATTTTCAATATTCCTTTTGAACACAAAGCATGGAAAGCTATACGTTGCCATTACACTACCAGATACTGTACCTAGAGACCCATTACAGTGAATCAGAGCACGGCCATCCATCCCCCTATAGGCTATGGGACAGACAGTATATCACCTTTATGGTAAATTACAAGTCACAAGTTGATCCAGCGCGGTCAAAGTCAACACTGGCAACGGCATACTATCAATTTAGGTCATTTAGCACACGCTCTTAATCCAGAGAGCGATTTACAGCAAGCAAGGACAACACAAGGTAATACACCAAAGGCATAGAATTAGTCATCTAGGATCATATGTATTATGTAAACCAATAACCTATACTGTATCAGTAGCTCTGGTCCATAGCTCTAATGTGTTGCATTTAGAGCTATATGTTACTCTCAACTTCCGCCGCTCGCATGAATGCAGACCAGCCTCTCCTCTTTACCGTAAATAAAAAGAACGTTTTTTGCTACTCACCAAAACAAAGGCGGGTTGTGTCATTAGAAAGCCTTAGTGGAAGCACTCTGAGCCCCCCACCACACGTATAAACTGTACTTTTTGGCCAAAAGGGGATTTTGTTTCCACCGGGGGAAAAAAATACTTTTAGTTACTCCACTGCGCCTTCTACCGATATTGCCCAAAGAATTGCCTCCGGTGAAAAATAATCCCCTTTTGGCCAAAAAGTACCGTTTATACGTGTGGTGGGGGGGCTCAGAGTGTATCAAACTAAGGAATGTAGGCTTTCTAATGACACAACCCGCCTTTGTTTTGGTGAGTAGCTAAAACCTTCTTTTTATTTAGGCTAAAGACGAGAGGCTGGTCTGTCTGCATTCATGCGAGCGGCGGAAGTTGAGAGTAACATAGCTCTAAATTAAACGCATTAGAGCTATGGACCAGAGCTACTGTATCAGCAGTATCAGACAAATCTCAACTCTCAAATGTGTCAAATTTAAATCTAAAGAACATAATTATTATTATGCCACAGCGCTGCATGTTAACCCAATTAAAAGTGGAATTTCCCTCAGGATTAATGAAATTGCCTGCGTGGCACCTTAACCTAGGCTACCATAACATTAAATATAATTACATTATATATTCACAAACTCTCTAAGAAGCATGTTTTTGGCTGTCATTTTATCTCGTTTGAAAACCGATTAGTATTTGAAGGATGTGTGGCTAAATGTGTCACGGTTGACGTTGTGTTGTTTAATTAGATATTATCGTGGCTGAAAAAACAAAACTGTTTAATACTTTTGAGGAAATGGATCAAAGAGCCTGTGCTCCAATGGATCCAATGAAGTTATTATTTAGCCCATTTTGACCCGACAGTTTTCTGAAAAAGCTATGTTTCTATGTCAGTCGTTCTTCGATTTTTCAAAGAAAACTCTTCTACGCCGTCTCCCTCTCAGCTTCCCTGCTGTCTGTCTCTCCTACACTGTCTCCCTCTCAGCTTCCCTGCTGTCTGTCTCTCCTACACTGTCTCCCTCTCAGCTTCCCTGCTGTCTGTCTCTCCTACACTGTCTCCCTCTCAGCTTCCCTGCTGTCTGTCTCTCCTACACTGTCTCCCTCTCAGCTTCCCTGCTGTCTGTCTCTCCTACACTGTCTCCCTCTCAGCTTCCCTGCTGTCTGTCTCTCCTACACTGTCTCCCTCTTAGCTTCCCTGCTGTCTGTCTCTCCTACACTGTCTCCCTCTCAGCTTCCCTGCTGTCTGTCTCTCCTACACTGTCTCCCTCTCAGCTTCCCTGCTGTCTGTCTCTCCTACACTGTCTCCCTCTTAGCTTCCCTGCTGTCTGTCTCTCCTACACTGTCTCCCTCTCAGCTTCCCTGCTGTCTGTCTCTCCTACACTGTCTCCCTCTCAGCTTCCGTACTGTCTGTCTCTCCTACACTGTCTCCCTCTCAGCTTCCCTGCTGTCTGTCTCTCCCACACTGTCTCCCTCTCAGCTTCCCTGCTGTCTGTCTCTCCTACGCTGTCTCCCTCTCAGCTTCCCTGCTGTCTGTCTCTTCCACACTGTCTCCCTCTCAGCTTCCCTGCTGTTTGTCTCTCCCACACTGTCTCCCTCTCAGCTTCCCTGCTGTCTGTCTCTCCTACGCTGTCTCCCTCTCACCTTTCATTGTGTCTTCTCATTAAGACATACAGTACAGAATGTTAGCATAGTAACTCTCTCCTCTTTCAAAGGAAAGTGCTAGTCAGCTAACAGCGGGAACTGGACTACAGTTTATATTGATGTCAGCATTGTACAGCAGCTGTACAATACAATCTATCTAATCTTATCTTAATGAATAATGGTTATTTTTAACCAATCTGTATGACAGAGTATACGCTATTACACATCTGCAGTAGGTTAGAGATGGAAGAGAGATGGAAATTTGACGTGATGAATCGTATCAAAGGAAACCATGTCCATTTAAACAAAACATGGATCACACTGTGATAAATCAACCACAGTGTTCTATTATCATACAGTAGGGGCTGTGTGGGGATTACGGATGGAATGTAGCATCTCTGCTAATTCCGGTGTATTTACGTTGCATTGTTCATTAACCCATTTTGGTGTTTTAACCCATTCTGACCGGGAACCCATTTTGGTGTTAGCATTGTGTTATGCTTTAGCTATTTAAAAATAGCAGATCTACAAGCTCATAGCGCGCCACCGAGTGGCGCGCTACGAGCTTGTAGGTCTGCTATTTTTGAAAAATCGAAGAACGACTGACATTTTTAGAATCTGATCTCAGGTCAGAATGGGTTAATCAGACCAGTGTGTGTCCAGTGGAAACCTCGTATGAATCTGATCTCAGGTCAGAATGGGTTAAGCATTCTGTTCTACTTTAGCTATTGAAAAATAGCAGATCTACAAGCTCATATAACGAGCTTGTAGGTCTGCTATTTTTTATCTCTTTTTTTAATATACTGTATATTTCAGAGCGAACATTTTTAACTAAATTATTGGCTTCTGGAGGGGGGGTCCCTGGAACTACATATTTTGAGGTGGGGGTCCGTGGCCCAATAGAGATAATTCTGGGGGTCCAGTGATATCAGTCTATATCCATGCCAGGCTATAGCGATGTCTTACCATATCTCACCTTCTCCAGTGACCTATACAGTAAATTCATTTAAGTCTCCCTCCCATCGTGTCTGCAGGCGTTGGCATCGTTTTAGTGTTGCATGAAGGGCTAAACAAGGCACTGTGTACGGTATAGTCTCTGGACACTGCCTGTCGGCTCACAGCGTTTCCACATGCTTCCGTCTAACATTCTGTACAGGGGAGCTTGGGGAAGGGCTGAAAAGGTGCATTGAAAATGAAGCAGATGGCACGTCCTTCCTCCCCACCTCCGTTTCGCCTTCGCAGTTGTGAAAATCTGCTGTAAATGTAAATCAAATTAGTCAAAGACTGGCCTATCTATAGCTTGCTGCTTATAGCAGAAATGGAAATTCAAGGATATTTTGAGATATTATACTGTATATTTGCGCGTAAAGCGGAAATGACAGACAGATGACGGCCAACCGCTGCGAGGCAGTCTTAACGCAGACTCTCTGAACCATTTAGAAGATTAAGGAATCTTGAGTTGCCTAGCGGGAGGGATCCTGTGGTGTGCTGCCACTACCGATTATAATTCAACCCAAACGACAGCCACCAGCAACCAATACCGACAGCTAACCTGCTTCCATAACCAGGCCTCTCAACCAATACCGACAGCTAACCTGCTTCCATAACCAGGCCTCTCAACCAATACCGACAGCTAACCTGCTTCCATAACCAGGCCTCTCAACCAATACCGACAGCTAACCTGCTTCCATAACCAGGCCTCTCAACCAATACCGACAGCTAACCTGCTTCCATAACCAGGCCTCTCAACCAATACCGACAGCTAACCTGCTTCCTAACCAGGCCTCTCAACCAATACCGACAGCTAACCTGCTTCCTAACCAGGCCTCTCAACCAATACCGACAGCTAACCTGCTTCCATAACCAGGCCTCTCAACCAATACCGACAGCTAACCTGCTTCCTAACCAGGCCTCTCAACCAATACCGACAGCTAACCTGCTTCCTAACCAGGCCTCTCAACCAATACCGACAGCTAACCTGCTTCCATAACCAGGCCTCTCAACCAATACCGACAGCTAACCTGCTTCCTAACCAGGCCTCTCAACCAATACCGACAGCTAACCTGCTTCCTAACCAGGCCTCTCAACCAATACCGACAGCTAACCTGCTTCCATAACCAGGCCTCTCAACCAATACCGACAGCTAACCTGCTTCCTAACCAGGCCTCTCAACCAATACCGACAGCTAACCTGCTTCCATAACCAGGCCTCTCAACCAATACCGACAGCTAACCTGCTTCCTAACCAGGCCTCTCAACCAATACGGACAGCTAACCTGCTTCCTAACCAGGCCTCTCAACCAATACGGACAGCTAACCTGCTTCCATAACCAGGCCTCTCAACCAATACCGACAGCTCACCTGCTTCCTAACCAGGTCTCTCAACCAATACCGACAGCTAACCTGCTTCCTAACCAGGCCTCTCAACCAATACCGACAGCTAACCTGCTTCCTAACCAGGCCTCTCAACCAATACCGACAGCTAACCTGCTTCCTAACCAGGCCTCTCAACCAATACCGACAGCTAACCTGCTTCCATAACCAGGCCTCTCAACCAATACCGACAGCTAACCTGCTTCCTAACCAGGCCTCTCAACCAATACCGACAGCTAACCTGCTTCCTAACCAGGCCTCTCAACCAATACCGACAGCTAACCTGCTTCCTAACCAGGTCTCTCAACCAATACCGACAGCTAACCTGCTTCCTAACCAGGCCTCTCAACCAATACCGACAGCTAACCTGCTTCCATAACCAGGCCTCTCAACCAATACCGACAGCTAACCTGCTTCCTAACCAGGCCTCTCAACCAATACCGACAGCTAACCTGCTTCCATAACCAGGCCTCTCAACCAATACCGACAGCTAACCTGCTTCCTAACCAGGCCTCTAAACCAATACCGACAGCTAACCTGCTTCCTAACCAGGCCTCTAAACCAATACCGACAGCTAACCTGCTTCCATAACCAGGCCTCTCAACCAATACCGACAGCTAACCTGCTTCCTAACCAGGCCTCTCAACCAATATGGACAGCTAACCTGCTTCCTAACCAGGCCCCTCAACCAATACCGACAGCTAACCTGCTTCCATAACCAGGCCTCTCAACCAATACGGACAGCTAACCTGCTTCCTAACCAGGCCTCTCAACCAATACCGACAGCTAACCTGCTTCCTAACCAGGCCTCTCAACCAATACCGACAGCTAACCTGCTTCCTAACCAGGCCCCTCAACCAATACCGACAGCTAACCTGCTTCCTAACCAGGCCTCTCAACCAATACCGACAGCTAACCTGCTTCCTAACCAGGCCCCTCAACCAATACCGACAGCTAACCTGCTTCCATAACCAGGCCTCTCAACCAATACGGACAGCTAACCTGCTTCCTAACCAGGCCTCTCAACCAATACCGACAGCTAACCTGCTTCCTAACCAGGCCTCTCAACCAATACCGACAGCTAACCTGCTTCCTAACCAGGCCTCTCAACCAATACCGACAGCTAACCTGCTTCCTAACCAGGCCTCTCAACCAATACCGACAGCTAACCTGCTTCCTAACCAGGCCTCTCAACCAATACCGACAGCTAACCTGCTTCCTAACCAGGCCTCTCAACCAATACCGACAGCTAACCTGCTTCCATAACCAGGCCTCTCAACCAATACCGACAGCTAACCTGCTTCCTAACCAGGCCTCTCAACCAATACCGACAGCTAACCTGCTTCCATAACCAGGCCTCTCACGGATATCATGGCAGCCCCGGTTTGTCACTCCGGTGTCAGAAGGAAATTGGATGCTGACGACACCCTCTCCACGACGGCCAAGTTTGTCAGTCTAAATGTCAACGAGCGGCGCAGAGACGACACCCGATGACTTCTACAAGTCGGGGTTATTGATTCATTGGATATTGCCTCCGGCGGCGGCGGCGGCATACTACAGCATACTACAGGTCTACAGCGGAGCGTTCTGTAGACATGTGTGACTCCTCAGAGAGTGAAGTCCTCAGTGTTCATTCATACATGTGTAACTCTGAGCGTGCACGCAGTATAGGGACGGAAACAGTTAATCCACTATTGATTATTCGATCGTTAAGAATGTTCAATTGATTTAATTAATCAATTGAACAATTAATAGAATATTCCGGAGGTTTACTATTATTCATTACAGTTTTTTTTATGGCTGACAAATAGCGATGCGAATAGATTTAGTTTACAAGGACAACTGTTGCTTGGCTAATTTAACCCATTCTGACCTGAGATCAGATTCATACGAGGTTTCCACGGGACACACACTGGTCTGATTAACCCATTCTGACCTGAGATCAGATTCTAAAAATGTCAGTTGTTCTTCGATTCTTTCAAAAATAGCAGACCTACAAGCTCGTATCGCGCCACTCGGTGGCGCGATATGAGCTTGTAGATCTGCTATTTTTCAATAGCTAAAGCATAACATGATGCCAACACCAAAATGGGTGCCCGGTCAGAATGGGTTAAGCACCAATGTTTTCCGGACATGTTTTCCTAGAGTGCACTCTTTGCATTTGCACGTTCCCATTAAATTCCCGAAATATATTCACAGATGACACGACTAAAACTTTGAAGGATGCGTATTTTTAGCATTGGAATGCGAACGTGCACGCGCGCGCGTGCGTGTGTGTGTGTGTGTGTGTGCGCGCGCACTAGTATGTGTATCTGCTCTTTAAATCAAGAGGATTATCATCCGGTTCTCACTCTGTGCTACACTTTCTCATCCCTGAGAAACCAACACTCAGGCTGAGAGAGAGAGAGAGAGAGAGAGGGGGGGGGGGAGAGAGAGAGAGAGAGAGAGAGAGAGAGAGAGAGAGAGAGAGAGAGAGAGAGAGAGAGAGTGTGAAGACGACGGGATGAAAGAAGAGAACGGACGAGGGATGACAAGTATAAAGGAAACGAGGGAGGGAGATAAGAGAGGGAGAGAGAGAGGAAGAGAGAGAGAGGAAGAGAGAGAGAGAGAGAGAGAGAGAGAGGGATGGAGTGAGGAGGAGAGATAACAGCAGATGACGAACTAAGGGAGGCTGCAGCCAGCGAAACAGATGGAGGAGGCAAGGAGAAGGACACACACACACACACACACACACACACACACACACACACAGAGGTCCTTGTTTTAAAGGGAGCTGTCTGTCCGACATCTCAATAGAGGATTTTTGGGGGGAGGAGGGGGGTGTGAGAGAAGAAGCTGTGCAGATTGAAGCAAATAAAAATTCCTGTGGTCTTTTTGGAGGGGGGGGGGAGCAGGAGGGGCCCATGGCGGGCAGGGGGTCTTTAGAGAGGGGTCAATGGAGAGGAGGAGGGGGGGCCGGTCAATAGACACATCAGGGGGAGCGTGTAGAATGGTGGGTGGAGGGACAGACAGAGACAGACAGAGAGAGTTTCTTTAATAGGGTTTAACAGGTTCCCAAGTAACCCTGGATTAGGGTCCACTTGAAAGTCTTGCCAAAGTGTTTGAGGCCCAGTCATCTGACCACTTATCACCACAGCCGTTGGGCTATTCTAAAGTATAGCAGATCTACAAGCTCTCTCTCTCTCTCTCTCTCCCCCCTCTTTATTGCTGGGGATGCCTCACAAACATACAGAGCACTTCTAGCCTATCTGCCAATCTGCAGTCAGCCAATCAGGCGAAAGGTGATTGGGCTCCGCCATTAAATATCACGGGCTCTGATCCTGTCAGTCTCTATTCAGCGTGTGACAAGCGACCCACCCCCCACTTCCCTCCCTCCCTCCCCCCTCCACCTCCCTCCCTCCCTCCCTCCCCCAGCGCAACTCCACGTTGAAAACGTCTCAATTGTCTAGAGTTGAGAAGGAAGGAGGTTTTTATCTGTGCTGCCACCACCAGCGTATATAGTGTCCACGGGGACACTAAAACAAAAAGTCTTCTGAAAGAATATATATTCAAAGATTTGTCGCATTTTCACGATTTTTTCAAAAATATCAGACCTACAAGCTCATAGCGCGCCACTCGGTGGCGCGCTATGAGCTTGTAGATCTGCTATTTTTCAATAGCTAAAGTATAACATAATGCTTATAGTTAAAACACCAAAAAGGGGTTCCCGCCCAGAAATGGGTTAACTGAGTCTAATCGCTAAAATATCTTATATTCTATTCAATGAAACGTTTTGGTAAAACAATAAAACTTGTGTTTTTCAGAAAACAAAGACACTCTTAGAATTGGCCTCAGGTCTTAATGTATTAATTTGGGCCTGGGAGTCGGACAACCCACTTCCTGTTCCTCCGGATAGATACGGCGGACTGCGGTTCTTTATCTTCCTTGTGAAACAAACAGATAAAAGTATGAACACGGTTATATTATAGCACAGCAGCGCACAACGTAGAGATAACACCGTTACGATGGGTTACCACAGCGCACAACGTAGAGATAACACCGCTCCGATGGGTCAAACTGTCCTTATCTATATTCTATACGCAACATGCTTACATCTTACAGTTAATCGAATGAATCCCATTAGAGACAAAATAAATTCATCTTTTTTTATTGTGTTATTACATAGGGATTTTTTTCCTTTTTAATCAAAAAGATTGAGTAACTACTGTTAGTGCTACACAATTCATCTAGTAGTGATGCACCGAATATTCAGCCCCAGAAGATATGATGAATAAGATGAATTTTCTGCCTATTCGGTTTCGGCCCCAATAGGCAGAAAATATATCACAGAATAGTGTATGCAATTAATGCATTCAAAAGAGCTGAATAAATCTTTATGGACCCATAATAGTGATTATTTTTTAAAGTTAGGTTTTGCCATAACCATTTATTTTGCCATAAATCAGGTAGCTTTAAGGTACGGCCATGACAGCAATGGTAGGAAAAAAAAAATATAATATTAATATATATTCGGATATTCTGAATTCGGTTCCTATATTCGGTTTCGGCCAAGAATGTCCCTTTCGGTGCAGACGATTCAGACACCTACAGTATAAATTTGTAGCAAGAAATGTGCATCACTCGTTATGCTGTCCAATTCATTTCATAGTTACTCTTATGTTTTTTGCTACACGAGAGAGACTTAATGAGTCTTAAGTCGAGCACTTTGATGTTTGTCTGTTTAAAGCCACAGTAGTTAGGGCTCCAGGTGCCACATTTTGAGCAAGCATTATCTAACACAATGCGGCACGTCTACCATATAATGGATCTGCATGAGAACACTTAGAAAGCCAACGCACTGCGTTGGTTACATCACATGAACCTGAACCTGAAGGAGGTCTACTCCAGTCCACCAGACACTCACAACTACCCACACAGCCTCTGAGCTCCACACAGCACACAGCTGTGTTCCAACTGTTCATCCTCCCACGCCCCAACCTGTAGGCCTGACGTCGAAATGAATAAAAAAGTCTTCTGAAAGAATATATATTCAAAGATTTGTGCCACATTTTCACGATTTTTCAAAAATAGCTAAATAATGCGTAGTTAAAACACAAAAAAAGGGTTCCTGTCCAGAATGGGTTAACCTATTTACACCTGACGTCGATTCTACGTCTAATGTTTTCTAAAAAAAAAACAATGTTTCTATGTCAGTATAGTTCTCAAACATTTTCATGTCAAGGATATTATATTATGTGATTGGCCACCGACCCCCATCTGAAGATATGTTATTCCAGGAACCCTCCGGAAGCAAATATTTGAGTTCAAAACGTTCGCTCTGAAAGAATACAGTATATATATATTCAAAGATTTGCGCCACATTTTCACGATTTAAAAAAAAATAGCAGATCTACAAGCACGTAGCTTGTAGATCTGCTATTTTTCAATAGCTAAAGTATAACAACACCAGAAGGGGTTCCCGGGCCACACTTCAAATTCCAAAGAAGCCAAAAAGCTTTTGATAATTTTTCATGACGCTGTACTTTTATGATCAAAACTTAAGGTTTCTGCCTGACAGAACTCTTTAAACTGCTCTGATTAAGGAAGCCAGGCTGAAGCGTTGTTGCACATCGATACAGAACTCTTTAAACTGCTCTGATTAAAGAAGCCACGCTGAAGCGTTGTTGCACATCGACAGAGAAAACAGCAAGTCATCCATCCAATGTTCATCAATCTCTGCCCAATCATGATCATCCATTTCTGCTCAACAATCATCCAATCGGTCGCCTATTATTATGACACGCCCCCAGGTTCATGCGGTTAGAATCTGCTGCCCACAGTGAGTGACACAACACACACACACACAACATGAACAATTATTGTACATACTGTACAATGCACGCACACACGCACGCACATGCGCCGACACACACACACACACACACACACACACACACACACACACACACACACACACACACACAGATTAGGGAGTCTCTGAAGGCAGCACTTCAGACAAGCACATTTACACAATAATCCTATTAGAGTGAAAGCATTCTCTCTCTTTCTCTGTCCCTGTAGTGTGGCTCAATACTCCCTCCATCTCTGATCTATCTCTCTCTCTCCCCCCGCTCTCCATCTCCCTTTCTACCTCCCTCTCCTGTCAATGCCAGTCAATAGCCTCTCTCCGTTCTCTCGTTCTAAACGCTGCGGGCCCGTGTGTGTGTCTGTGTGTGTTTCAGGGTCCCCAACACAATGGGACCCTAACGAGCAGCGTAGCGACCGACCGGGGCGTCGTCAGGTGAGTTAAGGAAACACATGATGCTGAATTATATCGACATTCATTCACTTCTCCCTGCTTCTCTCCTCCGTCACTTTGTCACTCCATCGTTCTCTCTCTCTCTCTCTCTCTGGAATGAATGAATGTCTACATCAGCGTTTGTCAGCCTGGGGTTCAGGGCAGGCTTCCCTTTGGGGGGAGGATGGGCGGGGGCAGAGATCACAGAGGGGGTGGGGGGGGGGGGGGGTGTGAGGAGGCCTTGTCTATAGGGAAGGAATAGAGAGTATATGCACATGCATCACTTTTCCATCGGGACAACCCCCATCCCCCTCATCTAGAGTGGTAAAACATTGAGCAGCATGGAGGAGTGTTGGAGTTTGGAAACGCTGGTTGGAAATCACTCAACAGCCCATACGTAGTGCGTATACCACCTGTTTCTTTTCTAAATGACACATAATGCAGGAAGCAGCAGGGCGTTGTGTTGTTGAAAACAAGCGCTTCCAAACTCCAACCAAAACTAATCACCTCCCAGGATCATACCTACAAAATATGGCCTGTCACAATTATTACATAATCACAATTCTTTTTGACACGTCTCCTTTTTTTTAGGGGCCTATATCCCCTCCTATGCCCAGCTTTGTGTGTGTACCACGGAAATGATTTCATTGGCTGAGCACGGAATGTGATGTGTGAAGTGTGATTTGCTTATGATTACATGTGTCAGTGTTCCTTTGTATATCATTTACATTATTTGTCATAACTGCCCTCCCTGTATGCAATTTGTGATTACGAAGGCTATAAAAGCCAAAGGCAAGCAGAAATACAAATAATTGTAACATTGAGTGAATAGCTTCAGATTAGCAGTGGGAATACTGTCCAGAACATCAATCACACACACACACACACACACACACACACACACACACACACACACACACACACATCCGCTGCGTTTGCCATTTGACGATATTATTGCAGTGGCAACGTGACCCGCGGTTCAAGTTAAGCGCTATATTTGGCATGCCTTCAAGTATAGCGCAGCGTGGCGGTGGAGGGTTGTTCCAATACATCTGACAGCTAATGCCAGCGTTAACATATCCATTACGCACCGTCTCCCAGGGGACTCCCGCACCGCGGTCCCCTCATATTAGTGCGTCTAGAGCTTTAGAGCTATACGCTACTATATGTCTGCCAGAAGAACAGCCACGCTAATGCTTAATTTATTCTGGCGTAGACGTCAATGCAGCGGGGTCACAGTAGACCGTAGCGCATGCCGGAAATAGCCTATCACGGAGCCCGTACGAGTCCACGACGTGTCGTGGCATGCTTTGGCGTGTTGTATACTATACTGGCCAACGACATGTTATTGATCAGACAAAAAATGATTTTTTTTAATATATTTTTTATCCCACGATTTTGTAACCCATTTCTCACCCCTGTGTCAATCATCTAATGTGATCCTGGGCTCTACACACCCTCCGCCAACCTAGTCCCCATATATGGGGGACAAGGGGAGAGCAACGGACTTGAACTCATGCTTCCTTCATGCCTGAGTGTCCAAGTTGCTCCTTTACACCTGACAGGGGGGAGTTTCCCTGGTTGGACGTAGCGCGTGGAAGGAACACGTTATTCCAACCAGTTCCTTTCCCCTCCATCAGGCGCCCCGGCTGTCCAGGGGGAGGCAGTTTAGTGACCAGGATTACTGCATGTTTTTTGTGAGGGTACCTACACTATAGGGGACACGGGGAGAACATGCAAACTCCACACAGAAAGGCCCTTTCGCCAACCCCGACATACATTTTCAAGTGAAGGAAGGATTCCAATTGTATCCAATCAGGACAAAGAGAGAGAGGATACAGGATCAATTAAAATAATATAAATGGCACTGTGATGATAACAGCAAGTAATGAGCACTGAGTATAGGCTAATTGGAACTGGAACATTAATTACACAATTACATTTAAGCTGAACTAAAGTACTCTCTCAAGATTGCTTTAAATTTGCAACCCGGCCTGTTATTTGAATATGTATTTTCTGTGTTAGAGAGACAGCTGTTACTGAACAAACTCTATAGAATGATTACTATCACAATACTCTTATAGTCTATATACTTTTTAACAAAAAAATAAAAAAACAACATGGTTCTCTCTTCTGGGGGGGGGGGGGGTCCTCCGTGAGTCCGTGGCCATATCATATATGAGACAAAAGGGGACTCCTGCACATTAAAAACAGGTGCAAGTCTAGTTAGCAGGCATATACTTCAAAAAGAGAGATAAACCTTCCCCAAGGAAAGGACTGCACACTCGGGGAACAAAGACGGACAACGTACTACTGCATCACCAACCTATTTATTTGCACGACTACGCGCTTCGTCAGGTGCTATGCTACCCCCTGAGTGTGCAGTCCCTTCCCTGGAAGGTTTATATTTCTTTTTGAAATATATTATATATATAATTTGCAGTTCCTAGTGGCCAACAAAAAAGGTTTGAGATTAACTACAGCAGCACCTTTCAACGTTGCCATTTATAAGGTTACACAGAGGAGCAGCAGTCCAGGAGGACTGTGGGAAGTCAGCACTTCTCCCATAGCTTATAGTGTCTGCTGTCATCATGGACACAATGCTGTTACTAACTTACTGCTACATCATTGCTTCTATTGTTGTTGGACAGAAAACAGGAAAAATGATAGCAGCATGCTGGAGAAACACAAACAATGCTATTCAGGACAGGTAGGCAGAGTTATGTGGTGTTGCTAGAAAGAATAACAGAACCCTGACCTTCTTTCTAAACACTTAAGCTTCGTGGGAGGACAGACAGCGGAAGTATAGCCGATCTCGACAACAACACAGTGTGTATTGTACTTAAGACTATTTTCTATATCCTATAATGACACTCACTATGCATTGTGAACTTGTAGATCTGCTATTAGGACGGCAGGACGCTAGGCTTGTGGTTAAAAGAACACATTCTTCAAGCTATACTTGTTGTGGCTCTTTGTTGGTTCCAAACATTTCTACCTTATAGCCAACAAACCCACTGATGCACCCAGAGACTATGGGTGCGTTTGGAAATGCGCACCGGGAATGTGGCAAGTTTGTTGAGTGAGGATGGCTTCTACCCTACTGTAAGAAGAATGCATCACAACGTTGAATAATAACGCCTGGATAATCTGTTCTTGTCAGAGGAAGCGGTTTACACACGACCCGACTCACCCGAGTATAAATTATGGTTATTACGGTCTGTACATTTAGTGATGTTTCACAAAAACCACCGGCCAGAGAGACACATCCAATCGTTTAATAATATTAAATGTAGCTATCGCTTCCTGGGCGATTCATAATATTACATTAAAATAAGTAAATATGAGGCCCCGGGGCTGGGGGAGACATGGAGACAGACGTCCAATAGCAAATAATTACACAGTAGAACTAGCAGCAGCAGCGAGACGGAGGTACAGTTTCTACGTCTGGGATCACTCCCTGCAGTAGTCTCTCTCTCTCCTCTCTCTCTCTCTCTCTCTCAAAGCTGTTTAATTGAGAGAGTCAATAGAGGCAACACAACACATAAAACAGTGCCTCTGCAAAATGTGAAATAATTAGTTTGGATAAGGTTTCCCGGCGCTGTGCATGTTGTCGTAAATACTCAGCTGGTGCATCGGGGTTGCCACGATCATGAAGTTTTAATTGACAATTCATTGTCACACATTTAATTGGGATTAACGATTTGATTGTGTATTTTGGCAATGAACACTGGGAAGTTCTAAAAGGGAAAAGTACATTTCTGTTTGCCAAGGCTTCGTATAAACAATCGACAACAAATAAAGGAACAATGACTGGTTCCAAATGCCAATAATCGAAATGAAGGACATACTAATGGTCAAAGCAGGCCATGCATTTAATCATTTTATAGTTATTGTTTTAACCCATTTTGGGCGGGAACCCCTTTTGGTGTTAGCATTATGTTATGGTTTAGCTATTGAAAAATAGCAGATCTACAAGCTCATAGCACGCCACCGAGTGGAGAGCTACGAGCTTGTAGTAGGTCTGACACAGAAACATAGCTTTTTCAGAAAACTGTCAGGATTTAGACATTTTTAGAATCTGATCTCAGGTCAAAATTGGTTAAATAGCGGAAACAGCAGATATACAACCTCAATGTACTACAAACTCAATGTTGTTGTGAGCTACATTTGCGACACTACACTTTCAAAGTACTATATAAGCATAAAACAGGGCATTAATTCATGAAATAGAAGAAACAGAAAACACAACAAGATTAAGTGACACATTCCAGAGCTTCCAGGTCTTATTTCCACACGTGTTCTCTGAAATAGGCTACGTTGTTGTGATGTACGAGTTGTTCCATTGGGTTGACAGTGAAACGGCCTACTGACCTACTATGCTACATGTACTGTACACTGTACTGTACTGTATAAACCCCACAAGCCTCACTGCATCCGAAGACACTGACATTTAAGCCTGATTTATCCGATTCCTTACAGTAGCTGCGTGCCCGTTGTCACTGGTCGTCGACTGGAAATCGCAGATCTACGAGCTCAGTCACTGCTAGACCATGCACTACAGCAGTGGCGCGCACAGATAGACACTAGGGGGTGCTAGAGTCCTTTTCCCTCTGGACAAATGTGCCCTTTAAAATATATATATATATATATTTTTTTTAATATTTTCCCCCTTTTTTGTACAGTGTACAGTATGTGGACTATGGTGACATTGATCAATTCTTGATAAAAAAGCTTCTAATATATTATTTAGGCCCCAGAATCTATAAATCTCACACTATTAAGGCAACCGGCCGGTTCCACGCGCTGCACAACTTAAGGTGCCCTTTTTTTCACTTGAGCACCTGCCCCTCTAAATGTCTGTGCACGCCACTGCACTACAGCACAGTGGTGCTCCTACATTTTCATGTCAAGGACCCCCAAAATGTACTGTGCCACATGGACCCCCCATTTGAAAAGGTTTTGTGCCAGGGAGGGAGGGACCCCAATTTAGAGAAGACGATGTGTTGAAAATGTTTAAACTAATTAATTATTGTACACAATTTGTCAAAACTATTTCGATCCCACAAGGCCTGGCAGGCCGCCTGGAACTCCCCCCCAATGACCCCTGGCGGGGGGGGGGGGTCTCCACTTTGAGAACCACACGCACTAGCAAATAAGTATAAGTCAAGGTTTTACAAGCGGCACCGAATGAATGCTGACTCTTAAGAGGCCATGAGAGAGAGCTGGATTTATAGCCAATCTGTCAATAACACTTCCTCACCACTCAAGTACTGCCTTCCCTAATCCATTAAGATCTGGAACGCATCTCTGTGTCAACCACTTTAACCATTATTATATACTTTTATAGCTATTGAAAATTAGCAGATATATAAGCTTGTAGATCTGTGAATTTTGAAAAATCGTGAACTAAAAATAAAACTAAAAACTCATAATCTGCTGGAGGGTAACTCCCCAGAACAACATATTTTCAGACGGGTGTCGACGGCTAATTATATATAATTATTGGGGTCCACTGTGGAGAAGAAGTCTGCACACTGTTTGTAGCTCCCACAGGAATTTTATTAGGTATAAGGATGATCATCCTTATATCTAATAAAAAATACGTATATTTTTGTTCAGCACCTGAAAGTTGTTAGATGTGCGTACATTTCTCTGGATTCCGTCCACTGTGGAGAACCACTGACATAGCCTTCTGTAAAAACATAGGTTTTTCAGAAAACCGTTTAGAAATTTAGCAGACTTTATTTTTTTCCTTTTAAATCGGCCTCAGGTCATACTGGGCTAATGCTGTGTTTCCATGCACTTAGCCTAACGCGTGGCCATACCCCCCCCCCCTGTACCGCCCTCCCTCTGCCCGTCAGAGGAACATGTCTGAATACCAAGGCCTACTCATGTCACACTAGGTGCAGAATGTATGACACTTTTACAGCTGCCTGGGGTGAGACGGCAAAGAGGCATATGTGACAAATATGGCTCTGCGAGCAAGCCTCGAGCGTCAAGCCCTCCGAGCTGAGTGAGTGATATCAATATTTCAGCCACATGTGTTGCTGCCTGCCTGCCTTTAGCTGGGAAGGAACACATGAGCCGCAGCACAGCCGGCCCCACCCTGCTGCTACCATGCATGCGCCTGTTGTTGGCTTTGCTGCCTTGCCTGCACGGGTCAGATGTCCTGGCAGCCACTGACAGACATGTGTGTGTGTGTGTGTGTGTGTGTGTGTGTGTGTGTGTGTGTGTGTGTGTGTGTGTGTCTGTGTGTCTGTGTGACTGTGTGTGTGTGTGTGTGTGTGTGTGTGTGTGTGTGGCACATATGTGTTTGTGGCACAGATTTATGTTTTGCACTAGCCTCTACACATCTCAAATCACATGTTCATTGTGTCAAACAAGTACAAAAATTGACAATGGAGGAATCCACACACACACACAGGCGCGCGCGTGAGCGCACACACACACACACACACACACACACACACACACACACACACACACAAAGGGAATTCAGTTGCCATAGCAGATAATTTGTCCTGGTAGATACAAATACATATACAGCCATGTACTGTACTGCACCTATAACTGGAACAATGCAGTTCAAACAGAAGATGCTGCAGCTCTACTTTCCCCCTCTCAGTGGGCGTCTGTACATTAGGATGTGTGTTACAGGGCTGCATGGATCAGGATGTACTGTAGCAGGGTGTCATGCAACAAGGGCAAAACCTTAGTTAGCACGGGCAGTAAGTAGGTAAGTAGTCAAGCAAAGAAGGGGAGGATTTCTGTTGCTGTGCTTGTGGTGACACCGACCGACGTGATGACTTCCAAACCACCCTTGGAAGAGAATTCCCCTCGGAGCTATAACATAGCGTGCGAAGAGTGACTCTCTCTCTCTCTCTCTCTGTCCATCTCTCCTTGCAGTGACACGCTGACCGCCTTTTCTGGCCTGCCCTTCCCTGCCGCTCGCTGCTCAAAAGAGTGTTGAGAGACCCGCGTGTGTGATTAGCCCTGGCAACAAACGCTTAAAGGACAGACAAGTCAGTTCTGTTGTCACTAACGTTACATCATTCCCCGCCGTTTTAATGTCCCGAGTCAGTCCACAGACACGCTTGTCCATTAACGGTGACATTGTGGCGGCCGCGCTCGGGGGAAGGATGGGCTTCGCCACTACAGTGGTGGCCGGCATATTACAGGGGATATCAGGCACGTGCGCACACAGACATCAATGGGAGATTGCCCTTTTACCCCGACTGTAAAAAAAAACTACCCTCTCCAGACCACGAATGCAGAATTGACTATAGTGAATCAAATACAATATTTAATATACCCGAAGGCAACATTCAGGAGAATTGGCTTTTTCACAAACTCTCCTGAACTCGAACGTAGCATTTTGCATCTAACAGGAGAACAACAACACACTGCAAGCAACAACAACAACAACAAAATTAAACCACACGGCTTTCGCAACAACACAAATGACAGCTGACTGTGATTCACATAATGTGTGAGCGACCGACAAAAAGATACATTCAATTACCACTATTAGGAAAGAATTGGCCTTGTCTATTATATTCAGCATCATGCACAGGTGGTGGACACTGCATGCACGCACCACACACACACACACACACACACACACACACACACACACACACACACACACACACACACACACACACGTTAATGTGTCCATTTGGTAGTTGTGTGTACTACAAATGTAACCAATGTATATTTGTACACTCTGAGTTAGGCTAAAATTAAATAGATGAACAATGCAATGTATTTTCCATAACATGCACTGTCTGGAAGATATTTTGGATGTAAAACAGGCAATGCCTGAATTTGAGGGAAGAATCAATTTCAGTCGCCCCTTAAATATTAGGAGCCGTGGGAGCTATTAAGAGCTATCGGACAGTAAGCCTTAATTACTTTGGCACATCTACAAGCTTTAGTTTGTCACGACAGTCACGACACGTTGTGAGCTTGACCGTAAATATATCTGGCTGCCCTCATTCCCATTTTTCTCTAGAATGGCTGTGTGCCCAAAAATAGGAATGGGGGGGGGGGAAAGTGGTCGAAAGTGGTCCTAGTGTGGCAGTCTGCGCGCCCCCGCCGCTAACGGGAGCGCGCCTCCATCCATCCCTGGCTGGGAGGAAGAGGAGGAGGAGGAGGATGACTGGAAGGGATGCTGCAAAAAGAGTATTTCCTCTCTAGATAAACCCCCTCCCCAGTACACCTCCCTCTCTATCCATGATGGATGCATGCATGTATGAGCCATGTTAAATTGCCGGGTCATCAGGGGCGTGCATGCGTCCGTTCATTCCAGCACACACACACACACACACACACACACACACACCACGACCAAAAGAAGGAGGGCATTTCATTTTAAACCGACAGGTGCACCTTATTAAGAAGATGCAACAGCATGACCAACCAATCAACCATGACCGACCAACACACTACTGTCAAACAAACCCCCACCAAAAAAAGCAGCAACTTGATGGAAAGTAACATGTATTTATCCACCAGGGTGGAGGATAGATAGCGGGGGTCTGCTAGCTTTAGCCCCAACCAACCACCACCACCACCACCACACACACCACGGCGGGTGGAACCTCGTTGCCTCCCTCCCTTCTATTCCCGTCTCTCTCGCTCTCTCTCCATCGAATATTCGCCACGAAAGAGCACGTTAAATGCGTGGGCTTCACTTACCTCTCTGCCATTGTTTCCACCAGCCAAAAAACGGTTCACGTCCTTTATGAATGGTATCCGTACTGCTGCACAACACGCTTCGGTCCCAGAACGCTAGCGTCGTCAGCCGCCACCATGTCGCCCAATAATAATAGTAGCCTATACTACCGCCGGCCGTGGAACGGGTCGCTCGTGCCGTGGTGGCCGCAGTTCGACGCGTTGCCTCTCGGTTGTGACTCTCTCTCTCCTCCGTGTGGTTGAAGCTGAACCAACCAACCAACCGGGAGCCGGGCTTCTGTTCTGCTCAGTTCTGTTCTGACACAGCGGCGCACGCAACGCGGCGCAGGCAGCCAGGCATGGCGCGGAGGTCACGCAGAAGGAGGTTACCCATGGAATTCTGTAACCCTCCCGCTGTTGTTCTCTAGGGGGCGCTGTTTTGCGAGTTTGGCGGGTTCGATCTGTGGTCCTTGAGGGGGTTCCACTTCCATCATGTGGTCCCACTCCCCAGGCAGCTAAATTATGGAGAGAGAGAGAGAGTTAATAGGTAACCAAATGAACCCTTTTTTAGATCTTTAACTCTTGAGACTGAGAGCGTAAGCTCTTGAGAGTGTAAAATGAAACCAAATGGACCCTTAATTACGGGTCCATTTGGTTTCATGCCGTCAACTTCTCAAGAGTTATTGTTAAACTACTAACATGTAACATCTATTACTTAATTTACAAGAACACAAGTGCAGATAAAGAATGTAGAAGAATTGTTATTTTGATCATTTTATTAAAAATTAAAAAATTGTGTAATTATTTTATCTTTAGGGCTGGATTTATGCTGAATTAATT
The DNA here is from genome assembly GCF_963924005.1 of Protomyctophum bolini. Classification (NCBI taxonomy): domain Eukaryota; kingdom Metazoa; phylum Chordata; class Actinopteri; order Myctophiformes; family Myctophidae; genus Protomyctophum; species Protomyctophum bolini. Next base: position 8,531,713 of record NC_137869.1, read on the forward strand.
GTGCCATACATTTCATAATTTGTGCTGTATCATTTTTATATAGCAGTCCAGCGTCGCGGCGAGCTTCCTACCGGCTGGTCTGCTGTAGGCCTACTGGTGCGGTGGTGCCTCCTCTTGGCCAGGCCAGGCCCCGTAATGACAGTAGGCCTACTTAAAGCAGAAATAACGTGCAATTTAAAATGTTTTTTTTAAATAGTTTGTCTATGTCCCTCAAAGTTGTTACTTGTCACGCCTCGCTCCTCTGCCTTTGAATTTGAGCTTTGACTTATTATTATTATTAGGTCCAAACCACTGGACTGATATTTGGCTTGACCTTAATTATAATGCTTATGTGGTTGATGTTCTGTATTTGCTTAAGTCAAGAAAGGAAGTTGTTGTTACTATTCTTGCCTTTGTACTTGTTTACTAATACTGCAGTCTAATGTTTACTAATTCCGCAGTCTAATGTTTACTAATACTGCAGTCTAATGTTTACTAATACTGCAGTCTAATGTTTACTAATACTGCAGTCTAATGTTTACTAATTCTGCAGTCTAATGTTTACTAATACTGCAGTCTAATGTTTACTAATACTGCAGTCTAATGTTTACTAACACTGCAGTCTAATGTTTACTAACACTGCAGTCTAATGTTTACTAATAATGCAGTCTAATGTTTACTAATAATGCAGTCTAATGATAAAACCAGGCTTGTTTCCATTCCATGCCAGCTTGGAAAATCAACAATGGTGGACATTGTAAACAAAGTGGAAATGCTAATTTGGAACTGAAGACTGAAGGAGAGGAGGAATTATACAAAGTAGGGTGACAAAATCAGTTGAGCTGTTCCTGAGAGCAATTTCCATTGTTGTTGATTGTTCAAAATTGGTTATTTGTGGGGGTAGAAAACACACATGGGAGCCCCAAAAACACAAAAGAAATGGAAAAAGTTTAATTTTATGTTATAGGTCCTTTAGGTTTCATTTGGTTTCATGCTGTCAACTTCTCAAGAGTTATTGTTAAACTACTAACATGTAACATCTATTACTTAATTTACAAGAACACAAGTGCAGATAAAGAATGTAGAAGAATTGTTATTTTGATCATTTTATTAAAAATTAAAAAATTGTGTCATTCTTTAATCTTTAGGGCTGGATTTATGCTGAATTAATTGTGCCATACATTTCATAATTTGTGCTGTATCATTTTTATATATGAGCAGCGTCGCAGCGAGCTTCCTACCGGCTGGTCTGCTGTACTGGTGCGGTGGTGCCTCCTCTTGGCCAGGCCAGGCCCCGTAATGACAGTAGGCCTACTTAAGTAACACAAAAGACAACAAAACATAACAATTTATATAAAAAATATCAAAATAGCATGATTTCAAGTCAACGACACAAATTAGAGCACAATTAGAGCACAAAAGCACTAAAAGAATAGGACCATTGGACCCCAAAAAATGGGGGGTGCACGTACACTGCAAGGCTCAGCCAACATATCTCGCTGTAAATCTGTAATATCACACTGCCTGTAGGCTGCAGTCTCGGAAACCAGACGTTTTTTATTTCCAGGAACAGTGCCTGTAAACTCAGGACTGCCTCCCGCGGTCACCGGCCTGACGTCACACGATTCCATGCCATCAGTAGCCTGAGCTCGCCTCGGTGCCATCATTGCATCAGCATCAGGCATTTAGATTAATTCGTTCATTTATTTAACTAAGTACTTACTTTTGTATTTATTTAAAAACCGCAACACAATCAAACTCCTGGTGTGAAAGTGAGTGTGTCACAGTGTGTGGCTGTGTGCGTGGCGTGCGTGTTGATGAATTCCTCTGACGCTGTGCTGTACTCACGACTCGCGTACTGTAGTATGCCATGCCACACACATGAAAAGCATGACGTGTCCGCCCCCAAGTGGTCACAAAGCAAAACTACAAGCATAGAATCAGAACGAACTTGTTGTCACATCACAGGCAGAGGCACTGAGGCAGTGTGAGCAGTAAAGGCTATTACCAGAGCTATCCTCACTCCTCGCAAATGTATTCACATTTAGAATATATCATTAGACATGATATAGTTCTTGTTTTAATAGGCCAGCTTCTTATTTTAATTGGGTGTTAGGGTGTTATTGGAAGTGAGCTGCGATGAAGAAGTGAGCAAATTAAGTTAGGCTTTTATAATTACCAGGTGCTACGCCGTGCAGATTTCTGCAATGGGTGTCATCACTTATACCTGATGTTTTCTGAGGCTGATTTGAAAACTGTCAAGTGGCATTTCTTCCTCAGCCTATAGTGGGAATTTTGCACGGCTTCCCGGGATATCGTGGATATGCACGGCTTCCCGGGATATCCGTGGATATGCTCCTGCAGGAGGAGGATTCTATAAACGACTTATAAATCCTAAAGCCTTGTTTATACTTCACTGTGCAACGGTCCTATGCTGGAAAATAGCAGATATGCAAACTCACAGCACATCTCATTCAAGACACTGAACTTGTAGATCTGCCATTTTTGCCATCCAAATGCATTATATGGTTAAATGTGATGCAGAAAGTAACTAGAAAAAGTGCCCTTCTGGGCACAGGTCACCACCAGGAGGACAGGAGAGTGTGTGATGTTTGGCAAAATGTTTAGGAGTAATTTAAACATGTTTGTTTGTGTGTGTGTGTGTGTGTGTGTGTGTGTGTGTGTGTGTGTGTGTGTGTGTGTGTGTGTGTGTGTGTGTGTGTGTGTGTGTGTGTGTGTGATGCAACTTGGCCTGTTGTAGCGCCACCATGAGGCTGATGGCTTCAATTGGGAAGCCGTGGATATGCACGGCTTGGGACTGCCATGTCTTCCTTCTCAGAATGCATTTCTTTCATGTGGATTCCAAGGGATTCGATTTCCGTGCATATCCACGGCTTCCCAAACCCACTTCCACTTCCCACTATGCTGAGGAAGAAATGCCACTTGACAATTTTCAAATCAGCCTCATGGTGCGTCTCTCTCTCTCACAGACACAGACACACACACACACACACACACACACACACACACACACACACACACACACACACACACACACACACACACACACACACACACACACACACACACACACACACACACACACACACACACACAAACATGTTTAAATTACTCCTAAACATTTTGCCAAACATCACACACTTTCCTATGCCCAGAAGGGCACTTCTTCTAGTTAATTTCTGCACCTCTTAGGGCCCATTTAACCATGTATTTGGATGGCAAAAATGGCAGATCTGCAAGTTCAGTGTCTTGAATGAGATGTGCAGATGAGTAGAAGATTGAGATCACTGTGAGCCTCAGCCAGCCTGTGATGTGACAAAGAGTTAATTCAGATTCTATGATTTTAGTGGACGTTTTGCTTTGTGTCCACTTGGGGGCACTCACGTCATCCTTTTCAAGCATACATTTGTGGAATATAATTATACTGTGTCAGATAGATTCATCAAATTCTTAACTGTGTACACACAAGACACACACGCACCGCGCGTGCGCGCGCACACACACACACACACACACACACACACACACACACACACACACACATTTTTAATCTAAAGAAAGAATCAAACTAAACAATGCCATCCATCTCTCTGGCGGCTATCAAATGTGTGCTATGATAATGTGACTGACCGTCAATCAATGTGTATTAAAACAAAGTATAATTTTCCGCATTAACCCCTCCAATGCATGGCTTTCCGAAATGACATAATGTTATGTTTAGAGCCGAATTTAAAAAATCACACCCGTGTGAAGTGAGGGGCCATCTTATCATCATACATCATCTCATTCCGGTCAATCACAATTTGCATGCATCCTCGCCTTCGTCTTTTACACAATGTTTGTGTTTACACAAACCCTCAAAGTAAGTCAAACCTGGTTGCCACTGCCAAGTCTATGGATTTTAATGTTTGTTTAACGTGGTTATGATGTAATTTGAATGCCTGTCACGTTGTGAGACAGGTGTATGGACCCACTAGAAACAGATGGCAGGCAATAACATTTATTTTAAAAAAAAAGGACAGGACAGTGATACAGTAGAACACTAGACGCAGAACACAACACATGTCTCAAGCAGTGAGTATAGCCTCATACACACATATCAAACGCATTTTCTGTGTTGAATGGCCGCCACAATGCAATTCCAATGCTGGAGAGCCTCCCTGGGGCTTGGTCTGCATGAGGAGTGGAGAGTGAGACAGGTGTGTAAGTGTAACTGGGATTGAGGTGAGCTGTAAATGTGGGAGTGGCCAAAGTAGACAGAGACAGTCTCTCTCTCTCTCTCTCTCTCTCTCTCTGTCTGTCTAAGAGAGAGAGAGAGAGACAGAGACATGAGGAGAGACAGAACGTGACATTGCCAATGGATTTTAATGGTTGTTTAGGCTAGTAAATGACAACCTAAGAGTAAAGACGTCATCTGGCTGATATAAATATGCCCCTACGAGTGTATGCTCATATATATACTCATATATGCCTAAGTGTGCTCTTGAGGGAGTCTAGATCAAGTCCTTATCTACAAACAAATTCCACCTAAGAAAACATTGGTGAATGTTTGAATATCAATCAGAACGGCGTGAGTGCGTTTTCCTTGAGAACATTGAGAAAATGTTTCCTACTCTGTATCCTTGTGGCTTTTCACTCTTGTATGAATCCCAGTGTGCTGCTTTTTGCACTTGCTTCATGCGTAAACGTCTTACCACACTCTGAGCAACTAAAGGGCTTTTCCCCAGTATGAATCCTCATGTGAACTCTCAGAGGTTTATCCTTATTAAAGGTTTTGCCACATACTGTACAACTGAAGGGTTTTTCTCCTGTATGAATCATCATGTGCATTTTCAGATTACCCATTTTGTTAAAGCATTTGGCACACACTGTACAACAGAAGAGTTTTTCTCCTGTATGAGTTATCAAGTGTTGTTGAAGAGAATACAGTGAATGAAAGTCTTTGCCACACTCTGTACAATTAAATGGTGTTTTGCCGGTATGAACTCGAATCACATGTCGTTTCCGGTAGTATTCACAAACAAAGCCTTTGCCACACTCCGTACAAGAAAACGGGGTTTGCCCTGTATGAATCATCATGTGTCGCTGCAGATTTACATTCTTGATAAAGCCTTGGCTACAAACTCCACAACTGAAGGGCTTTTCAACTGCATGAGTAAACATGTGTTGTTTGAGACAAGTCTTGAGAGTAAAGCCTTTGCTACAGACTGTACAACAAAACTGTCTATTACTATTAATCCTGATGTGGCTTTTCACCTTTGTATGAATCCTCATGTGCCTTTTTGCATTATGTTCAACCCTAAACATCATACCACACTCTGAACAACTAAAGGGTTTTTCCCCGGTATGAATCCTCATGTGATTTTTCAGAGTTGCATCATTATAAAAGTGTTTGCCACACTCTGTACAACTAAGGGCATTATCCCCTTTATTATGTATCCTCATGTGCAATTTCAAAGTTGTATCACAACTATAGCTTTTGCCACACTCTGCACAACTAACAGGCTTCAGCTTTTCCCTTGTATGAATCTTCATGTGGCTTTTCAGACTGCTCTTGGTCTGAGAGCTTTTGCTACATATTTTACAAGTGAAGGGCCTTTCCCCTGTATGCATTCTCATATGTATTTTCAGAGAACCAATTGAACTAAAGCCTTTGCCACACTCTGTACAACTAAAGCCTTTGGTCCTTGCGTGATTCCCTGCAGTGGCTGGAGTTTGTTTAGATGATTTGAGGTCGAGCTTGTTGTGTAGAGACGATCTGTGCCCTTCCACATCACGTGTTTTGTGTGATTTCAGTTTGTTTAAATGAACCAACTTATCTTCCCTGGTCTCCTCACACTCATCACTGTCTTCTTCGGTGTCACATTTGGAAGAGTTTGAAGAGAGCGGCTGGTCGTCATCATCACTACTGTGTTTTGATGTTCCACAGTCCTCTACATCAGCGTGTGTTTTGATGTGTTCAGTTTTGTTTTCATCATGATCATTTTTCACTGCTAGTAAAGTCAATGTTGACTCATCAGACAGACTCATTTGGTGTTTGAAGTAGGCCTACTGTAGCTCCTCCTGTTTCATCAGTGGAGGATCTGTTTCCTCTGCTTTACCGACAGGATGCTGCAGGAAGTCTAGAGTAGTAGTCTAGAGTATGACAAAAATATATGGCTGTTTGTTGCAAATAGTAGCACAATACTGAGTTCACAATTCAACATAGGCTACTGCAATATATTGTGATATTGTTAAGGCAATATATTGCAGTTTTATTATTTTGAATCGAACTGTCATATGCAAATTTGATCTGCTCCACTGTAGACTATTCACAGATGCAGTCATATATTGCATACACTAAAATGCCCCCACGGTTACATTCACTATACCACACTTGTTTTGTGTGCTTACATAAAGTTTAACATGTTTTAGAGGGTATGCCGGTCATCAAATTATTGCAAATAAATCCCTATGATTTCAAGGCTTCATGGGGTGTGTAATTGATAGAAAACATATTTTTTTTGTCTATGTCAAAGAAATAGAAAACCCTCAAAATAAATGATGATAAAAAAAAGAAAACATATTTTTTGGGTGAACTACTCCTTTAAGGCAAGCCCAATTACAGACAGGCTCTTTGAAAATAGCCAATCCACAAGCTCACAATGCATCACAATGCAACAAGTTGTCAGCTGGTAGATCTGCTCTTTTCAACATGCTTTGAAAAATTCAGATTTCTTTCTAAAACACACATCTAATAAATAAACAGATGAAACCAAAATAAAGAATGAAAGGCTAATTAAACTTACTGTGGTTAGGGGAGTGCTGGTCTGGGTCTGGAGAGTTCATCTGGACTCCACACACTGGACTAAAATTAAAACATTAATAATAATCACGTCAATATAATTACATTACATTGGTGTGACATTCAGATGAGTTAACTAGAGTCTGACTAATACCATATTTTTTTGTTCCAATGCTGATATAGATTTTGGACAGTCTCAGACCACCTGATGTAAAATGTAATTTCACAAAATCTGCATCATGTTATCAGACATTAAAGGGTCATTCCACTCATTTTCAAGATTTTACTATATGTAATTAATATACCTTAGAGCTGGTGTGTGGAAATAATACAAAAAAGTCCCCCTCCCTTTCTGTGTTTCTTAGAACTGGAGGTCACACCCGTGTGAACTGAGTGGTGCACTGGTGCAGCTCCCTCTCCCCCCACCTCTCCCTCTCTCTCTCTCTCTCTCTCTCTCTCTCTCTCTCATTAGCAAGCAACATTGCAGCACTATCCCTCTCTGTTTCTGGCACCCCATACTGGTACCCTATAGTCATATACTGGTGCTCATGACCACATACATACATACATACATACATACATTCAACCACCTGACCAAGATTTTGGAAAAGGCGGAGGTTCACCCCAGGGTAGAAGAAGTCATTCTCTCAGTGGGCATCAACTGCAAGGACAATGATACAGACCAGACCTCCTATAGGCAGCTAAGTGGAATGCACAAGGAGGCACAACGGACCTTTCCCAACGCCAGCATCCACATTCCCCTCATCAACTTCTCCCAGTTCCTAACAGTCAAACAGAAAAAGAACCTCACACTCATGAACCAGTACATCACAACACATTTCCCATACATCCCACCAGTTGACCCTGACCAGTTTCACACAAAACCCGACAACATACACTGGACACACACCACAGCAGTCACAATATTTAACCATTGGTGCACACATTTAAATTTTCCCTAAACAGGAGCCGCAGCCTGGATTCCTGCCCTATCTCTCCTCTTCCTCTGGTACCTACCTTGTTCCCCACAGGCTCCCCTCCTCCTCCTCCTCCTCCTCCTCCTCCTCCTCCTCCTCCTCCCTCTCCTCCCCCCTCCCCCCCTCCCCCCTCCCCCACACCGCCCACCACCATTCTTCCCCCCTCTTCCTCTCAACGTCCAACAGCCATTCAGTCCCTCCGACCAGCACCTGACCCCCACTCCAATGTGTTGAACCTGTCCAGGTCCGTCCGTCTCACGGCCGCAGAGGCCCAGTTGCTGGAGAGGGGTCTCGCCTACATTCCTCGACCCACAGGGACGGATTGGGAGGCACTTCGAAGGGACACACATAGATACCATAGGAGACTTAAATTAATAGACTACTTCCAAAACACACAGACAGACGGACCTACACCCTTTGTCCTGCCCTCCACCTGGGAGCCTAAACTCTCCCAGGTGGACGGCAGGATACGAGACCTCATACAGCTAGATAACCATACACTTAATCAGTACCACCCATCACCAGACAGACCGGACAACCTGACCACAGACGAACGGAACAGCATCACAACACTGCGGAACAACACACAAATAGTTATTAAACCAGCTGATAAAGGTTCAAAAATAGTCATTTTAGATAATTTCCAATACACATATGAAGCCAACAGACAACTATCCAACACTAGATATTACACTCACATAGCAGCCAGCATACAACCACAGACTCAGATCAAACTCAGACAAATCATTACAACACTTTATCACCAAAACTACATCACCTCCAAACAACGCGACTTCCTCTATGGACCCGATAACCCCAGACCTAGGATTTTCTATCTACTACCCAAGATCCACAAGGATCCTCAGACTTGGACTATTCCCTTCGAGGTGCCTCCCGGCAGACCCATAGTATCAGACTGCAGCAGTGAGTCCTACCACATAGCACAATATATAGACCACTTCCTCAACCCCCTCTCCACCATACACGCCAGTTATTTAAGAGACACATATGATTTCCTGGAAAAAATCAAGCCCATAGCTGTGCCACCACACACATACATTTTCACCATAGACATTGACAGCCTTTACACTAACATACATACAGCCACTGGTTTACAGGCAGTTAGAAACCTCTTCCAGGCACACCCGGACAACACTAGACCAGACAATGCCATTTTACAACTATTAGAACTTAGTCTCAATTGCAATGATTTCACATTTAATAACAAACACTATTTACAGATAGAGGGCACAGCTATGGGCAAGAAATTTGCACCCGCTTATGCCAACATTTACATGAGTGAGTGGGAGAGAGAGGCCTTGGCAAAGTGTCCACTACAACCCACCATGTATTTCAGATTTTTAGATGACATCATAGGGCTCTGGCCACACACCTTACAACAGTTTGATAACTTTTTACAGATCTTGAACACACACCATGCTTCCATAACCATCAAACACATAATTCATCCAACAGAGATTAACTTCCTGGACACCACCGTATTTTTTCATACAATAGACCAGACACATAAACGACTACTGACAAAAATATATTTTAAGGACACAGACACACACGCACTACTCCACAAACACAGTTACCACCCAAAGCACACTTTTGCAGGCATCATCAAATCACAAATCATTCGGTTTTTCAGGATTTCATCCAATAGGGAACACTTCAATCAGGCCACACACACACTCTTTACAGTCCTCCGAAGGAGAGGTTATAGTAAAAGACTTTTACGTACCATCAGGAGCAATGCCCTGGCCTCTCTCTCCCCCACCCAGTCACTCTCCACCAACACTCTGCCTCCTACCCCTAACCCTCTCATCCCCAATTCTAACCCTAACCTCAATCCCAGCTTTCTTCCCCAGCCACCTCAGAGCATGCACCCGGATCAGAGGCCCCTCTCTAGCGCAGGGACAGGGGCGGACCTGGACGGGGCCCACACATTACCCTCTCCTCTATGTCTTCCCTCCTCCAACTCTTCTTCTCTCACCATCCAGGCCATCGGCTCCTCTACAATTAAAACATTACTCCCATTCATAACCACATTTTCACATACACTCCAACCACTTCACCACAAATTTAAACAAAATTTCACCACTACACAACAATCCTACCCCCCATTACAAGCACATCAAGTCATTTCAGCACTTAGAAGGAACAAGAACCTGGGAGACCTCCTTGTGCATTCCAAATTTTCCACTTTACCTCCCAAGCCCCCACAGCCACATACACTCCATTTCAAACCCCGCAAATTCATCAACAACCCCCATAGTCACACTTCCTCCCCCATTACGGACCCTCTGTCTCTGACCACACCCAACATAGTCTACATCATCACCTGCACACAATGTCATAAACACTACATAGGAGAAACCGGACACACACTAGAAACACGACTCAAACAACACTTATATCACATCAAACGAGCAGACATAAACACAACCCTATACACACACTTTCAATCCCATTCTATCGCTAACCTCATCATTTCAGGTCTGGAATGTGGAGTCCGATGGACCAGTGGACAGCGGAAACTCATGGAGCACAGATGGATTAAAAAATTACTAACTGTAACACCCACTGGTCTTAATGAAAGAAGTTGATTTTTATCTCTTTCTGTTCTTTTATCTGTCCCATCAATAAATGGTTTCCAGGCCTTGCTGTGAACTTTTACTCCTTTATGGTTTTAGGTGGTTTTATTACTGTCTATTTTTATATCCACTTTACCCTTGGGTTTTAGAAGACATTTCGGACATTGGTTTAGGTATGCGGTCTAGCTTAACTTGGACTCAGGGGGGTGGACGCCTCTGCCTTGCATAGTCCCCAGTGAATAGGCATTTTGCCCTTCACTGGTAACCTTATTTTGGATTTGTTTTAAATATAGGAAGGTTTTATGGGCTGGGCTTTTTACTAAAAAGCCCCCCCTTTTAAAATACTACACACATACATACATACCCACCTACATACATACATTTCAGACGTTTTAGCAGTTTTTAAGGACCCACTTTTAGGCCAGTGCACCAGAGCAAGCTTTTGCCTTTTTTTAAACCCCACCCATTTTAACCAAATACATACATACATACATACATACATCCCACCCATTTTAACCAAATACATACATACATACATGGGTACATAGGTGTACACGGACATTGCTGGTTGTAGGAGTGGTTGCACCACTGAAAAATCATTAACATTAATGACATAGTAAAATCTTGAAAATGAGTGGAATGCCCCTTTAAGTTGTCTTGCCTTGGCAAAGGAGTGTTAAGTGATTTTGAATTAATTAGTTGGTAAACTTTTAATTAAGCAGACCGACAATAGATTCAATATTGTTTTGCTCTTACCTTGTAAATTATTTTTGTTTTCTCCTTTTAGGCATTTTTCTACCACATTTTCCCCGTTCATTTATTCTACCTCTCTTCTTTATTCACATACTAACACACAATAGCCTACATTTGCTCTAGTCTTGTATAATCATTGTGATTTAGCCAATACCCCCTTATTAATAAAACAACTCATATTGTCTCATTATAAGACAATTTACCTTTTTGAATTCCTATTACAACTTCACATCGATCAAATAATGCTGATTGCTGTTGTTAAGTGCACACATACAGTATGCACACATGGCATCAAAGCAAGGTTTGGTGTGCTGGCACACTATACACTCTCTAATCATACTTTATCATTCGTTTACATTTGATACGGTTCACTAATGTTATTGTCTTTCTTCTGTTGTAGCATGTAACACTTTGTAACAGGCTCCAACCAAAACAGAGAATTACAATTTACAATTTAGGCATTTAGCAGAGGCTCTTGATCCAGAGCGACTTACATTTAAGCAAAAACAAAAAACATGGCATACATCACATAATATATAAAAAAAGTAGTTATCATGAATCATGTATAAACTAAGAACCCAACAGTGGAGTATCTATGTCAACTATACATACTATACTATATTATATATTATACAATATACATGTGTACTATAAAGTGCTATGACTACTAGAATAGAGTGAACCGGCCAAGCCTTACCGTGCTTTTGCGGTTTCTGCGGGGATCCTTCTCTGGAGTGGAGAAGCTGCCTTAAGTTCTTTGGACTATCCTGTTCTTCACGTCAACAACTGTGGAGGAAAACTCAATATGGGAGTTGAAGACGCATCACATTATAAGACAGAAAGAAGTGTAACACATGAGCTCAATAAACATTCAGGGTGGTGGCACCGTAGTTCTCTGGAGAAAACGGAGAGATAGAGAGCCTATAGTTCTCCAGAGATAAGAGAGGAATGTGCTTGTGTCTTGGGGGCAGTCTGTAACAACTTACCAAGGTCAAAGACGAGACATGAAAATGTGTTGTCCGGAGGTCAAGAAAAAAAGAAACACATAAATGTGTAAATACACTTCTTTTGAGACAAAAGTATTTGTAGTGCAAACTTTTTACTTTAAAGTCTCAAAAGTTCATTCAGTATAACTAAAATAAATAAGTGAAGACCCTTGTTCTAGTGTTTACAGCAACACATACATACAATGTGCTCCATCAATGTCATTCATCGCGACAGAGGTAAAAATAATAAAAGAAGAAATGCCATGTTGAAGCCTATTACGTTATTAGTTGTTCATCATGTGGTATAGGCAATGTGTCATAACAAACAGGACCTACTAAGTCCTAGTAGGTCCTCTTTGGACTAAATCTCCATCTGATTCTAACTTTTTTTAGAATCTGCAGAACAATTCAATAGGAAGAGCTTTTATTATCTGCTGAAAAATGAATTGTCCAGTTTGGGAAATATAAATAAACATGACCTTGACCATAACAATTCACTTGAGTAAAAGTACACAAGTATTCAAAGCATCAAAGTGTACATAAAGTAACAAAAGTACTCATTGTGCAGTAGGTCTCATATCACACATTTTAAAATTTTGTATAAAAGTAATTTGGAAAAAGCAGATCTAAGATCACACCGTGCCGCGGCGCACTGTGAGCTTGTAGGTCGCCACGATGCATACTGTGAGCTTGTAGATCGGCTATTTTCAAATTGTCAAAGAAAAAAGCAACTAGTAACTTAAGGCTGCATGATCACACACATTTGAATGTTTGGAATTGTTTGGAGGGTCCCTGGCACAAAATGTTTTCAGATGAGGGTCTGTGGCCAAATTAATTTGACTTGAAAAAGTTTGAAAACCATGGTTTAAACAACATTAAGGGAGAAAGCCCAAAATAAGCAAGTAAGTGGCTTATGATAAGCAGACTTGGCAGACATTCCCAAGTCAACACAATGCCTCATGCTTATATTCTCTGCTAGGACACTGAATTCAGATATAACCATAACAATGTGCACTGGTTCGCACGCACGCACGCACACACACACACACACACACACACACACACACACACACACACACACACACACACACACACACACACACACACACACACACACACACACACACACACACACACACACACACACACACACACACACACACACACACACACACACACACACACACACACACACACACACACACACACACACACTGTTAAAGACAAAGTTAATAGGAGACCAATGTAAACAAGAACACAACTATATTAAATCTAATAATTCTCTCTGAACCTGGATCATCAGTAGGCTAAAGGATCATCAGTTGTTTTGTATTCTTTTCCAGTGGTGGAAAAAGTACTCACATGTTCAATATTACAATATAGAAATCTGGCATCAAGATGTACTTAAAGTGGAGAAGTAAAAGTACTGGAAATTGAAACGTAAAGTAGCCTACAAATGCCTCAAAAATGTACTTAAATGTACTTAGTTACTTTAGCACCTGGTGAGAGCAGGAGTGGACCTGGACGTAGGAGGGAGACAGGAGTCTACCCACAGAGCCTATAGTCCCTCCACGTGCCAGATTGATGCGATCCTCCCACATACCCTGCAGTCCTGGCAGAGTAGTTCAGGAGGAACGGATTGTGTGGCCCTGGTTTTTCCCTAATGGGACTGATCGAGGGTAGCTACTGGGACGTACTGTAAGTCGGGACTTGATCACTCCGGCTGGGTCACCTGAGTGAGGGGTATGATGTTGGGAGACCTGAAACCCCCATTGACCTTGGGATACATCACTGAGGATACGTCCCAGATGCATCCATTAGTTATTTAGTGACTCAGAGGAATAGACTACGTGACAACCAGGAATAGTCTGGTTACCACCAGAGAGACGGCCGGGTGGCAGCCGGGATGTAGACGGCACCCGGGTGCAGTGTGGGTTGGGCAATACTCAACTTAAGCTACTGTACAAAGCTACAAATTCGCTATGTAGTTGTGTATCTTTGTATCTGCATCTGCCAGTGTGAATGCATCATGAGGATGATTGTGTGGCCTATAATTCATGAATGCCAGTATGTTAGTATAGAAGGCATGACATTCAGAAGAATGCTCTCATGAGGCTATAATTATTACATTCCTCATGCAGAGGATCAATGGCTGTCTCAGTTGACCTTGAGCATGGGGACACTCAGACTCAGTGAGCCGACACTCAGTGTGTGTGTGTGTGTGTGTGTGTGTGTGTGTGTGTGTGTGTGTGCGTGTGCGTGCGTGCTACTTAATTAGCTAATGGACCACAAAATGGTCCAGGCCAATACGGAGAAGCTGACATTAGGCCACTGATCTGATCCGTTTCACCTCAACAACTCCTGCTTTGTCGTCGATCATCATCATCTGCTGGACAGTAACTAAAGTGCATGTACAGTACTCAAATAAAAGTACTGTACATAAAGGAGTAGTTCACCCTCCCCCCCAAAAAAACAACTGGCTCCTTTCTAAGCGATGACTCAGCGGCTCTACTCCGAGTCCCTCTAGGCTCTAGGGTGAACTTCTCACCCTCTCTAAGGGAGATGCCAGCCAGCCAGCCACCCGTCTGAGAAATCTCATTTGGGCCGCTTGTATCCGCAACCTTATTCTTTCGGTCATGAACACATGAACAAAAACTAAAACATCCATTCAATTAGTCTTGATTGTGGTGAGTAACCGTCTCGATAGACAAAACGTCATTTGGCGGGTGAACTATCCCTTCAACCGTTTCCGTCTGATGGATATGCTACGCGCTTCATTTCTGACTTCAACATCCCTCTCGTTAAAAACATTAATGCTTTGGAGCTTCTAGCGATATAATAGACTCCAGACCAAGGCAAGCTAACAAAATATTTCTCCGGTTTTCTTCCGGCTTCAGAGTAAAAGCGGCCATGTCTTTCCGGCACCCCAGAGCTACTATTTTGAAGGCATCCCGGCACCGATTGTGTTAAGTAACAGAGTCGAGTCAAAATATTTTGAAACTAGCAGATCACAAAACGTCAATCTGCTATTTTCTAATAGCCAAAGTATAGGTTATGTGTATTTTGCAGTAATATGTTTTCAAATAATTGCAATTTAAAAAACAAATACAATCTTTTCCTCTTACATGTGCCTACTCAAGTAAAGTAAAAGTAATTAATAAATAATAGAGAAAATACATCATAAATACTGAAAGCAGATGCATGCACATAGGCCTATATGTAAACTGTTATTTTACATTTTCCAGCTATTTGCAAAAAATATAAAAATATAAAAATATACATAATAAATATAAAACAATAATCTGGCGACCCCTGAGGTAATCTGGCGACCCCCAGGTTGAGAAGCCCTGCAGTAGCCTATACTTACCTAGTCAATGTAATAAGTTACATTCCATGGATCATGCTCTTTTGAGAGCACACGGACTTGACATCCATTCATTTAGGAGTCGGCCACATAATCTCACAGAGTGGTCTGATGAGCTACGACCGCACCGACCGGCAGCTATACACATTGACTATGTCTATATACTTACTGTAGCCTGGCCATGACAACGACTGAGGCTAAGGAAGATAAATGATAAAAAAACAACAACACACAACAAGGTCACAGGCATAAATCAGCTCAATCAATTGTTTGTGTGTGTGTACGCGCGCGTGTGTGTGTGTGTGTGTGTGTGTGTGTGTGTGTGTGTACGTGTGTGTGTGTGTGTGTGTGGTACACCTTGGCCTGACTGTGCACATAAATGCAGGATCTACCCAGTTTATCCCTGCATGCCAACTGCAATACCACTTACCACTCACTCCGCTGCCTGGCTTTCCTCCAAGCAGGCTGAGGGGAACAACTCTTGCATCAAACTGGGCCCTGTGCCACCTCACACACACTTTAGCATGTGTTGTAATACAGTAGACGAATCCACAGAGGGGTGCCCTGGGCGCAGTCATTACTGAGGTATACAGTTAATGTACACCTCAGCACTGATTTGCTACACCTGGCCTAAAGGGCAGAGGGCACTGCTTTTGGTGTTAGCATCATGTTATGCTTTATAGCTATTGAAAAATAGCAGACCTACAAGCTCGTAGCGCGCCACTCGTCTGCTATTTTTGAAAAATCGAAGAACGTTTTTTTGGAATCTGATCTCAGGTCAAAATGGGTTAACGCTATAGGAACGTCCACATACAGTACATGCTATCATCCTCTCGTTTCATCTACACTGTAGTATAATCAGTGTGTGTGCCGCGGCCTCTGCCTCAGCTCACAGCTTCACTTTGTGGCGTTCAGACAGAGTATGGGTTCTACGCCGTTCAGACTATGGGTTTTATGGGTAAATCTCCCATTTGGCTTAGAGTAGGGCAGCCTAGAGATGAGGCAGCCAATCATGAAAGTGTCTATACTCACAGCTAGAAGGTCCTGGGTTCGATTCCCGCTCGGGGCACTGTGGGTGCTGGCGGCGTGTTTCCTCCTCCGCGTCATCAGTGCCCATACCCGAAGGCGGGGTTGGCGAAAGGGCCTTTCTGTGTGGAGTTTTCATGTTCTCCCCGTGTCCCCTAGGGTAGGTACCCTCACAAAAACATGCAGGAATCCTGGTCTCTAAATTGCCTCCCCCTGGCCAGCCGGGGCGCCTGATGGAGGGGAAAGGAACTGGTTGGAATAACGTGTTCCTTCCACGCGCTACGTCCAACCAGGGAAACTCCCCCCTGTCAGGTGTAAAGGAGCAACTTGGACACTCAGGCATGAAGGGAGCATGAGTTAAGTCCGTTGCTCTCCCCAGGTTGGCGGAGGGTGTGTAGAGCCCAGGATCACAGTAGATGATTGGCACAGGGGTGAAAAATGGGTTACAAAATCGTGGGATAAAAAAAAAATATATAAAATAAAATAAAAGTGTCTATACTACAGTCACTGCTAGAGGTAGTATAGTGAATGTAGTCCAGGATGCTTTTCAAGCACCTGGCAAAAAAGGGGGATGAAGAAAATATAAAACAAACTCCAAAACAGGAGACCTTTTTTTGTATGATTTAGTACAAAAAAATAAACAATCTTACATGGTTGTATAACTTGTATAATACTGTAAACTCAAGCAAATGCAATCAGTAAACATGATACACTCAATACTAACCCGTTAAAACAGGGACAGCATCTGTTGTCATTTTAGATTTTTTTGCGTTGGCTATTGAAAAAAAGCAGATCTACAAGCTTGCAGCGCGCCATGCCGTGCTTGCGAGCTTGTACATATGCTATTTGTGTGTGTACTGTGTGTGTGTGTGTGTGTGTGTGTGTGTGTGTGTGTGTGTGTGTGTGTGTGTGTGCGCGCGTCTGTGTGTGTGTGCGTGTGTGGGTGCGTGCGTCCACGGCCACAATTTTGGCACAATTGTTTTAGAAAACTACTGGTTTAGAATAGCCTGGTTCCAGACCACGGAGTGGCCTGGTTCCAGACCACGGAGTGGCCTGCTTCTCGAAGCTCCAGTCTGATAATCAGGTTAAAATAGTCCATGAGGGGCGGCAGTGGCTCAGCGGTAGAGTGGCCGGTGGAGCAGCCAGATCATGGCAACCATGAGGTTCCCGCAGTTCGATCCCGGGCTCCCCTAGAGTTAGTGTCGAAGTGTCCTTGAGCAAGACGCTGAATCCCTAATTGCTCCCGATGTGCAGGTTGGTGCAATGGTGCCTGGTATGCAGGTTTCTGCCATCGGTGTATAAATGTGTGTGCGTGAATGGGTTAATGTAATGCACAATCTATGCAAAGGGCTTTGGATAAAAGCTATATACTGTAAATGCACCATTTACCATTTACGTTGCATGAGCCAGAGCCCCAAAATCGGGGCTATGATCATCAAACGAGTGTATTAAATTGTTTATAGGGTCAAGTAAATTTTTGAAGGCATTGGTAGAATCGGCTTCAGGTCTTAAATGGAATATAGAACCGTTTGCGATAAAATCAGACCCGACTCTGTTTTACCAGTAAAAACACGACATAAAAAGTTTCCTGTTTGGCATCGGCAAAAAGTATTTTTTACATTTGGAGCTGAAACAGCAGACGATTGTTTCAATGAATAGCCGTCATCAGCCCTTAACCCATTCTGACGGGGCACCCATTTTGGTGTTGGCATCATGTTATGCTTTAGCTATTGAAAAATAGCAGATCTACAAGCTCATAGCGCGCCACCGAGTGGCGCGCTACGAGCTTGTAGGTCTGCTATTTTTGAAAAATTCGAAGAACGACTGACATTTTTAGAATCTGATCTCAGGTCAGAATGGGTTCATCAGACCAGTGTGTGTCCAGTGGTAAACCTCGTATGAATCTGATCTCAGGTCAGAATGGGTTAAGACCATATGGAGCCAGTATGGACGTTTCCTACATATTGATGTTGTTGTCAGCCATTGGTCCGACGTCGCGTTGCCCGACTAACCCTAACCGTACCGGCCATGGACAGTAAGTACACACAAGGAGACGTTGTTGTATAGCGCAGTTACATCATGTGTTCGCTTTGACGGCAGTAATTTCACTTTTGCGTGTCCTAGTCGTCTACTCGCGGTATAGGAGTATGTAGGAAATATCCATATATGGTCTGATAAGGAGCATATACTGTAGGTGACTATCGGTTGATAACATGGTCTGATAAGGAGCATATAGGTGATTACCGGTTGATAACAGGTGCAGCAGCAGTAGTCCTGTGCGGCTGCTTGCTGCTGACCGTACTTGCGGTCCTGCTGACCGTACTTACGGTCCTGCTGACCGTACTTACGGTCCTGCTGACAGTACCTACGGTCGCCTCCAAACCGTCAACAACATCCGTCTTCTTTCTCTCCCGGACCTGTGCTTTCCTCTTGGCGTGTTTGCGGTGGGCTCTGCGCGGCAGTGGCAGGCCCGCTCCGGGTATGAGCTTAGTATTAGCGCCCCCTAGTGCTAGAACAGGAGGAGGAGGAGGAGGGGAGCTGCTCTCCTTCAAGGAGAGCTGCATCATCACGGTGTTGACGGCCGCCGCGTGGCAGCAGCGAGGGTAGTGCCTGAAGCACTCGAAGGTGTCCTGGCAGCTGCTGTGGTAGGAGGAGGCGGAGCCCACCACCACGCGCACCGCGGCCGCCGCCGCCGCCGTCCGTGAGGGCGTGGCAGAGGAGGCGGAGTCTGTGTGGGCGTGGAGAGGACGCACGCTGAGCGCCAGGAGGGAGCGCAGGGAGAGACACTGGTTCACACACCTCCTCTGGAATAATAATAATGATAACAAACTTTATGAGAGTGTGGACATAGACTGTGGACATAGACTGTATAGTTAGTCATGGGCCTGTACCAGTCCAGATTATAGAACAATGTGAAAACAAGGTGGAAGTGGAAGGTTCTGGTGGTGGACGAAGCCCACATGAACCATAGTCACTTTTCATTTCATAGAATGCAGTGCAAAGTGCATTATAGGGTAAAAAGACAAATAAGGCAGAACAGTGAGCATTAATAGTTAAGTACTAGTTACTTTATACCAAATTGCAAAAACAAAAAGTAAAAACTAAACCCAATGAGACGTTGAAAAGGTATAATAACCATCCAATCACCTGCATGGACAGCAGGTCTTTAAAGGTATAATAACCATCCAATCACCTGCATGGACAGCAGGTCTTTAAAGGTATAATAACCATCCAATCACCTGCATGGACAGCAGGTCCTTAAAGGTATAATAACCATCCAATCACCTGCATGGACAGCAGGTCTTTAAAGGTATAATAACCATCCAATCACCTGCATGGACAGCAGGTCTTTGCGCACCATGTGGCGGAAGTTGGGTTTGAGCAGCAGGTAGACCAGCGGGTTGTAGAGCGTCGACGACTTGGCGAAGACGGCGGGCACGGCGAACGCCATGGGCGGGATGGAGTCCACGCGGCCGAACGCCGCCCACATGGCCACCAGGGCGTAGGGCGTCCACGCCACGAAGAACCCGATGCACACCGCGATGCTCAGCTGTAAGGGGAGAGAGACACACACCTCAATGGACTGATGGGATGAGCCACAAACACTTTACCAGATCTCCAAGTGGGCCCTGCAGGTCCAGAACCACTGCACTTACCGCAGATCTCACATTACGCCAGTGCTTGCTGCACTCCATTGGTTGGCCTAACCCAAATCCAGGGTCAATTTCAAAATTCTCTTAATAACATATAAGGCATTATACACGTTCTGGCTCCACTTTACATCTCTGAACTACTGCATGCAAAGCCAAACATGAGATCTCTCAGGTCCTCCGATAAAGGCCTTCTGTCTATTCCGACAGGCGACAACTATAGACTTAAAACTAAGGCTGACCGTATAGCATTTGCAGTGGTTGCTCCGTCTTTGTGGAACGCCCTGCCCTTTGAGCTAAAAATAAATGCAGAGTCTGTCGACTCTCTGTTTTAAGAACTGGTTAAAAACGTATTTATTTATTTTATGATGTATTTTTACTTTGCTTTCTATTGTGTGTGTGTGTCCTTCAGAACAAGCTTGTCTTATTATTATTGTTATGTTTGTGTGTGTGTGTGTGTGTGTGTGTGTGTGTGTGTGTGTGTGTGTGTGTGTGTGTGTGTGTGTGTGTCCTTCAGAACTTGTCTTTCAGGCTTGCTTTGGCTCAAGAAGTGTCAGTAATGTACTCATGATTAGATGTCAGCTGTTTCACAGTCATGAATTTTACACTGATTCCATTAAGGGAGCCCTGGAGAGCTGCTGTGGCCCCAGGAGTTGGACCTGGACCAGAACTTCTTTGTGTCTGTAGTGGCAGACGTTCTCAAAGTGGGGTCCGGGGACCCCCAGTGGGGTCCGGGCCGGGACCCCCAGTCCCAGCAAAAGTAGCATCACGATAATTTTAACCACTTCATTATAGCAGTGGATTTCAACCTTTTTCATATCAAGGTCTGTTATTTATTCGGCATTTGAGCCACGGACCACCGTTTGACCAAAATGTGGAATGCCCAGACAACCATGTGTACTGGCCTGAAAAAATAAATGCTAATGAAAGAAGAAAAAAACAGGAGACCACAATTAGCCCTTCACTAAATCCCACCCCAAAAAGCGATTGTCCAATCATGCCAATCCAAATAGTTTAGCAACGGTTACTATGCAGGTCAAGCTTTCTTCGCTGCTAATGTACCTATTGGACAAGGACGGGTTGGGGAGGGACTTAGTGGAGGGCTAATTAGAGGTAAATGTGATTTTTTTTGCAGTTCTGTCTTCGCTCGAGAAATGCGGCAATATGGCGTATAACGGTGAAGACGTGAAGCCCACAAACCATTGGCCAAATAATAGCACTCAATTGAAAAATGTAATTCATTTAAAAACTTTGAACAGGCACCTCAACCGTCAACAATAAAACATCTCCTCTCGCCAAAACAACTTTAGTGTTCTGGCTTTTGACCTCTGACCTTTATATCACCCCACTATTTTGAATTATGAATACTTTTCTTGTCGGCACTCCAGGCCTAACCGTCTTTAACCCATTCTGACCTGAGATCAGATTCATACGAGGTTTCCACGGGACACACACTGGTCTGATTAACCCATTCTGACCTGAGATCAGATTCTAAAAATGTCAGTCGCTCTTCGATTTTTCAAAAATAGCAGATCTACAAGCTCGTAGCGCGCCACTCGGTGGCGCGCTACGAGCTTGTAGATCTGCTATTTTTCAATAGCTAAAGCATAACATGACGCTAACACCAAAATGGGTTCCCGGTCAGAATGGGTTAAACATATATGGTAGATCAGGGCTATGTCACCATGCTTAGACACACAACCATTACCATTACAGGTATAGTTAGGTGTAGCTATAGTTTTACTGAGGTTAGGTTAGGGCCAGCTATTTAAAATGCTAATTTGTGAAATGCATGGTCTTCTTTCTCTCAACGTCAGTGCTCTATGTTTCTATGGCTTATTGTGCGTATTACATTTTCTTATTGCTCGGTCCCCGTTATAGCTATGTACTGTATCAACTCAACTCCTTTGTACATAGTGTTTGTATTTGCTTACATGTAGCGTTGTTGTGTACATTTTCTATGCTATGTTGATGAATTCAATGTAAACAATTAAGACCCCGGGACTTTCTTGTGTTACCCTTTTAGCCTAATAATGTCTGACTGTACCACATTTGCGCCGCGCGCGCATGCGCTTGCGCACACACACACACACACTCACTCACTCACTCACACTCACTCACTCACTCACACACACACACACCCCCACCCACCCCCACCCACCCACCCACCCACCCACCCACCCACCCCCACACACACACACACACACACACACACACACACACACACACACACACACACACACACACACACACACACACACACACACACACACACACACACACACACACACACACACACACACACACACACACACACACACACACACACACACACACACACACACACACACACACTTTTTTCCTGGAACAGTTATAGCTTTTGTTTGGTTTCTCATTTCAGTAATTATTTCTAATTTTGTTTTCAGCAAAAGCACCACCAAAAACACCATTAGCCGTTCTGCAAATAACATTTAATTTGTAAAGATAGTGCTGTTTATGGGGGTTCATTAACCCATTCTGAACGGGAACCCATTTTGGTGTTAGCATCATGTTATGCTTTAGCTATTGAAAAATAGCAGATCTACAAGCTCATAGCGTGCCACCGAGTGGCGCGCTACGAGCTTGTAGATCTGCTATTTTTGAAAAATCGAAGAACGACTGACATTTTTAGAATCTGATCTCAGGTCAGAATGGGATAATCAGACCAGTGTGTGTCCAGTGGAAACCTCGTATGAATCTGATCTCAGGTCAGAATGGGTTAAATACGTGACAAACCAAGTCTGTGGGGATGACGTGTACTGTTACTGTACGCACGATGGACCCTTCGCTAAGCCCCGCCCGGTCCACGCTGCCAGACCGAGCTAGGACTGCAAATCAATCAATCAATCAATCAATCAATCAATCAATCAACTCAGCCATTGAGATGCATGTTACGTGACAGGATTTCTCCATAATAATCAATCATCCATTGAGATGTGTTGCTGGATTTCTCCATAATAAAGAATTGATCATTTCAGGAGAATCTAGTCAACAAAGGTCTGCAGTAGGCACATACACATACATCAAAAGAAAGCCTAACTTGTCCACTTCAATTTAAAAAAGAAAATTTGATTTTACCATCTTCCATTCTGGAGATATTGACCTTTTTGTAACGCCTGCTTTTGCCTGAACTCTGCTGTCTTGAACAGACAGCAGAGATATGGAAGGTTGAAGTTGACACAAATAATATCCTATACATACTATACACCGAATGAAAGCCCTGAATGTCTACTTTTAGGAGGAAAACAGTACACATTGATCCCATGTACAATTTGTCAGTAATTGGTTATTGAATGCAGCTTGCGCCCACCAGAGATAACTTTAGAGAAGGCATGGACCTGAACAACTATTATTCACAAAATAAGGCCTATAGCGACATGTACATACTATATACCGTATGAAACAGAAGACTCTCTGCTTTCATAAGAAAAAAACTAATACTGTAATAATAATAAAAATCACACCCCTGTGAGTGGCACCGTTCACTTCACAGGGGTGTGATTTCTATTATTGCTGAGCGGAATCACCTTGATGATGATGGTCTGGAGGTTCCCGATGCGCGGCGGGCTGGACACGTGGCGCTGCACGGCCCGGCGGGACTGGCGCACCGCGCGGAGGATCTGGCAGTAGGACGCGGCGATGACGGCGCACGGCACCGCGTAGCAGAACACGAACAGCGCCACCGTGTAGGAGCGGGCCAGCGCCTCGCGGTTGGAGCGCCGCCAGTCGATGCAGCACGCCGTGCCGTAGGGCTCGGGGCCGTAGGCGCCCCAGCGGGCCAGCGGGGAGACGGCGAACAGCAGCGCGTAGCACCACACCCCCAAGATCAGGAGACCTGCGTGCTCCGGGCTGAACCGGTTCCCTGATAGGGGAGAGGGAGAGAGGGAGGGAGAGAGGGAGAGGGAGAGGGAGAGGGAGAGGGAGAGGGAGAGAGAGGGAGAGGGAGAGGGAGAGGGAGAGGGAGAGGGAGAGGGAGAGGGAGAGGGAGAGGGAGAGGGAGAGAGAGGGAGAGGGAGAGGGAGAGGGAGAGGGAGAGGGAGAGGGAGAGGGAGAGAATAAGAGAGAGGGTTGGGCGCTTCAATGCATCATTGCAGAAGTGGGGATTGGCGGACAGTGCGGCATGTGAGTGCGGTGCCCCTGAGCAGACCGCCGACCATGTCATCTTCACCTGCCCCTTACACAGACCACCCTCAGAGGACCATATCATCTTCACCTGCCCCTTACACAGACCACCCTCAGAGGCCGGCCTCTTTGGCCTGGGACCAGAGATGGCTCCGCGACACAGAGTTGGACCTCTAACGTTACACGAAAGAAGAATAAGAGAGAGGCAGCTAGGGATGGGAGGAAGTACCTGCAGGGCTCATGGGTCAACTCAACGGAGCACGATCTGAAAGTGAGGAAGGCCCTTGCATCATGGAGGGCTCTGAACGGCATGACCAGTATATATAGAACTCCAACCTCCCCCGTCAAATCAAACTCAGCTTCTTCTATGCAACGGTAGAGTCTGTTCTCCTATAGGTCAGTGAATGGTAGAGTCTGTTCTCCTATAGGTCAGTGAATGCTGGACCCTGAAACCAACCCTGCAGAAGTCTCTAGACTACACCAGAATGTTGCATGCACCATGCAGTACACGTTACCAGCAAGAATCTGTGTGATGGAATATTGACGGTGAAGGAGGGAACCAACACACGGACACCGGTCACGATGACGTCCCACGTTAACATACTGTATGAGGATGTACTCAAGAAACACAGAGGAGTGCAAAGCACCAACGAGCTGGCCAGGTGTATGGAGAGAGAACCGGGATGACTGGAAAGCGACGATGGAGGGCTCGTCTGAGGACGACCTAGAGAAATGTAATGCCTCGACTCCTAGAATTCCAGTTCAAATATGATTATTTGTGTGTAGGTATGTGTGTGTGTGTGTGTGTGTGTGTGTGTGTGTGTGTGTGTGTGTGTGTGTGTGTGTGTGTGTGTGTGTGTGTCTCACCATAGAGCGGGTAGCAGACCTTCAGGCAGCAGACGGTGCTCAGCACGGTGAGGGTCGCCAGGCTGCAGATCCCAAAGAGCACGCCGCAGAACGCATAGAACACACACACCGCGTTGCCGTACAACCACCTGTATGGATGGACGCGCACACACACACACACACACACACACACACACACACACACACACACACACACACACACACACACACACACACACACACACACACACACACACACACACACACACACACACACACACACACACACACACACACACACACACACACACACACACACACACACACACACACACACACACGAAAGAAATTCAAGCTCACTATCCAAAACTATATAAAAAGGCCAATATAATATAAGCTCCAAAACCATACTCTGAGATGAAAACACAATATAAAACCACTCTGATTTGAAAGTAGATGAAAGTAGAAACAAAAGCGAGTTTATACCAGTAAGACACCTGATAGAAGCTGGCGTGCATTCATCCATCCGTCTGGGTATATCACGTATATATACCCAGACTGTACTGCACAGACTGTGGATGTGCGTGCGTGTTTATAGTCAGGTTCAGGTTCAGGTTTATTTGTCATGTGTATAGATAGAGTATAAATACAATGAAAATGATTTTGCTCAGAGCACTCTTACATACACAGGACATAAACAAACATCTACAGTGCAAGAAAAAGACAAAAAAAAACAGAAAGTGAAGTGACAAAACAGTGCAATACAGTTCAAGGTCAGCTGTTCAGCAGCCTGACTGCATGCCTGAGGGTAGAAACGGTTACTGAGACGGGTGGTAGGAGATTTGGTAGCGCTCTGGTAGCGCTTTTTGGAAGGGAGTAGTTTGAACAGGGTATTTGCGGGACGGCTGGTGTCTTCCATGACGTTGTGGGCTTTCTTTATACAACGAGTGGTATAGATGTTATGGAGACTGGGTAATTCTGTGCTGTTTATAGTCACCTGTGGGACAGGCTGGAGGCCACGGCCATAGGGTAGAGGTTAAGGGTCATGCCCATGTCGCTGACCGCCAGGTTGATGTTGAAGTACTCAGCTGGTTTCAACATGGCGCGGTTCTTGTAGGACACGTAGAGCAGCATGCTGTTACCCACCACCGAACACACGCCTACAGAGAACACATTAACATAGAGCTGTTACCCACCACCGAACACACGCCTAGAACACATTAACATAGAGCTGTTACCCACCACCGAACACACACCTACAGAGAACACATTAACATAGAGCTGTTACCCACCACCGAACACACGCCTAGAACACATTAACATAGAGCTGTTACCCACCACCGAACACACGCCTAGAACACATTAACATAGAGCTGTTACATATAGAGCTGTTACCCACCACCGAACACACGCCTAGAACACATTAACATAGAGCTGTTACATATAGAGCTGTTACCCACCACCGAACACACGCCTAGAACACATTAACATAGAGCTGTTACCCACCACCGAACACACGCCTAGAACACATTAACATAGAGCTGTTACCCACCACCGAACACACGCCTAGAACACATTAACATAGAGCTGTTACATATAGAGCTGTTACCCACCACTGAACACACGCCTAGAACACATTAACATAGAGCTGTTACCCACCACCGAACACACGCCTACAGAGAACACATTAACATAGAGCTGTTACCCACCACCGAACACACGCCTAGAACACATTAACATAGAGCTGTTACCCACCACCGAACACACGCCTAGATCACATTAACATAGAGCTGTTACATATAGAGCTGTTACCCACCACCGAACACACGCCTAGAACACATTAACATAGAGCTGTTACATATAGAGCTGTTACCCACCACAGAACACACGCCTAGAACACATTAACATAGAGCAGCATGCTGTTACCCACCACAGAACACACGCCTAGAACACATTAACATAGAGCTGTTACATATAGAGCTGTTACCCACCACCGAACACACGCCTAGAACACATTAACATAGAGCTGTAACATATAGAACTGTTACCCACCACCGAACACACGCCTAGAACACATTAACATAGAGCTGTTACATATAGAGCTGTTACCCACCACCGAACACACGCCTAGAACACATTAACATAGAGCTGTTACCCACCACCGAACACACGCCTAGAACACATTAACATAGAGCTGTTACATATAGAGCTGTTACCCACCACCGAACACACGCCTAGAACACATTAACATAGAGCTGTTACCCACCACCGAACACACGCCTACAGAGAACACATTAACATAGAGCTGTTACCCACCACTGAACACACGCCTAGAACACATTAACATAGAGCTGTTACATATAGAGCTGTTACCCACCACCGAACACACGCCTAGAACACATTAACATAGAGCTGTTACCCACCACTGAACACACGCCTAGAACACATTAACATAGAGCTGTTACATATAGAGCTGTTACCCACCACTGAACACACGCCTAGAACACATTAACATAGAGCAGCATGCTGTTACCCACCACCGAACACACGCCTAGAACACATTAACATAGAGCTGTTACATAGAGCTGTTCCCCACCACCGAACACACGCCTAGAACACATTAACATAGAGCTGTTACATATAGAGCTGTTACCCACCACCGAACACACGCCTAGAACACATTAACATAGAGCTGTTACATAGAGCTGTTACCCACCACCGAACACACGCCTACAGAGAACACATGGTCATTAACATAGAGCTGTGTTGGGAATTTAAAATATCATCAAGTAAAATACAAATACCTCAACATCAGAGTCATAAAGGTGGCAGCATTTGGGCATGTCATTAAGTACAGGGTACAAAAGGCCATGTAATAACCATTTACTACCAGCAGTCTAAACCTATAAGAAAGAGTATGGCTATATATGGAAAAACGCTGTCGAACAGTAAGTTAAATAAAGTAAAACAGTGAATCAAACATATAAAATCCATGAAAATGTATAACATTACATATAGGAACAAGTCAACAGTGAACATACACAATTAAGCGCCATGTGGCCAAATATATAGAAAAAGGAAAATACAAGGGCACAAAGAAAACACTCTCAGAGCAAGAAGGGAAGACCTCAGGGACCGTCTCTAAAAGCATGTCTATAAAAAACACTCAGTTCTTCATTCAGGCCATTACTGTAGGTTCTAAAGTGTTCCACACAGTGCTTCTCTGCGGGGCAATTTGTTCATTATATCACCTCCCCGTGGCGGGCGGGCTGTGATTTTTTCTATTCCCCAAAATTTGAGGGGACCCATTACATGGTTAGCAGCTTTATAATGTCTGGCCGTTGCATATTCAAGGGTTTTGGGTTCAAATGGCGGTTTTGTGTTTGCCAGTACGTGGATGAGTAAAAAAAATAATTAGAATAATTAGAGGCAAGCACTGGGTGCAATTGCCGCATTATAAAAGCTGTGTGTGTGTGTGTGTGTGTGTGTGTGTGTGTGTGTGTGTGTGTGTGTGTGTGTGTGTGGGGGGGGGTAGCCATGTAGAGGGAGGGGGGGGGGGGTACTCAACTACTCATGTCAGAGTGGACTAGACGGTCTCTGAGGTTTCTGGAGTGTCTGAAAGAAAAGAAAGGTGGGTCAGTTTGGGATCATTTTTAAGGATGTGCCAGTCTTTAAGAAATAAATTTTTGATTACCCCGGCCGCTGGTGTGAACGCTGTGGAAAAACGCAGTCGGGTTGGTGTCTGCTTTTTGCTTTAGAGTAGAGATGTTCTGTCAGTGTGAAGCGCACTGTTATATAGGCTGTATCCAAGTCCTCTTGGTTATAGCCTCTTTCTGTAAAGCCATTGGTGAGGTCAGTATAGCTTTCGATATAAAGTCTGTGGTGGAGCTACAATTACGTCTGAGGCGTACAGTAAGTATTGGCCTTTAGGGATGTTACGAATGAGCTGTTTAGAGTGATTGCTGTCCTCTCTAAGTAGAGTATTCCTACTGAGTGATTGCTGTCCTCTCGTAGAGTATTCCTACTGAGCGGTTTAGAGTGATTGCTGTCCTCTCTAAGTAGAATATTCCTACTGAATGAGCGGTTTAGAGTGATTGCTGTCCACTCTAAGTATGGTCAGCATGTTCTTGAATATTGTCAAGTCTAAAAAGTTAATTCTGTCGTTATCAAACTCCAAATTGTACTTAAGTTGAGGGAGGGAATCGTTAAGGAACCGGAATCGTTTTGTAATACTAAATGTTTCCAACCCTATAGTGATCCAAAACCACCTTAAGGCAGGGCTTGACTGGGACAAAAATTTGGCCCGGTCATTTTCGCGTGAGTTTGGCCCAGACCGGCCCACACACCACAACCAGTGTGCAGATATAGCAGAAACTCTACCGCTCGCTCCGTCGAGGCACACACAAACAAACAAGCCCTAATACCACCACTTTTACAGAACAAGATAAATGATACAAACCCGCAACAGACAACTACACAACCCTTTGTAGAGGGTTTATTTGTCACTCACTGATACAGGTACAGTGCAATTATCATGATGGCACTGGCAGAATGGCAGCACGCCCGGACCTTTCCTGGTGGCCTGCCGCCTATTGGCCTGACTGCCTGTCAAGGAAGTTCTGTCCTTAGAAGGAGAAACATCCAGGCTGGCCGGGCTCCAGAGCTGGACCACGTCCAAATCTAACAGAAGCACCAGAACCCTCCCATCAGTCAGTCAGTCATTCATTCAGTCAGTCAGGCACTGTCGGGCAGAAAACCTCTTATCTCCATCATGTTCGTAAGGTGTTTTTTTTGTAAATTAACTCCATACTTGATCACATGCAGTGCAGAGTCACACAAAAGCATAAAAAGTAGCAGATCCACAAGCTTGTAGATCTGCTAGTTTTGAATTTGAATCCTGAAAAGTAGCAGTTTTGGACATATGAGGTTTCCACCCGACAGCGATTGAGTCATGGTTTTGGGAAGGCTGCCTGGCATGACCATACATTTGTTTTACGTGCAGTATATGCAATATTGCCTCAAGGACAACACATTTTTGTTGTTGTTACAGTACCTTTCCCTCTAAGGCGCTACTCGATCCAGTGGTTCGGGAAACGTTTTCAGAGACCCAAAAGAAAGGGGAAAAAAATCCCATGTGTGTGCAGCCGGTAAAGTACATTACAAGTTAATAATGAATTGCATTTCTATATCCAAGTGCTCAAAGTGCTTTACAATGGTGAAGCGGCGAACAGTCGACGCCAGCGTCCTCACTTCCCACATTCACACACCAACGGTGGTGAAATCACACCGACCGACTCATTGGAGACAATGTAGGGTTCAGTGTCTTGCCCAAAGACACCTCGACATGTGGACAGGAGGAGGAGCCGGGATTCGAACCGCCGACCCAGGGATCATTGGACGACCTGCTCTACCTCCTGAGACACAGCAGTCGCCCCACAGTCGACATAATGAGGTTTTCCACACTACAGAGACGACATAATGAAATAAATACAACGCAGACAGCGCAGACATAACAACATTATACTTCACACGCATGCTTCCAACCTCTGAACACGGGCCTACAGTATAAGATAGACGCTCTAACGAAGCCGGATGCACCACGCCGGATTCACTTAATTTTCAAACGGCTGTTGTATCTGTGGCATCCTGGCAGCCCTGAAATGTACATGAGAAACGCAGTGTCCAAACACCTCGTTATGTCAGAGGAGAAGCATATACCGTGTATTGTCCTCACTTAATCCATTTCGACCGAGACCAGATTCTACAAATGTTTTCTAAATCATGACCGTTTTCTGAAAAACCCATGTTTCTATGTCAGTGGTGAATGTGATCAAACATTTTCATGTCAGGGACGCACCAAAAATATATGTAATTGGCCGTCGACCCCCATCTGAATATATGTTGTTCCAGGAAGTCGGAACCCCCCAGAAGCAAAGTTGAGTTTAAAACGTTCGCTCTGAAAGAATATATATTCAAAGATTTACACCACATTTTCACAATTTAAAAAAATAGCAGACCTACAAGCTCGTAGTGCACCACTCGGTGGCTCGCTATGAGCTTGTAGATCTGCTATTTTTCAACAGCTAAAGCATAACATAATGCTTAAAACACCAAAAGGGGTTCCCGCCCAGAATGGGTTAAGCTGTGGAATATGTTTTTATAATGAATACACAGTGCTTTGGGCTGCCGTCTGCAAACAGAACCTCAACCTTTAAACCCGTTTCATACCAAGGTCCATTATATATTCAACATTTGAGCCACGGACGACCATTTGATGAGATTTAGCCTCTAGTCAGACTCAAAAGCATAAAGAACATTTTGTCGTTGTTTGATAAGATTTTGTCAACGCTGAGGAAGGCCATACAGGCCCAAAACACATACGTTTTCATTCTCAGAGGTAAATAAAATCATGTAAAAGGACATACAATGAGTGCTGGCATTTTCTTCACCTCAAGTATTATCTTCAAGCCTTGCACCTAGAAGGATTTTGTTTGAACCTGGAGGCTGTCTGCTATGGCAGTACTTTTCTTTCAATAACATTTTGTCCACATCATCCTGTATTGATATGGTACCATTGGAGAGATAACAAAATAACAATTATTTTACATTCTGTAATTGCACAGACTTCTTGTAAATTAAATAATGCAGATGTTTAACAATAGCCCAATTTAACTCTCGAGAGCATAAAATCATACCAAATGGACCCATAATGGTGTAAGTGTCCATTTGGTTTCATTTTATGCTCTCAAGAGTTAAAGATTTAATAAGGGCCTATTTGGTTATACCAACTCCCCATGATTTAGCTGGGGACCACCTGGAACCCCCTTCAAGGACCACTGGTGGTCCCTGGACCACTGGTTGAGAGAACCACTGCCTCAATGCTGAACTGGAGGAAGAACATGAGCATAACTGTATTCACTACAACTTGTAATGTACTTCACCGGCTGCACAAACATGGGACATGGGTTTAACCCATGCCGTATGAATAGATTGCACTCCGTTCTACGTGTCTGACTCTGACATGCTCCTGGCATTGTCGGGATTGGAAGAAAAGACTCGTGCCCCCAGGCTGCACGGTGCCGCGGGGCGAGTACGATACGTTAATCCGGCCATGCCTGGTTTCAGGATAATGGACTTGCAAACAGAACGTGTCCGCGTTGAATTTTACGGGGAATTCGAATGTCTGTCAGTCAGCATTAAAGGGACATTGGGAGCCTCATTCAACTCAACTGCTTTCTGAAATGTTGGCCATATTCTAGTGTAGGCTCCTATATATAAAAAAACACAATTATCCTGAAAGTAAATCCACTGTACATGTACAGCCTTGATATGCGGAGGGGGGGGTAACTTACTGTTCAAGTTACTACGACCTTGAGGTCGGGCTGGCTCTATGTGTGCTACTGTGTCTGATTGGTGAAGTGTGTCTGTGACTGTGTGTGTCCGTGTGTGTGTGTGTGTGCGCGTGCATGTGTTTGTGCGTGTGTGCTCTAAACCCACCTCTTCCCCAGCTCTTGCTTCTTATGCTGGTCTGATCGTGCATATATACCAATGTCACTCACTGTCTGAGTGATGTCATTGTTGCGACAGCTGTGGAAAACTTTTATTCTTGGCAGCATTCAGAGTTCATGTCATTCATTGTTTGTGAGAACACAGTCAGTCAGGGACGACGGGTGCATGCAGGCTTTCATTAGCGCACGGCCAGCCACCTTGAAATGACGCCTGAGTGCATTGTGACGTCTATACAGACTCCACTACACCAGTGGTTCTCAGAGTGGCGTCCTTGAGGGGGTTCCAGAATCTGAATCAACTCTATCGTCACAGTTTTACAAATACAGTAGAAAGAAAGTTTGAGTGCGCTTTTACCACAAAAAGTACAAGTAAAAGGTTTCAGTCTAGATAATTTAGAAGCTTGTTTCACAAACGGCTTCTCTTTGCTTTACCCCTGGCCGTACAGCTGTTGGGGGTTATCTTTGCTTTACCCCTGGCTGTACAGCTGTTGGGTTTCTCTTTGCTTTACCCCTGGCTGTACAGTCGTTGGGTTTCTCTTTGCTTTACCTCTGGCTGTACAGCCGTACAACCAGGGGATCAACTATGCATTCAGCGTCTGTAACTCTGACAGTGTACACTGTAAACGTTATGGAGGTCAGTGACCTCATGCAGTCGTTCTCAAACATTTTTCTTGTCAAGGTCCCCCGAATCAATACTGTATAGTGTATGTACAGTACTTGGCCATAGATGGTGATTCATCGAGATGAATCACACCAATTCAATTTATTCATTTAACATATGACAGCCATAGATTTAATACATCTTAAAGCGCACATACATTTCCGCGATTTGACAATTCTATACAGCCGTGCCAAACCACAGTGTGTGTGTGTGTGTGTGTGTGTGTGTGTGTGTGTGTCTGCACTCACCGAAGACAGAGTAGATGACAGCTACGGTAAGGTCTGCCGTCTCAGTGATAGTGGAGTGGAAGGTACTGTTGTCTGCTATCCAGCCCATCTGTATGTGGAACACATACATCATGTCATCAGCACCCCTCAACCCAAAACAACACATACAGCATGACATCATCACCCCTCAACCCAAAACAACACATACAGCATGTCATCACCATCACCCCTCAACCCAAAACAACACATACAGCATGTCATCAGCACCCCTCAACCCAAAACAACACATACAGCATGTCACCATCACCCCTCAACCCAAAACAACACATACATCATGTCACCATCACCCCTCAACCCAAAACAACACATACAGCATGTCATCATCACCCCTCAACCCAAAACAACACATACAGCATGTCATCAGCACCCCTCAACCCAAAACAACACATACAGCATGTCATCACCATCACCCCTCAACCCAAAACAACACATACAGCATGTCATCACCATCACCCCTCAACCCAAAACAACACATACAGCATGTCATCACCATCACCCCTCAACCCAAAACAACACATACAGCATGTCATCACCATCACCCCTCAACCCAAAACAACACATACAGCATGTCATCACCACCACCCCTCAACCCAAAACAACACATACAGCATGTCATCACCACCACCCCTCAACCCAAAACAACACATACAGCATGTCATCACCATCACCCCTCAACCCAAAACAACACATACAGCATGTCATCACCATCACCCCTCAACCCAAAACAACACATACAGCATGTCATCAGCACCCCTCAACCCAAAACAACACATACAGCATGTCATCACCACCACCCCTCAACCCAAAACAACACATACAGCATGTCATCACCACCACCCCTCAACCCAAAACAACACATACAGCATGTCATCACCACCACCCCTCAACCCAAAACAACACATACAGCATGTCATCACCATCACCCCTCAACCCAAAACAACACATACAGCATGTCATCACCATCACCCCTCAACCCAAAACAACACATACAGCATGTCATCAGCACCCCTCAACCCAAAACAACACATACAGCATGTCATCACCACCACCCCTCAACCCAAAACAACACATACAGCATGTCATCACCATCACCCCTCAACCCAAAACAACACATACAGCATGTCATCATCACCCCTCAACCCAAAACAACACATACAGCATGTCATCAGCACCCCTCAACCCAAAACAACACATACAGCATGTCATCATCACCCCTCAACCCAAAACAACACATACAGCATGTCATCACCACCCCTCAACCCAAAACAACACATACAGCATGTCATCAGCACCCCTCAACCCAAAACAACACATACAGCATGTCATCATCACCCCTCAACCCAAAACAACACATACAGCATGTCATCACCACCCCTCAACCCAAAACAACACATACAGCATGTCATCAGCACCCCTCAACCCAAATCAATCTCCATGCTCTTCTATTGACACATGTGGACCCCAGTGTCTGACAGGACCATAGACTGTAAAAAATATGGACAAAGCGTTCTCCGGGTCTAACATGAACGTAAAATGAAGCCTGTCAGTCCTTGTATTGTAAGTCGCCATCTTTCTAGATCCGTTTTGGCCCAGCTGGCCATTGGCTGGCCCAGACAACGAGGCGGGACTTCCCCCCTTCTTCTCCGTTGGTTTTTATTTTGACTCGAGTGGGAGGGGAATCCCGATCATAGACTGTAACGGTAGCCACGCCCCTCAGAACATACGCGACTTTATGGTCATTTTTTTAATAAATGGGACCATAATTTTATGACATTAGAAATGAGACTTTAAACTAGTGACTGGAAGCAGAAAGTATTCATGGCCATGTTTATTAAGGTTCTATGGGGCTATGGGTTTTTCTGGGTCCAATGACAGCACCACAACAGGCCATTATATGAACTTTCAGGAAATCCCGATTTCCTCAGTGGCTTCACAAAATATCTGTCTGACTGCCCCCTGGACAGGACCCAAGGGGACTATACTATAGGCTACTACCAGTTACTATATAGAACCATGGACAGCATGTGTTATGTCTCTCTCTCTCTCTCTCTCTCTCTCTCTGATAAATTGAGGGCCCTATTTTCAGTGTATTTTAAACCCCTTATCCCTAAACTATTTTGAAAATGTTTTTAATCGTTCCAATAGCCAATCTACAAGCTCACTAGCCTGGCTAATAAGCCAGACGAATATCACACAACTCTGTCGCGGTATATATTAGTCTAAATGGGCTCTATGTAGCCTGGCTATAATAAGCCACACCAAATCAGATCGGGGGAAGGCACATGAAAATAGGGCCCTTAGACTTTCTCAACCTATATTCACATTAGCCTGGAGCACTGTTTCTCAAACACTGGGTTGGGACCCATTTAGTTTGCTAGCTAAAACATTTAATTGGCAAAAACATTGCCAAAAAAGGAAAAATTATTAATGAAAAACAAATGAAACGTTTCCCCCCCCCCCAGTAATTTCATGAATAGTGCGGAGATATTTGACCATGCAGGGCAGTATCTATACTTTGACTACAGGTACGGTCGTTGAGTATACTCAGGAAATGACATGAATTGGAACATTGCTGACACAGAAACATGCGAGCAATGCAGAGGAGAGAGTATGAATAAGACATGGGCTCTTCCATGAGAAGCCATGGTACGGCACATTAGCTTTAAGAGCATATAGGAGAGACAGCCAGGCGGAGTAGGAAAACTGAGAGGGAGACAGTGTAGGAGAGACGGACAGTAGGAAAGCTGAGAGGGAGACAGTGTAGGAGAGACGGACAGTAGGAAAGCTGAGAGGGAGACAGTGTAGGAGAGACGGACAGTAGGAAAGCTGAGAGGGAGACAGTGTAGGAGAGACAGACAGTAGGAAAGCTGAGAGGGAGACAGTGTAGGAGAGACAGACCGTAGGGAAGCTGAGAGGGAGACAGTGTAGGAGAGATGGACAGTATAGGAGAGACAGACAGTAGCAAAGCTGAGAGGGAGACAGTGTAGAAGAGACGGACAGTAGGAAAGCTGAGAGGGAGACAGTGTAGGAGAGACAGACAGTAGGAAAGCTGAGAGGGAGACAGTGTAGGAGAGACGGACAGTAGGAAAGCTGAGAGGGAGACAGTGTAGGAGAGACAGATATAGGACAGCTGAGAGGGAGACAGTGTAGGAGAGACAGACCGTAGGGAAGCTGAGAGGGAGACAGTGTAGGAGAGATGGACAGTATAGGAGAGACAGACAGTAGCAAAGCTGAGAGGGAGACAGTGTAGAAGAGACGGACAGTAGGAAAGCTGAGAGGGAGACAGTGTAGGAGAGACAGACAGTAGGAAAGCTGAGAGGGAGACAGTGTAGGAGAGACAGACAGTAGGAAAGCTGAGAGACAGACAGTGTAGGAGAGACAGACAGTAGGAAAGCAGAGAGGGAGACAGTGTAGGAGAGATGGACAGTATAGGAGAGACAGACAGTAGGAAAGCTGAGAGACAGACAGTGTAGGAGAGACAGACAGTAGGAAAGCAGAGAGGGAGACAGTGTAGGAGAGATGGACAGTATAGGAGAGACAGACAGTAGGAAAGCTGAGAGGGAGACAATGTAGGAGAGACAGACAGTAGGAGAGACAGACAGTAGGGAAGCTGAGAGGGAGACAGTGTAGGAGAGACAGACAGCAGAGAGTATAAAGATATATCAAGGTGAACTGTGTTCACATCCAACGTGTTCATTTTCCAAAGTTGTTATTATTCTAATCTCTTGGCGCCTAATTCATACATAACTTTATTTAATTTCCACAATTGGCCAATATCTGTAATCCGCCAAACCAAACCATCGTTCACTATTGCAAGGTTGACAACTTGGCTCTCTAAAAAGTTCAGTAATAGGCCATTAGTAGTCTCAAACAATGATGTTCCAATTGCTGTAACTTTAACTGACATTATTATAGGTAGTAGTATTTGAAGTGTTACCTGAACACCGAAACAAAATAAACTTACTAGGTTTGGTAACGATTTAAGTTGCAAGTAAACAGATGTCTAAAACCAAGTCATGTGGTCTTCAACCATCATAAGACCGTTTTTGATTGGTTGAATACATTAACACTAACATTATGCTCACACTGGTACTGCATGGCTTTGAGGGATTATTTGAGGAAAATAGGTTACCAATTAAACTGTAAATTGGTAACTGTAGGTTACCAATTAAACTGTAATCCTCTGAACTTAAAGTAATCAATCGATCAATCTACAGTTGTAATAACATAGCCTATCTTCTCTGTCGGGTACAAAACTGACTACTTTTCAGGATTCAAAATGAAAACAGCAAAAGTAGCAGATCTGCAAGCTGGAAAGCTAGATCTGCTACTTTTTGTGTGACGCTGTAGTATGATCAAGGAGGGGAAAAAAAAGTTAAGATATGAACTATAGGCTACATATGAACTCTGCCCCGACAGCAACGAAAAGTTCCCATAAACACAAGCTCCATTCTAAAACGGGAAATGCGCAGCAACCGTAGTTTGACAAGTGTGGTCATCAGCACCATGGATAGCTCCTACAACCGGCTCATAATAAATACATCAGCACCACGGAGAGCGCCTGAACCCGCACACACACAGCAACAAACATGTCACCTACCGCAAGGTTGTTGTTTCTTGGTGGGACAGGAGATGTCGTCTGTCTGGATGGATGAATGAATGGAGCTGCAGCAGAGAGAGAGAGAGGCACGCCGTGGAGCATTCGACCTTCGAAGTGTGTGCGTGTGTGGGCGCGCGTGTGTCCAGGCTAAGATTCCTTAGTTGAATGTACGCTCGGGGGAGAAAAAAAAACAAACAGCGGAAGATGCCAGCTGAAGCAGATTATAGAGAGAGACACATATCAGCCTGCTTCTCTCTCACCGCCTCTGCAGAGTCTGGCATCGGATCTTCTTGATGCTTGAGGAGGTTCGCTGCATGGCTTCTTATATGTGAAATTGTGAATGAGTCTGACTCACCTATAACCTTCCGTTCGCCACAGCACAGCGGTTTCATTATTTCATACCTTTACATATATGAACCTTTTCATATTATGTAAAGGCTTTACATATATGAAAAGGTTCATATATGAAAAGTTATGGAAGATATATTTGCCCGCCCGCTTTATGAATTCAATAATCTACAGTACATCATTCACAAAGGAAACATATACTGTGTTGGAACAAACGCGCACCTCCATTCTCTGATAAAACAGTATCAGAGTACAACTTTTAAATGTTGTTGTGCGAAGGCCTGCATGTTCTGCATTGAAGGACAAGCAGGACCATAATTATAGTAGCTTGGTGCTTTTAAAGTAGGCCTATACATTTTGAAGCCAATACTTTTGTACTCAATTACATTTTGTACTAATGTGCGTCATATTTGACGGAAATATGACCTAATTTCTCTTTTGTCAATGGCAAACATGAGACGAAAAATAAAAATCTCATTCTCGTGTGTCCCGGCAGACTTTCCTTTACTGTTATATTCTAATAAAACAATAGAACATTAAAAAATAAATAAATAAAAGTGACAAAAGTAGATTAAAGTGTGTGCACGAAAGAGTTTGAGAACCACAGATAAATATCGGTCTACCTCACTACACAACCTTTTTCTTCCTCTCTAAATGTCTATCCCACGAATTTGCAGGTGTCAATAATTGCCTAAACTGTAATCCTGGGCGCTATACTCTTCCTCTGCCAACCTGGGGAGAGCCCCGAACTGAGCTCATGCTTCCTTCAATGCATGAGGAGTGAGCAGACCGCTTCTTATCACCTGACAGGGGGGGGGGGAAGAACTTCCCCGATAGGACATAGTGAGCTGTATTTTGTGTGTCTTAATAAGTACCAGGTCTTATTACTTAACTTAAGACCTGGAGGCGTGGTCAATGCTCTTTGGCCACTCAGAATAGCCAAATGGCATTGATCACGCCTCCAGGTCTTAAGTTAAGTAATAATACCTGGTACTTAAGACACACAAAATACAGCCCTAAGGAACACGTTATTCCAACCAGTTCCTTTCCCCTCAATCAGGCACCCCGGCACCAGGTGGAGACAGTAGAGAGGCCACATTTGTAATGTGTTTTACTATTCAGTATTTATGGACCACTGAAAGAAACCCCAAACACTTATTTTAAAATGTAGGCTTATGCACTGGACAGATCAAGACCGGTGCAACCTGTCTGTCGCTCTGAGCATCTAGCCATAAAGCACAACGGGACTCTCTGAAGAGGAGCTCGTTGTTCTGGGAAGAGGAAGCTAATAGACAGTGAATTATCTTGTGACTGCATTTTGTTCCTGTTTGCGGATGACTCAGCCCTGATGGTCTCAAATTGCATGTTGAAAAGGATCTTATAGCTTTGAACTCGGTATAATCTGCACCTGGCTCGCTGATAACTATCATTATAAACCCGGGAAATCCATCCATTCTCTTTGGATCAAATAGTAATAGTAATCAGCAAGGCCGGTGGCTTCTCGGTTAAAGTGGGTGACTATATGTTTACAAGAAAAGATCAGAGCATACCTATTTACACACACCTCAACAGTGGGTGCAGGGCCAATAAGGCAATTATGGAAGGAAGTAGCACACCATTCTTTTGCTAAATAATTACTTTATTGAATTAACAATCTTGATAGATCTTCATCAAGTCAGTATACTCGAAACGTTTGTTAATTCAATAAAGTAATTCTTTACCAAAAAAAAATGGTGTGCGGGCCCTACCTTCTTCCATAATTACAAGAAAATCAAAAGTGAGTGTTGCAACTCCATGTGGGGGTCCCCGGAAGTTCCAGACTCACAGGACCCTGTTCCTGCGAGCCACCCCACGTCTGAAACGGTAGAGAAATGAGAGTTACCATGTGGGGGTCTCCGGAACATCCAGACCCCCAGGAATGCACCCATGGGGCCAGGCCGGTTCAGACGAGCCGACCCATGTCCAAAACGGTTGAGAAATGACAGTTACCGTGTGGGGGTCCCTCTACTGTACAGTTAATATGTGCGTGTGTGTGTTAGGTTGCATCTTGAAATTGCATCTCTTTTAACTCGCCAAAAGGAGTTACACCGCAAACTGTTTTTCTGTAAATATACATTACATGACCTATTACTGTCACCAGTACTTCTTGTCTTTGTCTTGATTAATTGACCACAATGTAAACAAGCCCTCAGGACGTTTGCGTTATCATATTTAGCATCATTGTATAACTGTACCTCCGTACTTTTTGCAAACTAGATTCAATCAACCAACCTATAGTTGAAAGTGGTCAAAAGTCCTCGGCTTCACACACAAAACTCACCGTATCAATGTACTGTATTTAATATAAAAGCAAGGGTTTCCTAATAGTTTAAATACACTGTACAGCAAATACAATGTAATGGAGGAGTCCTGGTGATGAAGCAAATCATTCCATAAAGTTTGCAGTCCCCCCCCCCTCCCCCCACAAAGTCACAAACTCATTGTTGAAGACATTCTAACCTCACATCCCACAAACTCTTTTTCTCCGCACTTCATTAAGTTAAGACTTCATATCATTGGTTAACATCCTTTTTGTTTTGTTGTGTGTTTAATATTTCTATTTACACTCAATTTGTTATAAATATAATACACAATTTTCAGAAAAAAGCAGTGGAGTAAATACAACATATGGATGATCATCATCACGAGGTTGGATCACAAAGGGGGAGGGGGGGCGGGGCGACGGGGATGCAGATAATGCTTTTGATCAGGTCGTCTGTAGAAAATTAAATGCGTGCGTTGGTGGACACCAATTATTGAAAGGACACACACACACGCACACACACACACACACACACACACACACACACACACACACACACACACACACACACACACACACACAAAGGGAGCGGTGTACTGGGCAGTATGGTTTCTTCAAAGTCAGGCCTTTCACCACCAATTAATACTCTGGTGTCGCTTGCTGACAAGAACCGGGGTCTCCATTTGGTGATCCCAGTTCTTATCGGCGAGCGACGCCGTCGGTTTGCGATGAAGTATGATACATCCATCCATCGTCAGGTTCTGCAGGACTAGCGGAGCGCGGAGGAGGAGGTTTTGACAGTGGGGCGCCGTCCCTCCAGGATAACCACCCGCCCAGTAAAACAAACTGTCTGCGTCTGTCACACGACAGCCGGCAACAACCAGGGAAGTCCTTCCAACCGTAGGAAGACAAAACAAAAACAAGGCATAAGACTTAGAGACTTAGAGAATTATTTAAGTGACAAGTTGCCACCGTAGCAATAGTCGTCCATGCTAGAAACGTTTACCTGTATAGTGACAAAAATCGAAAAAGAAAAAGAATGTCAAGTCCAAGCTTCTGTTTGAGATGTTTATGTGCCTTGGGGGGGAGGCTAGAGAGAATACATTAATTGATGGAGGTTGTAATGGTGGGAAGGTAACCCTGGCTGACGCCATTTCGTAAGTCACCGGGATGGAGCTCCTCGAGGCTCAGCTTGACCGCTCCGACACCGACCGACCGACCGGCGAGTTCCGTTAAAACCTCCTGACTGCTTGCATCCGACGAGCCTTGACACGTCTCCCAACATTCACTCTTCCACTTGAACTTCAGGAGCTTTCACTAAAGCTTTTTCCACAATTCATCACAGGGTACAAAAAAAAAGAGTACTGCTTTTCCCACGCCGTTCCAGTATTGAATATATTAATTATTAAGTCAAGAGAATGGGGGGGGGTGGAGTCACATCTGTGGGAGCTCCTGTTGTAGTGAAGGCCAGGGGCACAGGACAACAGGGACTGTAGTTATCCTGAAAACAAAGCCTGGGTTCCTTCTTGGTATCTGCAAATATCACTGGATCCCCATCCTAAGCCCTGTGGGACCCCGATAATGCTGGACTACAATGGGCCCTTTGTGTGGCAGCCATATTGGCATGAATGTTGAGAGTAATGTTACTCACTTAACAGGTGTGACCAATGATACAAATTATGGTCAAAAAGAAAGGTCCAACCGCTTCACCCAAGTTGTGGGTATTCTCTTTTGAAGTGTCCAGGTAATATTCCTTTTTTGATACAAATAGACTCCATTAGTTCCATTTAGTGTAGCCGTTTGTCCATAGAGAAAACGAAACACAACCCCAATCATTGGTAACACCCATTAAGGAAGTAACATTAACACTATTTATTTTGGTCATCAACACTCCAAATGTGGTGCCAATATGGCCGCCAAGCACAGGGCCCCATTATCACGTCCGGTTAGGACAGAAAACCAACAGCACCGAGGTCTGATTCATTATATATATATATATTTAAAAAAAATAGCATATCGTCTCCATCGGGTGGAAACCTCCCATCTCCAAAACGGTTACTTTTCAGGGAAAAAACGGCTAAAGCAGCAGATCTACAAGCTCATAACGTGGCGCGTTTTGAGCTTGTAGATCTGCTGTTTCTGCGTAACGCTGTACTATGATCCAGTAGGGCGTTCATTTACAAAAACACGCACAAAAAGTTAGAACACGGAGACAGGATGTTTCTGCCCCGGCAGCGTCGAGATCTACACGCTCACGGAGCTTGTAGATCGGCCATTTGTTTTTACGGCACGCGCCCCAAAAATAATAAATGGCCCACATTATGAAGTCCCAGAAGGACCAAGAGTTCATGGACTTGCGGCGGCGGCGGATGTTTTTATTCTTTTCAGGCGCTGTTGATGACAATGAGCGCCGGACTGGAGATCTGTAGGCTGCTCTCACTGCCGGTGGCGGTGGTGTTAGCGCCGCCCTGCTGGGCCAGCCTGGCGAAGACGCGCGGCGTGCCCAGGTTGTACACGCCCGCCTGCAGGAAGCAGGCGCGCAGCGCCAGCCGGGTCACTTCCTGGGGCTTCAGGGGGAGCTTGTACTGCGTCTGGCCCAGCCACGTGAAGGACGCGTGGAGCTCCTCACTGCTGGAGGGAGACAGGGAGACAGGGTTACAGGGTGCTCCTCACTGCTGGAGGGAGACAGGGAGACAGAGAGACAGGGTTACAGGGAGCTCCTCACTGCTGGAGGGAGACAGAGAGAGAGTGTTACAGGGAGCTCCTCACTGCTGGAGGGAGACAGAGAGAGAGAGAGACAGGGTTACAGGGTGCTCCTCACTGCTGGAGGGAGACAGAGAGACAGGGTTACAGGGAGCTCCTCACTGCTGGAGGGAGACAGAGAGACAGGGTTACAGGGAGCTCCTCACTGCTGGAGGGAGACAGAGAGACAGGGTTACAGGGTGCTCCTCACTGCTGGAGGAGACAGGGAGACAGAGAGAGAGTGTTACAGAGAGCTCCTCACTGCTGGAGGAGACAGGGAGACAGAGAGAGAGTGTTACAGGGAGCTCCTCACTGCTGGAGGGAGACAGAGACAGGGTTACAGGGAGCTCCTCACTGCTGGAGGAGACAGGGAGACAGAGAGAGTGTTACAGAGAGCTCCTCACTGCTGGAGGAGACAGCGAGAGAGTGTTACAGAGAGCTCCTCACTGCTGGAGGGAGACAGAGAAACAGGGTTACAGGGAGCTCCTCACTGCTGGAGGAAGACAGAGAGACAGGGTTACAGGGAGCTCCTCACTGCTGGAGGGAGACAGAGAGACAGAGAGACAGGGTTACAGGGTGCTCCTCACTGCTGGAGGGAGACAGGGAGACAGAGA
Organism: Protomyctophum bolini; assembly: GCF_963924005.1. Classification (NCBI taxonomy): domain Eukaryota; kingdom Metazoa; phylum Chordata; class Actinopteri; order Myctophiformes; family Myctophidae; genus Protomyctophum; species Protomyctophum bolini. The sequence goes on from NC_137869.1 coordinate 8,575,922, forward strand.
GACAGGGTTACAGGGAGCTCCTCACTGCTGGAGGGAGACAGGGAGACAGAGAGACAGGGTTACAGGGAGCTCCTCACTGCTGGAGGGAGACAGGGAGACAGAGAGACAGGGTTACAGGGTGCTCCTCAGTGCTGGAGGGAGACAGAGAGAGAGAGAGGGAGAGAGAGCAGCAGAGGGTTAGGGAAAGATGCGTGGTGTTCTTCACTGCTGGAGGGAGACAGGGAGACAGAGAGAGAGAAGGAGAGGTGATCAGTGGAGCTCCTCACTGCTGGAGGGAGACAGGGAGAGAGAGGGCAGCAGAGGTGATCAAAAGAGTAAATCAAAGAACATTCTCTTCCAAAGGGCCCTGTGGTGGAGTTTGCATGTCCTCCCCGCGTCCCCCTAGGGTAGGTACTGGTGCTGCACCATTCTTGAGTTGTTATAATTTAACACGTTTTTGTCTTCAGACTGGCACCCCCCAGCACTTACACCAACAAACCACTACACTGGTACCACCCACTTATAAAATTCAATAAAGTAGTGGAGTACATTATTCTTCTACAGCACTGCCACCCAAGAGTGGAATGCCCTGACCCCTTCCCTCAAAACAATGCAGATCACTGGCATCCGTTAAAACAGGCCTGAAAATCCACCTTTCAGCAGGCCAACTGGACAGGAAATGGTCTCCCTTCGATCACACCAACTTCTTTTTTCTTCCCCTCACAGGCATACATACAGTAGGCATATAGTGTTTCGTTTTGTTGTACATAGGACCAGTGACGGATCAACCCCTCTCAAGGCCCTGGCGCTTCACCAAATCAAAAGGCCCTACAGATTCAGCCAATAAATTAATAAATTAATTAACATGCATGCGTTTAGCGCATATCCACTACTGCCTGCGCTGCCCGCTGACACACAAGACACAGTAGGCACTGCCGTACTGGGCACAGCCTTTCCAACTTCAGTCTCTGCTAAACTATTATGTAAGGACTAGGAGATTACTTTATGGTTATTAATAGTCATTAACAAGAAACATGAATGGCAATGATGAGATGGGGGAAAAACGATGCTGTTTCATGTATTTTCTTATACTGTATTCAAAAGTCAAACAGCTGATTGATGCACCACGCATATCATACCTTCCTGAAAAAAGCTATTCAGGTCCTGAATAGCTTACAAGCGAAACAAAAAGCTGCCTGCTTAATAAGAGAATGTATACAAAACCCGACGGTTGAGAAAGACTTTGAAAAGCTCCACTTCTGGTGTTAAGGCCTTTTCAGACGGGGAGCGCCTAGTAATTACATTTTAATGAGAGGCTTGCGTTTATTTTGGACGTGCTGAGAAATTGAGGAGCGAGCCTACTTTTACGGGCGTGGTCCCGTGAAATTGTCGTGCGTGTGGTCCCCCCAAGGACCACTGGTTGAGAACCAGTGACATAGATAGACAATACTGATGACCAGAGGCAGGCTGAGCATTGGGCCGGCCGCCGCTATTGGTTACGGAAGCCCAAAATACAAAAGGCCAAATACTTCAATAATTCACCAGCCAATCGCAGAGGATTAAAGTTAAGTACACTTAGATGTTTTTGGAAGTTATTCTGACTAAAAGGTAGCATTTGTCATCATGGCGTTCGTCAGTTACACTGGCATGTGTGTGTGTGTGTGTGTGTGTGTGTGTGTGTGTGTGTGTGTGTGTGTGTGTGTGTGTGTGTGTGTGACATTTGAGGGTAAAAAATAAGAACAAATGAATGAATACAACATTTCTTTCCCAATACTTCGACGGTCACAATGTCCAATAAATCAATAATGCTCTGGGGGCAGAGCATTCACAGGTCGTGTCGCCCGGTCTCTGGAACGCTCACCTTCCAGTGGTTAGAGAAGCCAACTCCTTAGACATTTTTTTTTATCTAGACTAAAAAGAAAACAACATAATTTTGTCCCCCCTGCTTTATTGATTTAGTCCCCTCTGTGGGTTTTAAATAGTGTGTTGTGTAAACCTTCTTTGTAGTGGGTTTGAACAGTACATGTACAGCTGTGTGCCACATACAGTCTTCATCATACGTGCTGCTGGGAACATTCTTGGCTATTGTGTTTCGTTATTATGACTTGTTGTGAACATGAAGAACTGAAGAACGACTGACAGAAAAATGTCATTTTCAAAAAGACATTTTTAGAATCTGATCTCAGGTCAGAATGGGTTAACAATCATTCCCGACAGAAACCTCTTATCTTTTTTCCCAGGGGAAATATTGAGGTTTCTTGGTGTTTGTGTCTCTATTGTCTGAGTTTGACCCGCTGAGAGAGTCCAAGATATGCTGTACATCATCATAGATATACTGTACGTCATCATAACCACTTTATTTACCTGGATGTTTTGTGTCGCAAGTCAATGACGACATCGACTTGCAGCGAGGAACAGTTGGACAGCGTGAGACTCACTGGAACCACACAGAGGCTGAGGAGGAAGGCGCACACGCACACACACACACACACACACACACACACACACACACACACACACACACACACACACACACACAAAACAGAGGGAAAATGGAATCCATAATCAGCATATCCATGTTTCATAAGGCCAGGTTTTTACATTTCATATACCATGAATGTATGTTTGTGTATTACTATGCTTGTGAGGACCAAATGTCCCCACAAACAGTGGTGTGCTGTGGATTCGACCTCCGCAGCAGTGGTGGGCACTGGGCAGGCAGTTTCATATGAATATGGAGTAAGAACTCAGAATGTAGAGATAAAGATGTGTTCTAACTTAACTCCTCTGGAGCCATGCCCGAGATAACGAGATTAATTTACCTTTGCACAGGTAGCCAGGGATTTGATAAATTAGCGTTACAATTACCTCATTTTAGCGCTGTTGCCACCATGTAGTCCATGTAAGAAACAGCCAAAATCCCCAGGTGCACGCTTGCATGCCGTCTTTACTGACATTATGAGTGTTACCTCTGGGTGGTGAAGGGGTGAGTGTTACCTCTGGGTGGTGAAGGGGTGGGTGTTACCTCTGGGTGGTGAAGGGGTGAGTGTTACCTCTGGGTGGTGAAGGGGTGAGTGTTACCTCTGGGTGGTGAAGGGGTGAGTGTTACCTCTGGGTGGTGAAGGGGTGAGTGTTACCTCTGGGTGGTGAAGGGGTGAGTGTTACCTCTGGGTGGTGAAGGGGTGAGTGTTACCTCTGGGTGGTGAAGGGGTGAGTGTTACCTCTGGGTGGTGAAGGGGTGGGTGTAGGTCTCGGGGTAGTTCAGGTTGCTCTTGATGAGGTGGGACAGCTGCTCCATGGAGGGTCTGCTCATGGGAGGAGGAAGCTCCGGCTTAAACTTGAGCAGCACCATTTCCTGAGCCTCCTGTACATTAAAAGCACATTATTTGTTACAACCTAATTGGTGGGGGGACATGGCATAAACTTTACTACACCTGCTTCCAATTAATTATCATCAATTAGCCGGCTTGGAAGTGGCAGTTCAAGTTGTAAAAGTGTATGTTCTATTTCTTGATACTGTAACTGAAATGCATTGCTGAAGGATACTAATTGTTTTAAATGTATTTATTGATTTGAAGTTGAGTCACCTCTCCCTCTGCAGTGGCATTCCTGTTGACTGGGAAGGTGCCAAGTGCTGCAGAGGATTACCAGCGGAGGTGCCTGGATCGCTAGGCCGGCCCAGGCCAAGTGGTCAGGTTTTAACGATCAATTAAATGGACGTAAAACGTTAAGTTTCTTATTTATTTGTAATATTAATGCTATATTATTACTTTTAAAGTCTTTTGTCCGATTACTCGAGGGGCCAATTTGCGATACCCTCGTGGCCCACAGGCTGAGACGCACAGGTTTAAGAGTGGGAAGACGACAATGAGGGGACAAAGGCGTCATACACAGCACGTGCAGAGCAAGAACATGCGCGCACACACACACACACACACACACACACACACACACACACACACACACACACACGTGAGCATGCGCGCACACACACACGCACACAGGGATGAGAGAAGGAAGGGCCCTTTCATCATAAGTTGTGAATGAAGGAGCGCTCCGTGACAGCTTCATGAAAATGTTAATTTAATATTAGAAAACAAGCCCAAAAAAGCAACCCACCACCCACCCACACAAAAGAAGACCGCAACCGCCAATATTTACAAGCAACTTCAAAGAAAAACAAGCTCCAAATATTTCTAATAATAGGCGGACTGCATGGCAACCACTGGCATGTGGAAGTCCTTACTTAGACACTCTGAATGCACTCGCGCTGTTGCAAATAGGTACATATACACGTGTACATGCGTGTTGTTTACTGTGTGTGTGTGTGTGTGTGTGTGTGTGTGTGTGTGTGTGTGTGTTAGCGAAGTGGCCAGGATGCAGGTGATGTCATCCATGATGGGAGTTATTTTTAGACTCACATGAGCATTTCAGAGTAACATGTGTATGTCGATAATCATCAGCAAACGCTTCTGCGCGCGCACACACGCACGCACACACACACAGTAAACAACACACATGCACACACGTGTATATGTACCTATTTGCAACAGCGCGAGTGGTGTCTGTAATGACTTCCACATGGCATGCGGCAGCCACAGTGTAGGACGGGCTGCAACGTAGGGGAGTGAACCGAGACGCATGTTCCTTCCTGTACTGAACAGAGGCATACGTCCCTGTCACACGTGCACCGTATATGTACTGTAATATGGACACACGTGCACCGTATGTACTGTACAGTAATATGGACATTTTGCACAGTTCAAACAGAACGTACATAATAAGAATATGTACGATGCACAACAACAGCACCCTGTCTCTGTTTGACCAGAATGGAACAGAGCCTTCATTAGCATCATTAACACTGACTCAGTTTGACCAGAATGGAACAGAGACTTCATTAGCATCATTACCACTGACTCAAATTGACCAGAATGGAACAGAGACTTCATTAGCATCATTAACACCGACTCTGTTTGACCAGAATGGAACAGAGCCTTCATTAGCATCATTAACACCGACTCCGTTTGACCAGAATGGAACAGAGCCTTCATTAGCATCATTACCACTGACTCCATTTGACCAGAACGGAACAGAGTCTTCATTAGCATCATTACCACTGACTCTGTGTGACAGAACGGAACAGAGCCTTCATTAGCATCATTACCACTGACTCTGTGTGACCAGAATGGAACAGAGCCTTCATTAGCATCATTACCACTGACTCTGTGTGACCAGAATGGAACAGAGCCTTCATTAGCATCATTAACACCGACTCCGTTTGACCAGAATGGAACAGAGCCTTCATTAGCATCATTAACACCGACTCCGTTTGACCAGAATGGAACAGAGCCTTCATTAGCATCATTACCACTGACTCTGTGTGACAGAACGGAACAGAGCCTTCATTAGCATCATTACCACTGACTCTGTGTGACAGAACGGAACAGAGCCTTCATTAGCATCATTACCACTGACTCTGTGTGACCAGAATGGAACAGAGCCTTCATTAGCATCATTAACACCGACTCCGTTTGACCAGAACGGAACAGAGCCTTCATTAGCATCATTACCACTGACTCTGTGTGACAGAACGGAACAGAGCCTTCATTAGCATCATTACCACTGACTCTGTGTGACCAGAATGGAACAGAGCCTTCATTAGCATCATTAACACCGACTCCGTTTGACCAGAATGGAACAGAGCCTTCATTAGCATCATTAACACCGACTCCGTTTGACCAGAATGGAACAGAGCCTTCATTAGCATCATTACCACTGACTCTGTGTGACAGAACGGAACAGAGCCTTCATTAGCATCATTACCACTGACTCTGTGTGACCAGAATGGAACAGAGCCTTCATTAGCATCATTAACACCGACTCCGTTTGACCAGAATGGAACAGAGCCTTCATTAGCATCATTAACACCGACTCCGTTTGACCAGAATGGAACAGAGCCTTCATTAGCATCATTACCACTGACTCCATTTGACCAGAATGGAACAGAGCCTTCATTAGCATCATTACCACTGACTCTGTGTGACAGAACGGAACAGAGCCTTCATTAGCATCATTACCACTGACTCTGTGTGACCAGAATGGAACAGAGCCTTCATTAGCATCATTAACACCGACTCCGTTTGACCAGAATGGAACAGAGCCTTCATTAGCATCATTAACACCGACTCCGTTTGACCAGAATGGAACAGAGCCTTCATTAGCATCATTAACACCGACTCCGTTTGACCAGAATGGAACAGAGCCTTCATTAGCATCATTAACACCGACTCCGTTTGACCAGAATGGAACAGAGCCTTCATTAGCATCATTAACACCGACTCCGTTTGACCAGAATGGAACAGAGCCTTCATTAGCATCATTACCACTGACTCTGTGTGACAGAACGGAACAGAGCCTTCATTAGCATCATTACCACTGACTCCATTTGACCAGAATGGAACAGAGCCTTTATTAGTATCATCATCGCTAACAGTAGGAAGAGTTATTCCGTGTGCATAGAGCCTATACCAGCTGCAGATGTGATGGGAATATTAACATGGAGCCAGAGTTAATGTTCAGAGAGGGACGATCTTCTGTCAAACCAGGGTCAGGTGTGCACGGCTGCACGCACATGCACACACACATTTGCATTACTAGTGTGGCGCCGTCTAGCCCTCTCAGGACGTATAAAGTGGGGGGGACAATATTGGAGATGGAGAGTTGAGACTAGTTAGAGTAGAGACAGTTACTGCGGTTGGCTATATCGCCAGAATGATCGTTGTTTTTCCGAGAGGCAAGCATGCAGCGGCAGCCAACACACGACCACGATTGCACAACAAAATGGGAGCAGTGATAAGAGAGACCACCAACGCCGGTGGGGAAAAATTAATATTATAGAGCAGTCATTCCCCATTCAGTGCAGGGACATTCAGACCCAAATGACCCCCTCTCCGGCGTGAGACAGTAAGACAGTGGTTTTTGAGTGGCGCAACCACTCCAAGGAACAGCTTTGTCCCCATGTCCCAACCTATGTGACTATATGTCCGTTTAGAGTACCTGTTGCACCACTCGCTTCAGACTGGTCTGAAAAATCGAAAACACGGAGAAAACAAAAATCAACCAATGCCCCACTCTCACACACAGGGGTGTGTACTGTACTCTCAGATCATGATACAGAGGACAAAATAAAATAAAAAGGATTTCATTCTCCATCTCGTTCAGATCACAGTATTCACATTATCCTGTCCTCCTCAGCAACACCCCTATATCTATCTTCCTGTTTCGATGTGTAATGGCAAAATGCCACAACGCATCTGTGCGCACAGTGACCTCTGACTTTTTTCTACTGTAGGTTAAACACATTTCTTCTTTCCACGCTTGTATATATTTTACACGGGTTCTGTTATTAAACTCTACATTCACTTCTAGACCTGTAATAAATAAATCCAATATTTCAGAGACCCATTCCCCTTCTACAGGCAGGTGCAATAAAAGATGTGGAGATCCTTGAAAGGGAGTCCTTGAAATTAAAAGGTTTAACCCATTTTGGGGCGGGAAGTGTTTTAAACATTATGTTATAATTTAGCTATTGAAAAATAGCAAATCTACAAGCTCATAGCGCGCCACCGAGTGGCACGCTACGAGCTTGTAGGTCTGCTATTTTTGAAAAATCATGAACATGTGGTGCAAAGCTTTGAATATATACTCTTTCAGAGCGAACGTTTTTAACTCAAATCTTTGCTTCTGGGAGAAACAACACATTTTCAGATGGGGGTCGGCGGCCAATTGCATATATTTTTGGGGGTCCTTGACATGAAATATTGAGAACCACTGAAACATGATGTTTTTCATTAAAAAATGACATTTAAAAAATGACATTTCTTTAATTTCGACGTCAGGCCTAAATGGGTTAATGAGAACTACCGACTGGTTTGAGTTGTGCAGTGTGCCGTACTGTGTGCGCACGGCCAACCTTGAACTTGATTTATCATAAAATGACAAGGAAATGAGGCCATGGGTAGTGTAGTGTTCTGTTCCTGGCTGCCAAGCCTCCTCTGCACAAAGAGAAGACTCAATGACGAATGGATATCATGCCATATTACCGCCAGTCCTTTTTCGAAGCCATTAAGATCTGAGACCAGATTCTACAAAATGTCGACAAAATGTTTTTTTGGGCCCCGAGAGGCAAAATCTCATCAAATGGTGGTCCGTGGCTCAAAAAGAAATAATGGACCTTGATATGAAAAAGGTTGCAAAGCCCTGAAGAAAGTGCATTAATTTAGGAGAGAAAATAGGTTTCTGGTGGAAGTAGTAGTACACTATGTGAACATTGTGGGAACATTGTGTCTTGTCTCCTAAAAAGGGACACCAGGTTCAGGGTCATGTCACCATGCACATGACAACTTAAAAGTGCCCTTTGAAAATGTCATAATTTGTGCAAAAAAAAAAAGAAAGAAAAAAAACCCTCATTGACGTCTGGTCTGCGTTTAGCCACTGCCAGCTTTTTTTTGTTATAACTTAGTTTTTCAACACGTGTTGGGTTTAGCATTTTATTTTTTATCAGCTTGCAGAGCTGATCCAGAGTAGGAGAGTAGTGACACGCTTTGATCTCGCTGCAAAGCTGGTGCCTTTGGGCTATAGTTCCAAACGTTGGAACTATCCCATTGAGACAAAGCGGGTGCCTATGAGCTATAGTTCCAAAGCAGGTGCCTATGGGCTACAGTTCCAAAGCAGGTGCCTATGGGCTATAGTTCCAAAGTGGGTGCCTATGGGCTACAGTTCCAAAGCAGGTGCCTATGGGCTATAGTTCCAAAGCTGGTGCCTTTGGGCTATAGTTCCAAACGTTGGAACTATCCCATTGAGACAAAGCGGGTGCCTATGGGCTATAGTTCCAAAGCGGGTGCCTATGGGCTACAGTTCCAAAGCAGGTGCCTATGGGCTATAGTTCCAAAGCGGGTGGCTTTGGGCTATAGTTCCAAACGTTGGAACTATCCCATTGAGACAAAGCGGGTGCCTATGGGCTATAGTTCCAAAGCAGGTGCCTATGGGCTATAGTTCCAAAGCGGGTGCCTATGGGCTATAGTTCCAAACGTTGCTCCTATGGCAACTTGGACACGAGCGTAGTGGACACTTTTTCATGATTGGCTGCCTCTAGGCCAATGGGACACGGTTGGCTGCCTCTAAGCCAATGGGACACTTAATGGAGATCGCTTGCATCTTTTAAAACAGAAAACTCAAGAGAATCCACCTTTCAGCAGGACCAAGGAAGAGGAAATGATCCTTCCCCTTAATGATAATGTATGTATGAAGTATGAACCCGTTTGTGGCGAGACAAAAAAAATACTGTATATATAGGGTGCTTTAACCCATCTAGAGCTGACAAAATATTTTAAAAAAGTTCTCAAAAACCCTATGTTTCTATGTGGTGCTCAACCTTTTTCATGTCAAGGACCCCCAGAATTATCTGTGTTTCAACCGCAGACCTCCATCTGAAAATATGTTGTTCCAGTGACCCCAGAAGCAAAGTTTTGAGTTGAAAACACTCGCTCTGAAAGAATATATATTCTTCCACCTGCATTTTTGTTTTTCCACCATCACAGAAAGACAGACAGACTCACTCTAGCTCTCTCTCTCTCTCTCTCTCTCTCTCTCTCATTACGTCAACTCATTTGGAAACGCAGGTGAAAGAGAAACAGGAGTGCATGTCCGTCAGGGGATAATTTGTCTAATTATTGGAGGATATTGGATATTGATCCTAGCCGTCTAGTTGAGCAAACAACGGCGTCTCGTAATGAGGAGTTATTTCATGTTCACACAGTCATCCAGCTGGCTGAGCAGTAATCTCCATCTCAAGGTCGAACTCTACCCGTCAACAACGACGACACGTTGCTTCTACGGCTCTGACGGAGCAAGCCGTCGATGTCGGCGGGCAGAAACCTCTTATCTCCATATTCTGGCGTTTTGTGTGTTTTCTCGTAAATTAACGCCCCGGCCGCTTGATCATACTACAGTGTCACACAACGGCATCAAAAGTATCAGATATACAAGCGCAAAGCGCAGCACCAAGCGACACATTTTGAGCTTGTAGATCTGCTACTTTTGCCATTTTTTAAAATTTGAATCCTCAAACCATTTCGGACATATGAGGTTTTCCACCGCACAGAGACATATAACCGTATCCCGGAAGCCTGGCGTGTTATATAGTCGCAGACGACAACCACGAGAAAAGATACAAACTAAGGCTTTGGTCTTCAGGTGAAAAAACAAACAAAAAAAACAACCTTATGATGAATTTGAAGGTATGAGCATAGAGCAGCCTTATCTAATGGCCCACGGCTTCCTTCCTAAAATGTATTATTTATGGCCCACACCGGTATGGTCATGTGAAATTCATACATTGCACTTTTGAAATAACCTGAATAAGAGGCTACATCTTCATAGAATTTATAAGGGTTCCTAATTAACACATTATTTCAAGATGTGAAAGAAAGAAAGGCTATCATTTCCCCCCGTGGTTATATTTAGCTACATTGTGCCGTTTGAACAAAAGACCATTTATTGAACTGTACATAATGATACCGTTCTGTCGGGTGGAAACCAAAATTGTCCAAAATTGTTAGTTTGTTAGTAAAAAGTTAGTAAAAGTTAAAAGCATAAAAAGTAGCAGATCGCCAAGATCAAAGGCGTGCAGATATGCAACGTTTTGATGCTTCTGTGTGACGCTGTAGTATAATAATAAAAATAAGTAGGTGTTAATTTACGAACAAATAAATACAGAGATAATAGTCCGGCAGCCGACAGGCTTCTATTGTTTAAAGTGGGACATTTTGTATATAGTATTTTTTATTGGCATAAAATATTGTCTATATACATACATTCATGATTCCACTTGCTGACCGGCTGTCACTATTGGGCATTTTTTTATAGGGGTTTCTTGTGACCCTACCATTAACATCCTATGGCAGGCAAAATTGTCAGAAATTGTCAAACTTTCCTTATGCTTACCCCCTATGTGACATGTCAAACTAGGGGGTTTTCATGATTCTGAATCCATTCCAAGCATTAGTTTTGCACAAAAAACACTCCTTGGGCTAAAAACTACCATAGACGTCATGACAAATGTGACAAATCAGCACAAATGTGATGAGGTCAGCACATTTTGGGCACACTTGGGCAAGTTGCTGTTGTCTGGCGCAACATGCCCAGCATGGAAAACACACGTCAGTGGGCAAAGATACATCGCTGTCTGCCTTCTTTCAAAATGTATGTTTTGTGTGCGCGTGCCTATGTCTCTCTCTGTGTGTGTGTGTGTGTGTGTGTGTGTGTGTGTGTGTGTGTGTGTGTGTGTGCGCGTGCGTACCTCTTTCTGAGACAGTGAGCAGGCCTCTTTGCCGATGGTCTGTAGAGCCACATGAAGCTGTCCTTCTAGAATGAGCTGTTTGTTGTCCTCCACCACGTACGCCTGGAGACACAGAGACAAGAGTTCTGACAGAGTGTACGCCTGGAGACACAGAGACAAGAGTTCTGACAGAGCGTACGCCTGGAGACATAGAGACAAGAGTTCTGACAGAGCGTATGCCTGGAGACGTGGGACACTGGACACACACAGAGACAAGCATTCTGACGGAGGGAACACATGCTCCCTCCCTGCCTACAGAAACTAATCAACCCTCCAAAAAAAACCTCCACCCTCAGATCTGCAATTAGATTCCTACCCGAGGTTCAAAATACCAATCTACGCACAATACCGCAGAACCTGGTTTCTTTTAAAACAGGACTGAAATTAATTTCGGAAGGCCTTTTCGTGTAGAACTGTTGTGTGTCCGACGTCAGCAATGTCCTTTTTGTGCTGGACTTGTTTTAATAACCCTGCTTTTATCCTTCTACTCTACTGTATGATTGATTACAGTATGTGTTTTTAACCATGTAGCACTCTGGGATTACTTGTGAATGAAAAGTGCAATAGAAATACAATTAATTATTAATATTACCCTCTTCTTACTGGCCTACTGCATGCATGCGCACTTAGACTTAAGCCTCTCCAATGAATCCAGAATACCGCAGCTCGCTTGGTCTTCAACCAGCCAATATTCTCACATGTCTCCCCACTTCTCCGCTCCCTCCATTGGCTCCTGGTCACTGCCCCTCCCCCTTCTCCGCTCCCTCCATTGGCTCCTAGTCGCTGCCCGCACAGAGTACAAAACTCTGATCCTGGCCTTCAAAGCAACCAAAGGAATGGCACTCCTATATCTTGCAAGTCTGATCGGACCCGACAAACCCTCCCGCGTGCTCAGATCAGCCAACGCAGGGAAGCTTGAAGTACATTCACTAAAGGAAGTCATTCAAAATTGGCTTTGTTCAAGAGTTCAATGTTTTAGAGATTTAGACAGCTTTGGAGATTGAGATGGGCACAACAAAAAGCTAATGAGCAGAATACAATTTGGGAAAGAGATAAAGGGGCTTCACGGCGGCGTGCATAAGCTAGCGATCAATGCCCGTGATCGTGTGCAAAATGCTAATTCAGCCCAATTGGTCCAGGCGCTGAGATGCGAGCACAGAGACAAATTCGTGACAGACATCTCTGAAGTTATAAGATACACACACACACAGAGTCCTTACCTTCCAGAGGACGATGATGTCCAGGTCCAGGTCGTTACACTTCCTGACCACGGCGGCGACATCGGCCAACGCCGCCTCCGGCCACCGACTCCTGGCCTGCGGGGGCGCTAGAGCGCCGAGCGCCCTCCTCGCCGCTGCCGCCGCGTAATGCCGGAAGAAGAAATCTGCACACGGCGTGGAAGAGCTGATGATCTGAGGGAGAAGGACGACGCACGGTTAGCGTTGGACTAAAGACAAATAAAATCTCTCCAGTGAAAATGTTTGTATGACCAAGTTCAGACGTGCTGAAGACATGCTGACTTCTATGGAATACAAATGACTGAGAGCTTTGAATCCATGCGTTGTCATCAGAAACAAACGCACTCACAAAGTAGAACATCATTAGTAGTCTTTCAAGGCTTTTAAAGCAGCAGCATCATTAGTATAGTCTTTCAAGGCTTTTAAAGCAGCAGGAGGCTTATTATATATTATAATTATTGGCCTTGCTTTGTTAGCATATCAATGAACCGCCTCAGCGGAAGTGACTTATATATATATATATATATTCGTTTCCAACACATCATCAATTATGTAAATCACATCCTTCCGAGGCCCCGTCATTAATGCATCATTAATGCACCTAAAATAGAACTGGTGGAACTCCTGAACGAGAGAGAGAAGCTACTCTACATCAATTAACGTGCGTAACTTTTTAATGGGAGGTTAAGTGGAGTGGAAGTACCCTCTTTTAATGTATGGCTGGCAGAATTGACCAACCTGCTGCAAATGGAAACGATAAGATATGACGTTTCTCTAGAAAAGGAAAGTATTCGACAGAATGTGGCAACCGTTTTTTTCCTCACCTATCATGGCTGAAGTATGTATGCACATGAATGTTTTATTTTCTAAAACTCTTAACTGTGATCTATTGCATAGTATTTTCATTTGTGTATGTTTTGTTTTTGTTTCAGTGCATTTCAAGTGTATTATAATTCTTTTTTATTTTTCTTTCCTTTGAATGGGGGGGGGGTGGGAAGGGTTTGTGTGTATATGTGTGTATATGTTTGTAAAGTATGTCTTGTCTTTAAACCTGAAAATGTATAAATAAAATTGTAAAAAAGTGTTAATAATGTATTAACATACAGAATATTGGTTTTATTCATAAAAAGTGTTCTGGATAGCAGCCTTTTTAAGTACATATTGTTGCTTTTCATGTTGATTTGACTTCTTACGCGTGCATTTCACTGAGCACATTGGAGAAAGCAGCTCATGAAAAAGACGTTCGGACAAAAAGACATCATTTCTTTTGTCTTTGCTAAATCGTACCTGTTCCGTTCCCAGACTCAGGTCTGCAAAGGTGTATTTGTCTGTGGTGCCCGAGGTAGCTGGGGAATGAATGAGACAGAGAACACAGATTTACAAACCCCATGTCACTAGAACACAATGTCTATCACACCAGGCTTTGTGCTTGGTGCACGGTTTAATAATTAATCCCTATTTTCAACACAACATTATAGGCATTGTTTTTAAAATCCCCAAATTACTGAAAATAGCGAGACGGGCTCGCTATATACAGGGGCTGCAAATAGCCGATCCACAAGCTCACAAAGTGTTCACGTTGTGAGAGCTTGTCCATTGGCTATTTTCCGCAAAAGCTTTCCCACAAATACGAATTTTAGTTTAAGTAGTAAATCGAATCGTTGATAAATGTTTTAAAATGTAAAAAAAAAAAACAAGAAAAAAAAACACGCTTCTTGGTTATTTCATGAATATAAAAAGTAATTGATAGAAATCACTAAGAAAACAATACTAGTAGTAAATAATGGCAGGCCGAGTACACTACCTTGGTGGGGGTTGCATTGCGTGGCCCTGAAACATAGCTTGGATTTTTCTCTGCTGCTCAGTTTCCAGTCTGGAGGAGAGAAGAGAGGAGGTTAAGTAGAGGACAAGGGGGGGGGGGGGGGGGGGGGGGTTCATGACGCTTCAAAATAACTGTGCCTCAGGAGCCACTACTTCTTAAACATCCGTTCAGGTAACCTTTTTTTATATATTGAAGCAATGAAAAGCATTCCAAAGTGCTTCTGACAAAACCAGCTAACATCAAACGCAAATCCTGGGGCGACAGGGCCTTCTCTGTGGCCGCCCCGCCCCCTACCCTCTGGAACGCTCTCCCCAAACACATCCGAGATGCCCCCTCACTTCCTACCTTCAAAACCGCACTGAAAACCCACATGTTCACAATCGCATTTCCAAGCTGATGTGTTTTTAAAACTTGTTGCATGCACTGTTTTATTGGTTTTATTATTTTAATTGTTTTTTTACAATGACATTGTCCTTTTTCTTGTTCCCCCCCTGGCCCCAACACAAAGCGTCTTTGAGTGTCATGAAAAGCGCTATATAAGTCCCAGATATTATTATTATTATAATAATAATAACTCCACCACCTCTCCCCCTCTCATGCAAGAAATTGACAATATATAATATATAAAGTCACAACAACAACAACTTAATGAACCAGTATTGCTTTGTCTTTAAATATGTTTTCTCCATTTCCTGACATTTTTTACATTTAGTTGTTAGCTCGTTTCTGCCCGACAGCAGAGATAATCCAAAACCCTTACTTTAAAGTAAAAAAAGAAAAAAAAATGTTTTGTAGCTATCCTTTAGTCACAAGCTCTGGAAAGCTGGAAACCAGCCAAATGGACCTTAGCGTGTAAAATGTGTAAAAACTAAATTATTGTGAAACATCTGCATTACTTAATACGAAGGAGTCTAAATAGAGAATGCATTGTTATTTTATTGTTATTTGGATCAATGTTTGCCTGTTATATCTAATGGTACCACATCAATACAGCATCAGCATGGAATTGTGGACACAATCTTATCCAACGATAACAAAATATTCTTTAGTTTTGGCTCCGAGGCTAAATATCATCAAATGGTGATCCGTGGCTCAAATGCTGAATAAATAAATAACAAAATCACACCTGTGTGAACTGAGTGGTGCAACTCCCCTCTCTCTCTCTCTCTCTCCCCCCCCCCCCTCCTCTCTCTCTCTCTCTCTCTCTCTCTCTCTCTCTCATTAGCAGGCAACAGTGCAGCACTGTCTCTCTCTCTGTTTCTGGCACAACTGGTACTCATTGCGAACGCAGTGATTGCGAACGCAGTGATTGCGAACGCAGTGAGCACTTACTATGAGACCTAGCAGATCATGTCTGTCTGTGTGTCTGTCTGTCCCGCTTTTGTGCCCATATATGGAGCTGAGTGATTTGTTTGTGATTGATGCAAGTGTCTGTCCCGCTGTTACGTCACCATGACTCAGCCATAACCATATAAGGAGTCCCCAAAGCAGCTATACGTCCAAAACCCAAATATGTACGAGCTGCGTTCGCTTCCTGCGTTTGCGCGTCTTACTGGTAGTCATACTGGTGCTCATTAACGTCACATGTAGGATTGTAGGTAGTCACATAGGTGAACCAACACAGACATTGCTGTTCCTTGGAGTGGTTGCACCACTCAAAAAACTCATCTACAGTACACGGCCAAACACATATCCTTTTGGGGGTCTGGACAAAGGCAGACAATGGCCCCTGGATAAAGGAGGCTTTTTCTATTTTCAGAGAGGCAGATCTCTCCAATATCTATAATCTTTCAGAATATGCTGTCATCGTGTGCCCAGCTGAGAACTATTGAGGTACAGTAGGTCGGTTCTCAGCGGTGCCAGAAGAGAATAAATAATCGTTATCCCATTCTGACCTGAGATCAGATTCTAAAAATGTCTTCTACATCCTGACAGTTTTCATCCTGACCCGAGATCAGATTCTAAAAATGTCTTCTACATCCTGACAGTTTTCATTCTGACCCGAGATCAGATTCTAAAAATGTCTTCTACATCCTGACAGTTTTCATTCTGACCTGAGATCAGATTCTAAAAATGTCTTCTACATCCTGACAGTTTTCATTCTGACCTGAGATCAGATTCTAAAAATGTCTTCTACATCTTCTACATGACAGTTTTCTGAAAAAGCTATGTTTCTACATCAGTCGTTCTTCGATTTTTCAAAAATAGCTGACCTACAAGCTCATAGCGCGCCACTCGGTGGCGTGCTATGAGCTTGTAGATCTGCTATTTTTCAATAGCTAAAGCATAACATAATGCTAACACCAAAAGGGGTTCCCGCCCAGAATGGGTTATGTAATGCATGTGACCTGAATGATGTGGAAAATGATGATTTTGATGATTGAGGGTTCCATTATTTGAGCTATACTGCAACAACAAAAACCTGAGCTATTCTGGGAAGATGATGGTCAGAAGTTGGAGTTGGTTATTTAGTCATGAAGTACGGCGGCACAGTTTGTTTCTAGAGCCTGGAGTAGAAGACAATCTCATCTCTTCAAAGTAGGTCCATGCACATTATGTAATCTTCCATGAAAGAAGCTTGGGTGCTTTAGTTAGTTACGTTTAGTATTCATTTGGAAATTGTTTGTGAACTGTCATGTGGGTTTATTGTCATTGTTTATGTAGTGTCCTGTAAGTCCATATATGGGGGCTGAGAAAAAATCAATCAATCATGCTGTTGTTGTACATGCTTGGCATGTACACACTGAGCCACAGCCTCCAGTGTGGAGTGTTTTCTTTGTGAGAACGTCAAACCTTTGTCCTCAGCGGGGTTGATGCACTTGTGAAGCCTCCAGTGTCTACTGCTGCTGGACACCTGGACAATGTGGAACTCACGGACACCTGCTTCACTCTGACAGACAGACAGACAGACAAAGAGACATTGACAAAGAGGTGGACAAAGACACAAAGTGAAGTAGGAAACCACAGTCTTTTTTTTGGTGACGTGCAGAGCAGGTGGGTACTGCAGTGTCTCCTGTCGTGTCCAGGGCAGGTATTGTTATTTTCTCTGATGCAAGTTGTCCCTGCAGACTAGAGCACCAATGAGACCTTCTACCTTCTACTGGCTTAAATGTGCTGGGATATATGACAGTCCTTGTCCTAGTTTGAGAACTACCGATTTAGAAGGCATCTTTTTAATTGGCCTCAGTTCTTAAGACTTATTGTATTTCAGAATAAAAACCTATGTTTCTATGTCAGTGGTTCTCAAACTATTTCACGTCAAGGACCCCCAAAAAATATATGTAATTGGCCGCCGACCACCGTCTAAAAAAAAGTGTGTTTCAGGGACCCCTCCAGAAGCAAAAGATCCGAGTTAAAAATATTCGCTCTGAAATAATATATATTCAAAGATTTGCGACACATTTTCACAATTCAAAAAGAAAAACAGCAGATCTATGAGCTCGTAGATCTGCTATTTTTCCAACAGCTAAAGCTTAACATAATGCTTTAAAACAACCAAAAGGGGTTCCCGTCCTGAGTGGGTTGAGAGCCTCACCATGTTGATGTTCTCCACGTCGATGAAGACCAGCATGCTGCCGTTGGTGCGCTCCCCCGCCGTCCTCTCTACCGCCGTCCGCTCCCCCGCCGTCCTCTCTACCGCCGTCTCCTCGGGTGGAATGTTACTGCGACACGCCGTGGCGCGCACGCTCAGCGAGCGACTCGCACAGATGAACACCGTGTGGCGCAACACACGATGGCTGTGTGACAGAGAGAGAGAGAGAGAGAGAGAGAGAGAGAGGGAAGGGGTTAGTTAGGACAGTGGGTCTAAAAACACTGTATATGTCAAGGACCTCTACAACTCTGATGCCGTGTGTTCAAGCTACATGTAGGCTGCCATTCATTTCCAATGGAAGCCAGTGACATGAGGATACAAAGCAAACCAGTAAGACGCCCTAAAGGGCGAGGTCGCGCTGAAACAACAGAGCTTCTTAATATGGCACAGTTGAGAAGCAGGAGTTAAGTTGACCCATTTTGGGGCGGTAACCCCTCTTGGAGATCTACAAGCTACGAGCTTGTAGGTCTGCTATTTTTGAGAAATCGAAGAACGACTGACATAGAAACATAGCTTTTTTTAAGAATCTGATCTCAGGTCAGAATGGGTTAAACTATTAATCTGGTGTCAGTGAGGTCAGATGTAGAGTAGCTGGCCGGCTCAGATCTAGTATGTCAAACCATGTATGGCTATCCAGGGTCCAGCTAGGTGGGTAGCATAAGCACAGCCATAGGCTCCCATTGTAACGAGCCTCCGGTTCATTTAAGGGGCATCAGGGAGGAGGGGGCTGTTGTCGTGAGGAGTGATCATTAGCATTAAGCTCTCGTCAGAAACGGTTACATGTCCGGAGCCATGCGAGACAACGTCACAAATGAAATCCGATCATTGGATGCGCGACCCGACGGCTCACCAGCGATCAACGCTTTAGAGATACAGGGCTTTGAAAATCCTGCTTTTAATAGAGATAAATAAATGGAACCGGAGCAGTTGGCACCTGCTGTATAGGGGGTCAAATATGTTCGTAGATGATAGAGGAAAAATAATTAATCTGGTGTCAGTGAGGTCAGACTGGCCGGCTCCATATATGCAGATGTAGGACGACGCCCCCATATATGGTCACACCTCATGACATAAAGTGACATCATGGAGACCCTTAGATCTCCATATATGGTTTCAAGTCCAACCACTGTGGTTGGACTTGAAACCATATATGGTCACACCTCAATGACATAAAGTGACATCATTAGATCTTAGATCTAATCTCCATACTGTATATGGTTTCAAGTCCAACCACTGTGGTTGCCGTGACACGACTCAGTCTTGCAGACCAAGTTGGTACAACATATAGGATCTCCATATGTGGAGCTGACTATCATCACCTGGATCTCCATATATGGAGATCATTGTAGACATGAAGATACAAAGATACAAAGAAAGAACTGATACCGCCGGGGAAAAAAATATTTTTATGGTTAATTTACAGCCAAAATATAGGCAAATACTACTGTACAGTAAACTTCCATGGATTTATTGTTCACGCTGTCAGCTGTTTTGATATTACAGTAATGCAAAGATAGATGGTTCTCTGAACATTCCTTTGTGTAAGAAGTGTGTAAGAAGTGAGACAAGCTGCACTTTGTGTTCCGGCTGTTAATTCACCCAAATCCTGTATGAGGTTGATGTAAAAAAAAAAGGCTTTTAAATCCTAAAAAAAATCTGAAACACCCATGTTTCTGTGTCAGTGGTGCTCAACCTTTTTCATGTCAAGGACCCCCAGAATTATCTCTATTGGGCCACAGACCCATCTCAAAATATGTAGTTCCAGGGACCCCCCAGAAGCCAATAAATATTATAGTTAAAAATGTTCGCTATGAAATATATATTCAAAGATTTGTGTCGCATTTTCACGATTTTTCAAAAATAGCAGACCTACAAGCTCGTAGCTATGAGCTTGTAGATCTGCAATTTGTCAATAGCTAAAGTATAACACAATGCTAAAAACACCAAAAGGGGTTCCCGCCCAAAATGGGTTAATAGGGTTATTAAAGACTTAAACATTAAACATCCCTCTAAGCCAGGTACAAACTAAGGTGAACAGACAGCAAGCACTACAATGTACTGTAGGCATTTAGAAAGACGCCGTTATCCAGAGGGACTTCTGATCAAAAGGTGGGAATAAGAAAGCAATCATGAACACTAGTCAACACACAATAAAACGTGTAACCTAATTAAGAGTGCAGAGATAACACTGTAGTGTCTCTCTCAAAGAAACTAGAATATCAGGTAAAAAATCACACCTGTGTGAACCGAGTGGTGCAACTCCCCTCTCTCCCCCCTCCTCTCTCTCTCTCTCTCTGCTCCGTCAGATTAGCTTTATTATGGATATCAATCCTGTTTCTGTGCTGCGTGCGCAGCCTCTAAATCACCCCCACAGACCGTGGCAGTCAGAAGTTGGATTTGCGTCCAGCAGGTGGCAGCCATGTCACATACTTCTCTCGTTCCAATTTCATGCATGCGCACACCACTCGTGCTCATACACCTACATCACAAACAAACAAACAGGTACACAGACATTGCTGGATGTAGGAGTGGTTGCACCACTCAAAAATGGGCTAATTTGGTATCATGTGTACCGTACGCTGGTCCTTGAAATGTAACATTTTGAGAAGCACTGCTTTAAAGCCATTCCCCATTAGCAGTGCTGACTAAACCTGTCCATCTACCTAAATAACTTTATGGTATAAATATCCATCCATCCATCTTCAACCACTTATCCGGAGTCGGGTCGCGGGGGCAACAGCTCCAGACTTCCTTCTCTAATTAGTAACTTCATCATGGGGGATGAAGTTCGCGAGGCGTGTTCCAAGGCCAGTTTGGATATATAATTCTCCAATCTAATCCTTGGTCTTCCCGGGGGACCTCCCTATAAGGAGACGCTCGGGAGGCATCCTTACTAGATGCAGTGCCGACTAAAACCTGTCCATCTATCTAAATAACATTCTGCTCTAGCAAAACAAATCTAAGTAACAAATACATGAACCAAGTGACCAAGGCACAGTATGCCTGCCTATAGCACACTCTACAATGGCATCAAGGTGCTGGGGTACCTCACTGACTCACAACACGTTGCCTTGTGACGGGTTGTGTCGTGAGTGTGTAGATTCACAATAATGTTCTGTAGAGCGTGTTCCGTTTGTTGATTCAATGATGATGAATCTACTTAACGTACGTTAACTCCAAGGCTTCTTTATTCAATGGGTATACAAGGTATACATTTGTATACACGGTATACAAATGTTTGTCCTTGACATGAACTCTATCTGATCTGATATTCCGGTCTCTGTGTGCCCTTATATGGGTCTCTACTAGTCACTACTGACACGCTACTACAGACACTGACACCTTGTGGTCCGGGAGGGTACCACCAGCTGTCCTTGAGAGGGTTCCAGGTGGTCCCCGGCTAAATGATAGGAGAGTTGGTAATCAAAATAGACCCTTATTAGATCTTTAACCCATTTAGGCCTGACCTCAACATTTAAAACAATTCTTCTGCTATGAGCTGTTAAGATCTGCTATTTTTCAATAGCTAAAGACCAAACACCAAATTGCTTCCCGCCCAGAATGGGTTAACACTTGAGGGACATTACGGCTCCATTTGGTTTAATTTAATTTAATTTACACTCTCAAGAGTTAAAGTATTGTTAAACATCTGCGTTACTTAATTTACAAGAAGTCTACACAATTTAAAAAAATAATTGTTATTTTACTCAAGGACCACTGGTGGTCCCCGGACCACAGGTTGAGAACCACTGTAGCTAGAGCGCACAGTAAAACTCTGTCCTCTTCGGTTACATCCTTTGAAAGAGCTCTTCAAGTGATTATGTCCCTTATCTCCCAATAAGTCCTGTTCCAACGAGGCCCTTTTGAATGACAGGCCAACCACTTGAAGGTGGACGAGGGCTGGCTTTGAGAAGAGGTGTCATGTCCGTCATGCGGCGTGGGCTGCTGTTGCTAGTGTCCGGGGACCCCCAGGGTCGGTCCTCGAGGGGGAGAACTAGTTTGGAACCAAATGTACCTTACGGGGTCTGTGATGATGCATGATGATGATGTATGATCATAAGAGCGCCACTCACTTCACACAGGTAACTGGTGATTTTTTTTAAATGAAAGAATGGACAAAGTTGGAGCGGTTAGCACCACTCAAAAAGGGTCCAGAATTACTGCTCTAAAACAGTGGGGTCCAGGGACGCTCAGGGCTCTAAATTGACCCCTGCCAAGTCTGTAGTTACCCCATTGGCAGTGCTGACTAAACCTGTCCACCGATTGGTCCAGGTTCTAACACATGATGTCCTGGGTGGACGACAGGTCATCATCGTCTTCGTCGTCGTCGTCCTGGAACGAGGAGGAGCAAGCGGCCTGCAAGCGCCCGTCATCGCCGGCGGGCGCCCCCGCGACGGCGGCGGCCATCATCATCTGCGCCTGCTGAGCGGCCTGCTGCATCTGCAGCCACTCCTGCTGGGCCAGCTCCGTCTGCTGCTGCCTGGCGGCGGCGAACAGCTCCTGCTGCTGCCTCAGGAGCTCCTCATCGGGCACGCCGGAGTTGCCCAGGCGCGACGCCGCCTTGCGCCGCTTCAGCGCCACCGTCTTGCACTCGGCCAGCACGTCCTTGACGTCCGTGACGTACGCCGCGAAGCCCAGGCTCTCCAGGGCGCCGATGACGTGCTCCGGCGAGATGGTGGTCTTGCTGGCGCCGTTGCAGATGTCGTTGGCCTCCGACGCCACCAGGTGGATGAACTCGGTGCAGCACTTGACCAGCAGCTCGCGGGCGTCGTTGGCGAGTCGCACGCTGGGCAGCGTCTCCTTGATCATCTTGTTGATGGCGGCCCGCGGGACCGTCAGGTCGTCCGCCTCGGCGCCCACGGCGGAGGAGGAAGACATCGTCGGTGAGAGGTTTTTCGGGGTTAGTCGAAAGCGGTTCCTTCTTCGACACGGGAACGGATATTAAAGCTTGGGTTCCTTGTGAGAGCAGTGAATGATCACAGAAGCCAAACTGTTTACTGCCTCTGAACTCTGTGCGGTCCGTGTTTTAAGCTGAGCTCCATCGATGCTTGGCCAATATAAAGTTCCATGTCAGTCTATTTCCAAATATAATATGGAGTTCCAATGCCAAAGTCTCGGCCCAAATATGGAGGTTTGTGACGTCACACTGGCCACTCGGATCAGTAACACAAGGTAGCCGTGGCAACGTGCAACAGTATGGCCTGTTCTGACATCATTCTGACGTCTCTGCAAGGACTCCAAATTTGGGCATGCCTGACAAAGAACTCCATATATGGGCATAAAAGGGACACAGACATAATATCTGGGTGGGGGCATGCATTTCCAACTTGCATCGTTCCAAGTAGGCCAGTGCCCAACGGGCACCGCTCTAGTAGCACTA
This sequence comes from Protomyctophum bolini, assembly GCF_963924005.1. Lineage (NCBI taxonomy): Eukaryota > Metazoa > Chordata > Actinopteri > Myctophiformes > Myctophidae > Protomyctophum > Protomyctophum bolini. The sequence goes on from NC_137869.1 coordinate 8,599,334, forward strand.
AACGTAGAGACACCCATGAAGGGCCACGTCACCAGGAAATGACTGTACGCTCACCTTTCTACAGTGGTGTAAACTAAAGTAACTAAGTACATGTACCTACTCAAGTACTTAAGCACGCTTTAAACCATTAAAAGACCTGGAATGCATCTGTGTCGCCTGAGCCGGTTGCTAGGCAACACCTTGCTTTCCCCTGCACACACGGAGCATGCTCACGCATGAGTAGACTACTGTCACAATTAGGATCTTCAATGGCTCTTTACTCACGATCGAAATATAAACGTTTCTCAAGATAGCTAGCGTGAGCAAATGCTAACATTAGCCTATTATTACAAATGCTAACTGCGAGCATCCTCTGAGGGGGGAAAACGAAGCACTTGAGTAGTAATCACCCCAATTCACCCTTTGTCAGTCTTCTGATTGGTCCCTGACTCACTAACCAGCAGGCTCTTTCTGCCTTGTTCCACCCTGGCTCCGCCTTTTTTATGTTGAATTTGCTAAAATATCATTTTTGGAAAAAACTACAAAACAAACATGATTTGCCCTGCAGTCACCGTGTTGCACCTGTGATGTTCCTTTTTACTGACATCAAGTTTAAAATAACAATTGAGTGCACAGAATATCACTATTAAGCAACTGAAAAACACCTTATTTCAGTGGTAGTGGATTCAGAGAGAGGATTTTTGTCCAACCACGAAACAGCAACCAAATGGGTGCGAAGATGGCCACAACCACAGGGGCGGGACTTGAACAAATTGAGTGAATTCCGGCCCCGCGCAAGCCATTTACCACGTGTGGCCACCAGGGCCGCAGTCACAGTGTTAAGGGGTTACTTTACTCCAAGCCACACACACACACATCATACCTGGTCTTGCTCCCCTTGTCGGCGCTCTCGTAGTAGAACAGGAAGTTGATCTCGTGGACGCCCTCCTGGTCGGGTCCTCGTAGCCAGAGGGGCAACTGGACCGAGTCCCCGGGCTGCAGGGTGGCTCCTCCTCCTCCGTCGATCGGTATCTCCACCACGCTCGACGTCTGGCAGAAGTCCTTGGCCGACACGAGCGTGGTGGGCGTGGCCGCGCCGCCGCCGGAGGCCTGGGCGTCGCCCGGCGTGGTGGGCGTGGTGGCCACCGTCCTGTAGGCCGAGCAGTTCTCGGCGGAGGCGGGGCTGAGCGGGGCCGAGAGGGGCGTGGCCGCCCCGCCCCCCGCCGCGCCCCCGAAGGTGAAGAAGTCGGGGTGGGTGGAGTTGACGCACAGGCCGCGCATGGCCACGGGGCCCACGTTGCAGAACTCCACGTAGGCCTTGCGGATCTCTCCGCACAGCAGCGCCGTGGGGAACTGCATGAAGAACACCTGGGGAGCAGAGAGCACGGGTTACATTTAGTTTTCTCAAAAAGCTATGTTTCTATGTCAGTCGTTCTTCGATTTTTCAAAAATAGCAGACCTACAAGCTCGTAGCGCGCCACTCGGTGGCGCCCGGCCCTATGAGCTTGTAGATCTGCTATTTTTCAATAGCTAAAGCATAACATAATGCTAACACCAAAAGGGGTTCCCGCCCAAAATGGGTTAAAGGACCACTTCACCACTTTTCAACTTCTCTTCCTATAATTGAACTAATGTTCATGATAAAATACCACCATTTTTTCCTACAGTTCAGAAACCCGTCCACCAGTGACATCATCGATGGTGAATCCAAGCCAATAGAAACGGCAGGCTTTCTTTTCCTGTAAAGTTGCAATGCAAAAGTTGAAGCCATCGTTCTCACGATAATAAATATCTAAATATATTTTAAAACAAATCTTGTTTTAAAAAAAATCTGCCTAATGATGATGTCACTGGTGGACGGGTGTCCGAAACCAAGACTAAACATATTGACAATTCACAATGTCTTGTAGATTTCAGGTTATTTTCAGCATGTGACCAAGTGTAAAATCTGCCATTACGGCACCATCAAGGCCTGCCAAAACCAACTGTAGCTTTAGTCGGCAAAAATCTTATATTTAGAGGACTGTCACTAAAACTAGGCTAAAACTAAAACTTTTCTGATGACTAATACAGTATATGACTAAAACTACGTCATTTTATTCAAAAGACTATGACTCATATGTAAATCAGAGATCCCTGTTGAAGACCTTATATATTGTTGCCTTGCTCAAAATAAATCTTTAAATATATATATATATATTTTTTTTGTTCATCAAAGACGGAGTTCCTTTGATTTCATTTCTTTGAAAGTCTGCAGTCCACACACCACTTCGGAGTTCAGCAGTACTTCTTTTAAAAACTTTTTTGGTGAAATGTAAAAAAATCAAACTCAAACTTTCTGGGGGGGCTCAGGTCACCCCGGGAAATAACTTGTTCCATCCACGGCATCCACTTTGTTATGTTATGTTATAGCACCTCCTTACATTCAGCAGCGTAACTAGGCGCCACTAGGCCCCCCCATGCAAGCTGGTCAGTGCGTGCCCTCCGACAGTCAGCGCCTCTCCCCCAACGGCACAGGTGGGTGGCCATGGCCGCGGGAAGATATTTACAGTAGGAGGTGCTGACCCGTTTTCTAGGGGGTGCACGCGCCTCGTGCACGCGCATCTTCACGCGGAAAAGTGGCGTTTACTTTCCCTCTCCACACGCATGAGCAAACCGACACGGGCAATTAACCAGGATAAGGCGCCGATACTGTGATACGGCATATTTATTAGGCCTAGTAACAGATTATTATTATTTATTTTTTACTACATTTTCATCCCACGATTTTGTAACCCACTTTTCACCCCTGTGTCAATTATCTAATGTGATCCTGGGCTCTACACACCCTCCACCAACCTAGTCCCCATATATGGGGGACAAGGGGAGAGCAACGGACTTGAACTCATGCTTCCTTCATGCCTGAGTGTCCAAGTTGCTCCTTGTACACCTGACAGGGGGGAGTTTCCCTGGTTGGACGTAGCGCGTGGAAGGAACACGTTATTCCATGTTTATTCCTACTGTACCTCTAGCAGGGGCATGTGTAATGGTGACGGGGCTACTGTAACTCTAGCAGGGGCATGTGTAATGGTGACAGCTCTACTGTACCTCTAGCAGGGGCATGGCTGGCGTTACGACAGGGTCGAGGCGGCGGTCTGGACCGTAGCCGACGCTCATCTTCTCCTCTTTGGTGCCGTTGAGCCGCGGGCCCTGGATCTCCAGGTCCTGTCTGCCGCGCACCACCAACTCTGCTGCCACCTGCTGCCCTGGAGGACCACAACCGCCACAGCACGCACAACACACACACACACACACACACACACACACACACACACACACACACACACACACACACACACACACACACACACACACACACACACACACACACACCATCTGTTCAGTGCACGATGTGGTAAACAATCATACTGTAGCCTCCTAATAGCAGTTGAATCAGTGGTTTTCAACCTTTTTCATATAAAGCAAGGTCCATTTGGCTGCGTTACATTGACCCCGCAGCTCTGTAGCTGAACTGGGGAAGGGGAGCACTTGATTGCCTTACAAACACTGGCCCGCCCCGCGCTCATATGACTGTGAATGTGTGGCTCCGGGCGGTCTCGTAAAAACATCAAGCGCCTCCTATTCCCCACGTCTGAGTAAAAACAAGGAAGTGTGGCTCGCTCTGGTGGGCGTAAAGTGTAGCTACATTTCCGAATTAGGAATTGTTTTGAGGTTAATATTGCTATACTGTAGGTTTGTAACTGTTTTAGAAAATCAATAAGCCTGAATAATGGCTGAAAGGGGGTCGGAGACACACTCGTGTCTCACTACGCCTCTCAGCCATTAACCCATTCTGACCGGGCACCCATTTTGGTGTTGGCATCATGTTATGCTTTAGCTATTGAAAAATAGCAGATCTACAAGCTCATATCGCGCCACCGAGTGGCGCGATACGAGCTTGTAGGTCTGCTATTTTTGAAAAATTCGAAGAACGACTGACATTTTTTTAATCTGATCTCAGGTCAGAATGGGTTAATCAGACCAGTGTGTGTCCCGTGGAAACCTCGTATGAATCTGATCTCAGGTCAGAATGGGTTAACCGGTAACCTGAGACCTCTTGTGACTTATTGCTGTAACAAGGATCCATTTGGTTACCAGCTCTCCATCATTTACCTGGGGACCACCTGGGAAGCCCACCAAGGACCACTGGTGGTCCCCGGACCACTGGTTGAGAACCACTGCACTAAATGGTTGCTGTGCGTACAGTGCGTGCCATACTGTAGTGTACATACAGTACAAGGTCTCTGCGTGGCGGTCCTTATTTCCAAGTTACCTTCAATGCTGTTGTCCGTCTCTGCGGCGGGGGGGCTGGCCAGGTTGTAGGCCACGCCCAGGATGTTGAGCTGGCCCGTCTGGTGAGGGAGGAGCTTGAGGCGAGCCTGCCGCCACGGGGGTCAAAGGTCACAATCAGTGCATTATTATTATTATTATTATTATTACTTTAACCCATTCTGACCGGGCACCCGTTTTGGTGTTAGCATCATGTTATGCTTTAGCTATTGAAAAATAGCAGATCTACAAGCTCGTAGCGCGCCACCGAGTGGCGCGCTATGAGCTTGTAGGTCTGCTATTTTTGAAAAATCGAAGAACGACTGACATTTTTTTAAATCTGATCTCAGGTCAGAATGGGTCCATCAGACCAGTGTGTGTCCAGTGGAAACCTCGTATGAATCTGATCTCAGGTCAGAATGGGTTAAAATTGTATTTCCAAAAAATGGCAAAAGTAGCAGATCGACATGCTCGAAGCTTTGAGCTTTTGTCAATCTGCTACTTTTGATGCTTTTGTCTGATCCTGTGTGATCAAGTAGGGCGTTCATTTACAGAACATGCTTTTGTCTGATCCTGTGTGATCAAGTAGGGCGTTCATTTACAGAACCTTTTGTCTGATCCTGTGTGATCAAGTAGGGCGTTCATTTACAGAACAAATTACAATATGGAGATAAGAGGTATCTGCCCGACAGCAGCGATATGAAAATAGTCATGTACTGTAAATCAGGTACTGTAAATCAGGGGGTTCCCAAACAAACAAACGGTAGGTGGAATTTCATATCAAGAAGTACAACCATGAGAAGATGTAACCCAGGTAAAGTAATGCATCAATCTGCAAGTCTAAATGTTTGTCAAAAGTCCTTTCTGATGCAGACAGCCTTGGACGCTCATCAAGGCTTTTCCATCCTATCCTTGTTGATATAATACCATATGTGACTAACTTTGACTGAGGGACTGCCATTGGACCGCGCGAATCAAAGAGAATATCTAACCCATGAAGAGAGCTCACCACTTTCTTCTCTTCAGGACTCAAAGAGAATATCTAACCCATGAAGAGAGAGCTCACCACTTTCTTCTCTTCAGGACTCAAAGAGAATATCTAACCCATGAAGAGAGCTCACCACTTTCTTCTCTTCAGGACTCAAAGAGAATATCTAACCCATGAAGAGAGCTCACCACTTTCTTCTCTTCAGGACTCAAAGAGAATATCTAACCCATGAAGAGAGAGCTCACCACTTTCTTCTCTTCTGGACTCATGTGGAACTCTGGGATGATCTCTGTGGTGATGAGGTCATCTTTCTGCGACGTCTGCAACAAGACAGATGAGACACACAAACATTAGTAGTCAGTCAGGGAGGGAGGGGGGGGGGGTTACGTCCTTTATGTCATTTATTTTCATTTATTTATGCTCCGCCAATGAAGTATGTTGAATCCAGACCAACGATACTGATGCCTTCATTAGTATTAGGTACTGATAGAGTACTGACCAGTGATACTGGTAGTCAGCTCATTAATAACACTCTGCTACGCCAGTGGGTCTCAAAGTGCGGTCCAGGGACCCTCATGGTGCCTTGTGGGGGTTCCAAATGGCCCCTTACTGAGAGTAACTGAGAGTATACAAATGGAACCATTTTCTCTCCAATCAGGCTGCTGTGCATAGCGCCTATTGACAAGCTCACGGTGCACATAAGGGCGCGTTGTGAAGCTTGTACATTGACTATTTCCGTCGCACGACAAAATATCCAGGTGACATTTTATGACGTTTTGCACAACGTTTACTGACCGCGGGCTCCGACGCCTCCCTCTCATTGGTCAGCGACGGGTAGGAGGACTGCTCCTCATTGGGCGAGGAGAGGTCCTGTTTGGGCGTGAACCTCCACAGCAGACACAGGCTGCTGAGCTCCAGAGGAACCTTCAGAGGGTTCTGGAACAACACCTCCACTATGATGGGCTCTGCAGAGACAGACAGACAGGCAGAGAGAGAGAGAGAGAGACAGGCAGAGAGACAGAGAGAGAGACAGACAGACAGAGAGAGAGACAAGCAGACAGACGGTAGTGAGGTTAGCGTCGCTGTCGGTTCAGATGAGGGTCCGCGGCCAATTACACATCGATTTGGGAGAACGACTGACTCACACCCCCCCTCTCTGCGAGTGGTTCATGGTGATGGTTCTCACCTTCCACCACAGCCAATGGGTAGCGCAGGTTGTCCGTCTGGCTGTTCAGGCAGCTCTGGGTTGGCTGGAAGGTGGCCGGGACCACGCCCCGGTGGGAGGCGGCCACCGCCTGCTCCTCCAGGTGGCGCCACATGACGGCCAGGTCGCGGTCGTACTCCTGGTCTAACGACACGTGAGTGGCCGCCTGCTTCTCGCCTGCAACGCAATCCACCAATCAGATGAGAGAGAGCACTCCCTAACCCTAAAAAATATATATATTTGAGAAGAGCCTGGCCCAGTACGAAACGTATTTAAAGCTGCAATCCATAAGAATTTGTGTCCTACTAGAGCAGTGGTGTTCAACCAGCTTCTAGGTCTGCTATTTTTGAAAAATCGTGAAAATGTGTCGCAAAATTGGAATATATATTTTCTTCAGAACGAACGTTTTTAACTCAAATATTTGCTTCTGGGGGGGGTCTCTGGAACAACATATTTTCAGATTGGGGTCGGCCGCCAAATACACATAATCTTTGGGGTCCTTGACATGAAAAAGGTTGAGAACCACTGACATGTATAGAAACAGGAGGTTTTACAGAAAACTGTCATGATTTAGAAGACATTTGTAGAATCGAACTTAGGGCTAAATGGGTTTAAACTAAGAGGCCATTATTTCACACAAACAGTGTCACATGGATGGAGAAGAAGCACGCTGGTCAGGAGAAGAGGTCAAGACGTCACACGCAGTACACACGCAGTTCACACGCAAGCTTACTTGTCGTGTCTGTCATTGATGTAGCGATGTCACGAGGCAAGTACAAAAAGTATATATAGTATAAGTTAAAAATATCGACTTTTCATGAAGGAAAAGAAAATACTCTATTGTTGATATACTGTACTTTACAAAGAAAGTGCAAAAATGACAACGGAATAGAACATTTCAAATATTGATTCAATTCAATACGCCTATGGATGGATAGGTATTAATACTGTAAATGTAAGGGAGTACAGCAGTGGTTTTCAGCCAGTGGTCCTTGAGGGACAGCTAAATGACGGAGAGTTGGTAACCAAATGAACCCTTAAAGGCGCAGTGAAACGGAAACGGTGAACAACATGAAAATGGTGTTTCCACATGAAACACCGGTCTGAAGTTTCTGAACCAATCAGAGTGTCGCATCCCTTCAGGCGATGGGATGGTAGCTAGGGACGGTGGCTAATGCTATGCGCAACAGCGTGGTGTTGTTTGTTTATAAATCAGACGGTCGCCCAGCACAACCAGTTTACTGTTATATGGCTTATTTCTACCCTATAATGTTTTCAGAAACATATTTTAGCGTGATGATTAAGTTGAAACCGAGTAATACACTGTCTGAATGTTATCTTGAATGGAAATAAAAACGGAGAAATCTGTAATCAGAAGCAGCTGTGTTGCATGGATGCGCAGACATGGGGAATTAAACATGTGAGCTTCATTTTTATTGGCTTTTATCGATGTGTACCTCTACACGTCATCACGCAGCACGTTTTCGTTTTAATAAATAAATAATACAATCCTTTTTATGGACCTTTGATATAAAAACCCACAGAAATGAGATTTTTCCCATTGTTTTGGCATCCATTGTTAGGTATGCCCATATGATGACCACGGATATGGTCTAAAAGTGTGAAAAACTTATTTTTCATTTCACTGCGCCTTTAATAGATCTTTAACTCTTGAGAGCGTAAAAAGCGTAAACATTAAGAGCAATCTCTTTTTTTTTTTACATTTTACACTCAAAAGAGTTAAATTATTGTTAAACATTTGCATTACTTAACCCATTCTGACCTGGCACCCATTTTGGTGTTAGCATCATGTTATGCTTTAGCTATTGAAAAATAGCAGATCTACAAGCTCATATCGCGCCACCGAGTGGCGCGATACGAGCTTGTAGGTCTGCTATTTTTGAAAAATCGAAGAACGACTGACATTTTTAGAATCTGATCTCAGGTCAGAATGGGTTAATCAGACCAGTGTGTGTCCAGTGGAAACCTGGTATGAATCTGATCTCAGGTCAGAATGGGTTAATTTACCAGAATTCTACACAATTAGAGAATGTAGAAGAATTGTTTTGGGTCTGAAAGGCTAAATCTCATCAAATGGTGGTTTGTGGCTCAAACAAGAATAAATGATGGACCTTGCAATGAAAAAGGTTGAAGAACACAGGTGTACAGTACTGTTGTATGTGCAAATGTGGAATGATGCAATATTATAGGGTCCAGTTTGACATTCTATGTAGAATATAGTTCAGTTGGTAGTACAGTTCGGTCTCAGCCATTAATTAACCCATTCTGACCTGAGATCAGATTTAAAAAAATCTTCTACATCCTGACAGTTTTCATTCTGACCGGAGATCAGATTCTAAAAATGTCAGTCGCTCTTCGATTTTTCAAAAATAGCAGACCTACAAGCTCGTAGCGCGCCACTCGGTGGCGCGCTATGAGCTTGTAGATCTGCTATTTTTCAATAGCTAAAGCATAACATAGTGCTAACACGAAAATGGGTTCCCGTTCAGAATGGGTTAACAAGCTCTTTGCAGCTGTGCCTCCATGGCCAAATACTTGGAAAAATGTTAGAGAACCACAAATGAAGAGCGGGAAAGCATCAAAGGAGTGTGTGAGTGTGTGTGTGTGTGTGCGTGCGTGTGTGTGTGCGTGCCTTACCCTCTGCGAGGCAGCGTTCGTGACCAAAGTACACCCTGGTGGCCGAGCTGTGAATGCAAGGCAGAGGCAGCTGGGGCAGAACCTGTTCAGAGCCACCTGTTACACTCTGAAACACACACGTACATGTGCGCACGCACACACGCGTACACACACACACACACACACACACACACACACACACACACACACACAGTTCAACTACTGTTAGGAACATACCACGTAATTCTGCAACCGCAGCCATCATACTAGCAGGTGAGCTTATTACAACAGAACTAACTAATGCCATGTCCAGGTGAGGACATCTCTCTCAGCTAAGGGCTCCCTGCTTCATCTCTCTCAGCTAAGGGGTCCCTGCTTCATCTCTCTCTCAGCTAAGGGCTCCCTGCTTCATCTCTCTCAGCTAAGGGGTCCCTGCTTCATCTCTCTCTCAGCTAAGGGCTCCCTGCTTCATCTCTCTCAGCTAAGGGGTCCCTGCTTCATCTCTCTCTCTCTCAGCTAAGGGGTCCCTGCTTCATCTCTCTCTCTCAGCTAAGGGGTCCCTGCTTCATCTCTCTCTCTCAGCTAAGGGGTCCCTGCTTCATCACTCTCTCTCTCAGCTAAGGGGTCCCTGCTTCATCTCTTTCTCAGCTAAGGGGTCCCTGCTTCATCTCTCTCTCAGCTAAGGGGTCCTTAACCTGAAAAATGTTGAAGACCCCTGCTCCAGACAATCTAGAGCTCCTGCTCTTCCTTGGGAAATGCTGCCCTCTGCTGGTCATTTCATTACCCGCCTGTTAGAACACTGCCATAAAACATGAGCATGATAGATAGATTTCTTTATTTTTGTGTCATGCACCAAAGGCGCCCAGCCCACATGGACTTACAGGACACACCATAACATTGCTTCAATATTGCATTGTGTACAATAAACAGATTTGTTTTGTTGATATTCAATTTTTTTATCTTTTTTTTTTTTTTACACAAACAAAACATTCTGCCTTATTTCCCACGCCCTGCATAAAAAGTCTGCCAAAGCAAAAATAACTTTCCTAAAACAAAATTCCAGTTTTTCATAGTCCTCCGCACAAAAAGTCAGCACAGATGGTAATATATAATAATAATATATGTCTTAATTTTTCATATAATGGGCAGTAAAAAAAATGAATTTCATTTTCAATTTATTTTAAATCACACACTAGACAGACTCTGTCCTCCTCAGGAGTACCAATGAATCTACCCGTTTCTAAAGCTAATGGTAAGGTGAGCACTTCAGTTTCTACTCTAGACTCTAAAAGGAACCTAAAGTTTAGAATCTAAACTATAGATCGACACTACGTAACATCTGGAGGATCACACCCTCTTAAGGGTGGGCGATATGCAAAAATATAATATCATGATTATTTTTGAAGCAGTATCACACGATAAACAATATATTATCACAGCTTTTTTTCATGTTGGTTTTTTAATATGGTTATTTAACAAGCTACTTAACAGTACAACCACCTTTTCATAATATAGGCCAAATCTAAGCGGCTTAGATTTCTTAGATTTCTCACAATCAATGGCTAGAACCTTATATTTTATTTCATGTAATCTATGTCTGACAATATTCTCTCTCGCTTAGTGTAATTTGAGTTATGTTCAAATTAGGGTAGGCGCAATAAGCCTCGGCTTCTGCCTTCACCTTTTCGGTACCACTAGTTATTAGTGGATTTTAATGTATGTTTTTCCTTTTATGGACCGAAATAAAATCCATCTATCTAAGGTAACAAAAAACTAAAAGAAAAAAAAGAGTAACAGACCCCAGGTACGGGGAGGGGCTGACCTTGTATACGCAGAGTAACAGACTCTGGGATGAGAGTAACAGGTACTCTGGGATGAGGGGGAGGAGCTTACCTTGTACACATAGAGGTACTCCCGGAGGAAGGCGCCCTGCTGCGTGGCGGTCTGCTGGCTGTCATTGGTCAGGATGTGCCTGAAGGCGGACACAGCGTTGTCGGGCTGCCGCAGCGTGAAGGACTGGCGGCCGATGGTGAAGTTGATGTGGTCCTCGGCCAGCGACCAGCCCTTGCCCTTGTACACCTGCATGGCCTGGCAGTAGCAGCGCAGCGCGTGTCTCTTCTGGAAGAACACCCACACACACACACACACACACACACACACACACACACACACACGCATACACACACACACACACACACACACACACACGGACACACGGACACACACACACACGGACACACACACACAGAAGGAGAGGACGTTATTGGTGGGACGGAAAACATAATTTAACCGTAACGAGTCTTTAACTATCCATAAATTCAAGGCTTCATGAGGTGAGTAAAGCCATTTTGGTGGTGAAGCATTCCTTTAGTAAAGTAAAGTAAAGTACTTTTATTTGCTATTCTTGTTTCTTGTCTGCATGTGAATAATAATATTTTGAAACAGGACTTGAGATGTATTCAAATGTGGGCTGTATTCAACAACAATGTTGGCCAAATATATATATCCCTAGTTACTGGTAGTCTCCTCGAGACACTGGTGACCCACGCTGGTTTTCCTTTTGTTTTGCCAATGGATTTCTTTACTGGTAATAAAATGCTTTAACCCATTCTGACCGGGCACCCATTTTGGTGTCAGCATCATGTTATGCTTTACCTATTGAAAAACAGCAGATCTACAAGCTCATAGCGTGCCACCGAGTGGCGCGATACGAGCTTGTAGATCTGCTATTTTTGAAAAATTCGAAGAACGACTGACATTTTTAGAATCTGATCTCAGGTCAGAATGGGTTCATCAGACCAGTGTGTGTGTCCAGTGGAAACCTCGTATGAATCTGATCTCAGGTCAGAATGGGTTAAAAAGGAAGAACAAACTAAACAAAACTAATCTTAACCCATGGAATGGTGCACTATGACGTGGGTCTATGATAGAACCACTCCAACACAATGGTGGTGGTCCTCAGGATGCTCTCATTCAGGATGGTGGTCCCTGAATCAGAATCTGTTAACCCATTCTGACCTGAGATCAGATTCATACGAGGTTTCCACGGGACACACACTGGTCTGATTAACCCCATTCTGACCTGAGATCAGATTCTAAAAATGTCAGTCGTTCTTCGAATTTTTCAAAAATAGCAGACCTACAAGCTCGTATCGCGCCACTCGGTGGCGCGATATGAGCTTGTAGATCTGCTATTTTTCAATAGCTAAAGCATAACATGATGCCAACACCAAAATGGGTGCCCGGTCAGAATGGGTTAAAAACCCCTGAAATAGTAGCACACAACTCCTCACTATTGCTCCCAATAATTTGTAAGTATTATAATTTGTTTTGCATAGACAACTGCATCTTTGTTCTACATGTTTGTCTAAAACAAACACTCCTAGCACATGAAAGAGCATGTAGAAAAGGTAATCTGCCCAGAGGGGAAGACAGTGACACACGCTGATATGGAGCAAAGTATGGACGTATCACAAGACTGAGTGGACGAATGAAAAGCTTCATTATGCGGATGTGTCAGATGGTTTGAGGATGTTTTTGTCTTCGGTGCCTCCTGGCTAAAGGTTGGAGGATGTTTTTGTCTTTGGTGCCTCCTGGCTGAAGCCGCCTTGGAACAACAGAGCTGTTCAACTTCACTGACCTTCACGGATCAAAGACTAGAAGAGAGCATCTTCTCTGTCATCAGGCTAGCCTATTATCTCCTAACGTCCCATTTCCAAAACAGTTCAGAGCTGCAGTTCAGAGCTGTATTTTTAGTTTTTCTTCATGCAATTTAAACCAGGGAACATTGGGAATTAGACGATCTGATCAACATGGCTCACAACCTTTGTTGTTGTTGTTGTTCTTTTTAAATGTCTGACAATGTACTAATTGAATTTCCCCTGTGAAATGGACACTTTGACCGGACATATTGGACACATTGCAAGGAGCCTACTGTACCTGTCCTGCCTTGCTGAAGCGGTGCCCGGCCAGGATCATGTGGAAGGCAAACTTCCGCACCATCGGATTCCTCATGTTGATGAAGCAGTGTGCTGCCTGCTCCAACAGCAGAGCACTGCGCAGGTCTGAGTCCTGACAACACACACACACACACACACACACACACACACACACACACAGAGTTCAACTACTGTTAGGAACATTCCACGTAACTCTGCAACCGCAGCCATCATACTAGCGGGTGAGCTTATTACAAGACATACGTTTACGTTTAATAATTGTAGTAAATTTTTAGCCTGAAAGTACCCAAGCTTTCCAAGGACTAGAGTGGCGGATTCAAACTAGCGCTGGAAACCTACGCCGGCTCCCTATTGGTTCACCAACCTATGTAACCCGCCTCTTGTATAGAAGCTATATGTGTTTACGGTCAGAGTAAAGGGGGGGGCAAGGGGGGGGGCTGAGCCGTGGCTCAGTGGTCCAGGCACCTTGGCCGGTAGTCCGAGGCTGGCAGTGTGCCTCGGGTTCGACTCCTGATCCCTACGGCCCTCACTGCATGTCACCCCCCCCCCATCTCTCTCCCCCATTTCCTGTCAGCCTACTGTCTGCCCCTCTATAAAAAATATAAAATAAATACTAAAGCAAAAACAAAACAAAAACATTAAAAAAAAGAAGAAAGTTAAGGGGAGTAAAAGTCTCACCTCGCTGGTCATCTTGATGAGGAGGGTAGCAGCATCAGAGTACTTCCCCTGACTCTTCAACACTTCAGCACTAAGCAACGCACAGCGCTCTGCTAGCACCATGTTCCTACATAGAGAGAAGAGACAGGCTGTAAACACAGCGCTACGCTAGCACCATGTTCCTACATAGAGAGAAGAGACAGGCTGTAAACACAGCGCTACGCTAGCACCATGTTCCTACATAGAGAGAAGAGACAGGCTGTAAACACAGCGCTCCGCTAGCACCATGTTCCTACATAGAGAGAAGAGACAGGCTGTAAACACAGCGCTACGCTAGCACCATGTTCCTACATAGAGAGAAGAGACAGGCTGTAAACACAGCGCTACGCTAGCACCATATTCCTACATAGAGAGAAGAGACAGGCTGTAAACACAGCGCTACACTAGCACCATGTTCCTACATAGAGAGAAGAGACAGGCTGTAAACACAGCGCTACGCTAGCACCATGTTCCTACATAGAGAGAAGAGACAGGCTGTAAACACAGCGCTCCGCTAGCACCATGTTCCTACATAGAGAAGAGACAGGCTGTAAACACAGCGCTACGCTAGCACCATGTTCCTACATAGAGAGAAGAGACAGGCTGTAAACACAGCGCTACGCTAGCACCATGTTCCTACATAGAGAGAAGAGACAGGCTGTAAACACAGCGCTACGCTAGCGCCATGTTCCTACACAGAGAGAAGAGACAGGCTGTAAACACAGCGCTACGCTAGCACCATGTTCCTACATAGAGACATGCTGTAAACACAGCGCACCGCTAGCACCATGTTCCTACATAGAGAGAAGAGACAGGCTGTAAACACAGCGCTACGCTAGCACCATGTTCCTACATAGAGAGAAGAGACAGGCTGTAAACACAGCGCTACGCTAGCACCATGTTCCTACATAGAGAGAAGAGACAGGCTGTAAACACAGCGCTACGCTAGCACCATGTTCCTACATAGAGAGAAGAGACAGGCTGTAAACACAGCGCTACGCTAGCACCATGTTCCTACATAGAGAGAAGAGACAGGCTGTAAACACAGCGCTACGCTAGCACCATGTTCATACATAGAGAGAAGAGACATGCTGTAAACACAGCGCTACGCTAGCACCATGTTCCTACATAGAGAGAAGAGACAGGCTGTAAACACAGCGCTACGCTAGCACCATGTTCCTACATAGAGACAGGCTGTAAACACAGCGCTCCGCTAGCACCATGTTCCTACATAGAGAGAAGAGACAGGCTGTAAACACAGCGCTACGCTAGCACCATGTTCCTACATAGAGACAGGCTGTAAACACAGCGCTACGCTAGCACCATGTTCCTACATAGAGAGAAGAGACAGGCTGTAAACACAGCGCTCCGCTAGCACCATGTTCCTACATAGAGACAGGCTGTAAACAAAGCGCTGTGCTAGCACCATGTTGTCATCTTGTGTGTGAATGGGTGAATGTAATGCACAATGTATGTAAAGTGCCTCGGATAAAAGCGCTATATAAATGCACCATTTACGTAGGGCATTCAATGATGACAAAAAACAGAACCAGTTATAATATGTATATTTGTAGAGACCTACTTGCACACGTCTCTATAGGTCTGAATGGCGGTGTCCATGTAGTGGGCAGGATACGGCCTGGGAGCTCCGCCTCCGGCCTGCAGGAAGGCCGCCACGGCCGCCATTTCCTACACACACACACACACGCGCAGGCACACACACACACACACGCGCACACACACACACACACACAGGAGGACAGGGAGATGTTAGGGTCGCGATCTGGAACCGGACAGACTGGAATCGGTTCCATCACATTTGGAATAGATTGAGTTTTTAGTTTTGTTTTGGGTTTTTTACATAACTTTGAGAGTGTACACATTTTTACACTCTAAGGGTTACACACCTGTAACTAAAAGGGAATAATATATTACAATTTATTAATAGATTTTGCCGTCTCCCGTGGCTGTCTTTCAGAACCTTAATGTTCCAGTGACCCAGAAAGCCACGAGGCATGGCCGCATCATTACGGACATCAATATACAACCACACCGTGTGTGTGTGCACATTTGTGTGTGTGCGTGAGTGTGAGTGTGTGTGTGCACGCGTGCGTCTGAGTAACCATAAACCTAATTAGAACTTCACAGGTGACAACTTCTCTCTCACGGCGTCGAATCCACACACACACTCGTTAACATGAAACTAAATCAATGGATGAATTCTACACTTCAGCGATACGATAACAGGCTCTGTCGACTCGTGTCAAGGAATCATTTATCACACTTAAATAAAGCCAAATTGAAGCTGCGTGCGCATACTTTGAATTGGCTTCCAATTGCCCAGGCCAACCTGCCTGCCTATCTGATCTTTATTGGCTGCTCCACGAACACAAAGTAGTTCCCTGTCATACCAAAACTACAGCGGGAGGGAGGGAGGGAGGGACAGCCAGACAGACAATGTGTCCACATAAAAGATACAAATAGTCAAATACTGTACATGGGCAAACACCCAAACCGTTTAGCTGCTTTCTTTCAGCATCCCGGACGGATCGTACGGACGGATGGATGAACAATGTTTTTTGAAGTTTTAGCGACCAGAATGAACAGTGGGTTTTGTAGTTTTAGCGACCAGAATGAACAGTGGGTGTTGTAGTTTTAGCGACCAGAATGAACAGTGGGTGTTGTAGTTTTAGCGACCAGAATGAACAGTGGGTGTTGTAGTTTTAGCGACCAGAATGACCAGTGGGTGTTGTAGTTTTAGCGACCAGAGGTGCTGTGCTGTGCGTGGCGTAGCGCGTCCTCACCAGGGCGCCGGCGGCGTACAGCATGGCCTGGTCAGACAGGAAGTCCTTCTTGGCGGTGTGGTAGCAGCTGTAGGCCAGCTCATAGTGCTGCACCAGGAAGCACAGGTCCGCCATCTTACGGATCTGCAGCTCCGGGGCTTCAGGGGGGTAGCTGGGGGTCAAAAGGTCACACGCACACAGACAGACAGACAGACAGACAGACAGACAGACAGACAGACAGACAGACAGACAGACAGACAGGGAAGGGGGGCAAACGGAGGGATTAGTTCAGACAAGACACCGACACACAGGGCTGTCACCATTACAACATTTAAGTTGACGATTCATTGTCACACAAATAATTGAGTCAATTAAAGGTATATTTCAGTGATTTCACCTAATTCAAATATATATATATATTTTTTGTTTTGTTGTAACAATCCTCCCTACAGTATAGAGTGCTGACCATATAAGGAGTCCCTCCCTGTCCCCAGTTAACCCCTGGGTGTAAAAAAAACATAGGTTTTGGCTAGGTGGCTCAGCCTTCATCCAATCAGGATAAAGAGGGGCCTTCCGCCAATCATGATCGAGCGGGGGCGGGGGCTTGCAGGTCTGCTATTTTCTTTTTTTATCGTGAAAATGTGGCACAAATCTTTGAATATATATTATTTCAGAGCGAACGTTTTTTTTTATTTCTACGTCAGGCCAGGTGAATGCTTACAGGAGGCCAGAAGTGTTCTTCAGTTCACTGATGCTCTTCTCTGGAACCTTTCCTCCACCAAACCACTTCTTAGTGGCAGAGAACAGAGAGCGGCTCAGGCCCTTCCTGGAGATGAGCTGCAGGATGAGACACAGACAGAGAGGGAGACGGAGAGAGAGAGAGAGAGACAGACAGACAGAGAGAGAGAGAGATAAACTGTTGGGCTGGTTCAACATCATAGCACATGGGTCAGATAATACAGAATTTAACCACATGGTGGCACACTAATGAGAGCCTGTGAGTGACCGCCACACAGTCGACAAATGTGACCAGAAGAAAAACTTTTTTTTTCTTTTGTTAAATTAGCACAGGCAGACTCTTCACATACTAGAGCATGTCTGAAATAAGTGTCAGAGCTGAAATCGACATGTAAATATGAAATAAATGCCCAAACTGTAGCTACCATGTAGGTGTAATGTTAGAGACCACAGAAGTGAACCTTTCAACTCGCTGTTTTCTGCAAGACATTACTCTATAAGCCATATCTCTAAAGCTGGTGGGTCAAACTGAACAACCAATGTCAATTTGAAGCTACGATTCCCTGCTTTCATATGACATGAAAAAATGAAAATGCAAAAAAATCCAAGGGCATTATTTAGTCACAAATATTAAAGAAAACAAGACATAATAAATGTAATAAGATACATACACAAAACATAGGCCTCAGGAAATATCATAAAATAGATATAAAAAGTTTCAGAGAAAAGAGCGTGTAAAGGCTGCAGCTAATACAGAAGCGAATGGCTATGGAGAAACAGAAGCAGTGCTGGTGAGAGCCTATACTCGTCATGAGCGCCCCGCATACGTTATGTATAGGACGAGTAGAACCGTCAATAGCAACAAAGGTGTTGAAGTCTGCGTGGCATAGTTCAGTGGTTCTCAACCTTCTCAGGGCATTCATCCTCATTGCATTCCTGGCCAGGATCATTAGCAGGTCTTCAGGAGTATCAACAACATTCCTGGCTGTGCTGAACAACACTCGGATGGATTGCCATGTTGCACAAAATGCATTAAGTGCTTGTGGTGCCACATTTGGCACAACAATGTGCAGTGAAAGCCATATTGATCCGTCGGATCCGCTAGCCGGGTTTTGGCTCCTCTTAACATTGCTGACTGCTGTTTATTATATAACAATCTGAGAGCCCATTGTCACCTTTATTTGTCGCCTTTATTTTATATATTTTATGGGGGGACAGACAGTAGGCTGACAGGAAAATGGGGAGAGAGAGATGGGGGGGAGACATGCAGTAAAGGCCGTCGGGATCGGGAGTCGAACCCGTGGCACACTGCCAGACTGGATTACCAGCCAAAGTGCCTGGACCGCTGAGCCACGGCCCAGGCCAAACAGCAACCTCTTGTCAACAGTCTGTCTTGAGAGACTAATTATAGAATAGATCAAGCGGAAGTGGAAATAGACTATTTACAAGCTTGTAAATCTTATTTTTTCACTAGCGGAGAAATCAACTATATCTTTTATCTTTTGGGTCTGGAGCTGAAACGTTTGGGATGTGGCGTCGTGTACTAATGACCTCATCCTCATTCAACGGCTACAGATCTGGCAGAGAATGAGTTTACCAGGCTGCACAGTTCCGCCGGATGTACGCCTGGGGCGAGTTGGTAAAGGGGCGAGTCGTTTGGTATTCTCCACCCGACAGAGACGATAATATAAATATTTCATTATGCACGTATATTATGCAGAATGCACGTGCTCTCTCTCTCTCTCTCTCTCTCCGCTCACACAGTGAATAAATAGACATCACAAGACATAACGTGGCTGCAAAGGCCATCACATGACGTACGTTTAATGACGGGTTACATCATGCATGTCAGAGCCAGCCACACGGTAACTAATAAGAGTGTGTTCCGATAGACCACGGCTCTTGCTGTGCGTTTCTGAAGTCTGCATCAGACTCTTATCTGTGTTGTTGACTTTCAAGTGAGAGCGCGTCGTTCGCAGCTTGAGATTGAGATCTGAAACCATTTGGGTCCCAATTTCGGTAATCGTAGAGCGATAACAATAACGGCCGTGTGATAAGTCGTACGTTCTTGTTTGTGACAGTTTGAGCTGATACGGTTTTCCGGGGGCCAGTAACACAGAGACCTCAGACCCCCCATTTAATGGCATTTCTATCTCTGGAACGCCAATTTATATTGTAAAATCAATGTTAATTTAGCTGGGGAGTGGGGACCCCCTGGAACTCCCTCAAATACCCCTGGGGGTCCCCGAACCCCATTTTGGGGAACCACTACTCTAGATCCATTTTAAATTGTTTTAATCCTTTTTTTTGTCAAATGTGTTTTTATTGAACAGATTCTAAATTGTTACAAACATTATGATATGAAATACTTTTTTTGAAACAAAATTAAAGAAAAAAAATGAATGAAAAAAAATGAAAAAAAGACAAAAAAGAGAAAGAAATCCCTTAATTCTCCCCCCATACTGCTCAGTGACACTGCATACTATATAATAAGATGATAGAAAGCTCGTGGAAAACACCTGAAAAGAAAATGGCGTACAGTGTACAGTCAACCATATTAATGGTATCCTGTCTATTAATTGTTTCTACTCAGGTAATGGACAAGGGGCAGCCGAACCTTATCAAACTGTTTCTCCCCGTTTCTCAGGAAATACCTTATTCTCTCAAGATGAAGTGTACTAGTCATTTCATTTAGCCAATGCTTAAATGCAGGAGCCTCCTCCTTTTTCCAGTTTTTTTTTTGCTGTAATCAGACCATATGAGAAGAGTTGTTTCTGTGCTCTCGTCAACATAGGCATGGAGTCTGACAAACCCAGTATAATTAGTACAGGATCGGGGTCAATATGAATACTCAAAATATCAGAGAGCATCTCAAATATCTTAATCCAATATCTTTGTATCCGAGGGCAAAGGGCGAAGCTGTGAAGAAGATTTGCATCTATTGTATTACATTTGTCACAATTCGAAGAAATATCTGGGTATATGTTATGTAATTTTAATTTGGAATAATGGAGTCTATGTATAACTCGAAACTGGATAAGGCAATGTCTGGAATTGATAGAGCACACATTAATTTCTTCAAGGCTGTCTTCCTAGAGCTCGTCTGAAATTGAAGACCCCAGCTCATCTCTAGATCCATTCTAACTCTATGGGTGTGGTTTACCTGGTCATTGAGCTGCCTGATGTTCTTCTCTACGTGAGGCAGCAGGCCTCTGAAGGTGAACTCCTGGATGAACTGCCTGATGCGGTCGTGGTCGTTGAGGGTCAGACACGTCCCGTGACTGCCGGGGGTGGTCCCAGGCCCCGCCCCCAGAGGACCACCGCCAGCCCCGAGAAGCGAGCTTCTCTTGGTCTCCGAGGAGGCCACCCTCAGGGCATCCAGGCTGGTGGGGTCGCCCGGGACCGGGCCCAGATGCAGAGGGACCGGGCCCAGCTGGAGAGGGTGGGCGTGGTCTGTGTTGTTGGACACCGTCGTCGTGTCTGTATACACACACACACACACACACACACACACACGTCGCCAACTAAGACTATGACAAAAAAATACATTTCGTCGACTACCTATTTTCACGAATGAAAATGAAACAAAAAATGAATCAAAAACTAAGCTATGATGACTAAAACTATGACTAAATGTATTGACAATTGACAATTTTGTAAATAAAAACTTGGAGGGACTAGTGTAGAAGAGATCCAGTAGAACTAAAAGTCATGTCATTTATGCTTGATTGTTTGCAGGTGTCACTCTCCGAAAATAGACAACCTGTAGCTTGTAGATCTGCTGTTTTCGGCACACAGCTAAACTAGACTACAAGTAAAACATTCCAGATCACTAAATGACTAAAGCTAAATGGAGTTTTATTTATTCAAAAGACTATGACTAAAAACTACATCAAAATGTGCTCAACACTGAACGAATGCAAAAAATGCACAGGAATTTATTTTTGCATGGGACTGCAACGCTTTGTACAATTACTATACCAGTAGTTCGCAAACATTTCAATTTCACTGAGAGTGTACAAAATGTATTTGTACTCTCTCAGGTTCCCATTCCCAACCCTGCCCGTAGGAGTACGTGCAGTCGTGCAGTGACTATTATCACCCCCGCGTGCTGGTTTCCAGTTTAAGTGCTGCTGCTGCTACTACGTGCACACCGACCTTTCTCCGCTGACTCGGGCCAATCACCATCAGCTGTGTCAACGTTATTCTCCACCGCAGTGGCGTCGTTGGCGTCTGGTGCTGAAGCAGGCTCCTCGTACGTGTCCTATAGCGTTGAACATACACAAAAATGGGGGTGGGGGGATGTTGCATTTAGTGTATATAGCACCTTATCCAGAGGACTCCCAGACACATTTTTATTTCCAAAAGTTCTAGACAAGTTCCCAAAAGTAAAAGCAAATTCCAAAAGATTGCTCAACAGTTTCACTTTCGCTGCGATTCGTGAGTTGCCCAAGTTATGTTTTCATTGTTTAATCCACGTTTAATCAGTTTTAAGTCCACCGGACAGAATGGGATATGAGACGTGTTTTGATGAAATTGAGTCCCTGTTGTTTACAATAGGAAAGCTGCCTAGCAGCGCGCGGCCGCCTGTTGTGATCGGCACCTTGGTGGATTTTTATGACAAGAAACTCAGCGGTCGGTGCAGTGGCTGTTCAAAGGTAACTCTATACTTAGGCAGTCTAGGCTATTAGACCGCTGTAAATGTCCGGCACCGAGACTCTCACCAAGAGAGCAACGGACTGACCTCATGCTTCCTTCAACGCATGAGGAGTGAGCAGGCCGCGTCTTTTCACCTGACAGGGGGGAGTTTCCCCGGTTGGACGTAGCGCGTGGAAGGAACACGTTATTCCAACCAGTTCCTTTCCCCTCCATCAGGCGCCCCGGCTGGCCAGGGGGAGGGACCAGTACAGAGACCAGTATTACTGCCTGTTTTTTGTGAGGGTACCCAACTACCTACCCTAGGTGACAACGCGGGCAGAACATGCAAACTCCAGTCCAGACAGATTCCAGGAGATCATTACCTGGCTGTAGAGGTTGTTCTTGTGGAGATACTGGCTCCAGGAGACCATTACCTGGCTGTGGAGGTTGTTCTTGTGGAGATACTGGCTCCAGGGGACCGTTACCTGGCTGTGGAGGTTGTTCTTGTGGAGATACTGGCTCCAGGAGATCATTACCTGGCTGTGGGGGTTGTTCTTGTGGAGATACTGGCTCCAGGGGACCATTACCTGGCTGTGGAGGTTGTTCTTGTGGAGATACTGGCTCCAGGGAGGAGATCATTACCTGGCTGTGGAGGTTGTTCTTGTGGAGATACTGGCTCCAGGAGATCATTACCTGGCTGTGGAGGTTGTTCTTGTGGAGATACTGGCTCCAGGAGATCATTACCTGGCTGTGGAGGTTGTTCTTGTGGAGATACTGGCTCCAGGAGACCATTACCTGGCTGTGGAGGTTGTTCTTGTGGAGATACTGGCTCCAGGAGATCATTACCTGGCTGTGGGGGTTGTTCTTGTGGAGATACTGGCTCCAGGGGACCATTACCTGGCTGTGGAGGTTGTTCTTGTGGAGATACTGGCTCCAGGAGACCATTACCTGGTTGTGGAGGCTGTTCTTGTGGAGATACTGGCTCCAGGGGACCATTACCTGGTTGTGGAGGTTGTTCTTGTGGAGATACTGGCTCCAGGAGATCATTACCTGGTTGTGGAGGTTGTTCTTGTGGAGATACTGGCTCCAGGGGACCATTACCTGGTTGTGGAGGCTGTTCTTGTGGAGATACTGGCTCCAGGGGACCATTACCTGGTTGTGGAGGTTGTTCTTGTGGAGATACTGGCTCCAGGAGATCATTACCTGGTTGTGGAGGTTGTTCTTGTGGAGATACTGGCTCCAGGAGACCATTACCTGGCTGTGGAGGTTGTTCTTGTGGAGATACTGGCTCCAGGAGACCATTACCTGGCTGTGGAGGTTGTTCTTGTGGAGATACTGGCTCCAGGGGACCATTACCTGGTTGTGGAGGTTGTTCTTGTGGAGATACTGGCTCCAGGGAGGAGATGGTTACCTGGCTGTGGAGGCTGTTCTTGTGGAGATACTGGCTCCAGGGGTCGGGGATCTGCTCGTCTGCGCCGGCCGCGGCCGTGCGTGAGTTGACCTTCAGCAGGTAGCAGCTGTGGACGCCGTACCGCTGCTTCATGTCCTCGTACACCGAGTCTGCCCTAGAGAGACGGACGGACGGACAGTCAGACACATACAGGGTCTCATTCAGAGTTCATTACAGCAGGGGAGGGAAACGGGGTGTGTGTGTGTGTGTGTGTGTACCTGTGCTCGTCTCCCTGGCTCATGTCGTGCAGTAGAACGTAGTATTTCAGCGTGTTGGGGATGAACCACTTGGGGTTGGTGTAGTCTCCACTGTGCTGGATGCGGTGCTGCTCCTGGGACAGCTTGAGGAACTGCTCCACTGGGACCGCCTCCGTGGACGACACCACCAGGAGGCCTGCGGGGGGCGCCAAAGTCAAGGACTCCACACAGAAATAAAAACGTGACAGACTTAATTGTTTTTTAACAATATGTTTTTAACACATTATGTGCCCTTTTAATTTTTCAAAATGGCGACCCAGGGTGCCCACTTTTTAGACCTACTTTTTGAATTTTTTAAAGAAAACAAAACAAAAAAACATTGCTAACACAAATATAAGCGTCAGAGTGCCAGCGGATATGGCAGATTTTACTCTGAAAGGTCCCCCACTTCCGTTCCTCACCAAAACCGGGAGGCATAATGTTGCATTCATACCTCGCACTGGTCACGCTAAAGTCTCTCTAGAAGCGTCAATATTCCAAACGAGAGGCACGTGAGAACTTTGCCCATCTGGTCAAAACCATCGAGAGTTCCCTAGATTAGGAGATACGAGCTATTCTCTCTGAGCCGTAAACAAGAAAGTGAACGGCAACGCGCATGCACCAAACAGCAAGGAGTATACGGTGCAGAAGGAGAGGACCACAAAGAAATATATATCAATAGAAAAGCCCTAAAGACGTGTATACACGTCCACGGCCAAAATTGTGTAAATTGGTGTAAGCTCTGTATTATCCACCTCCTGATGTAAGAAGCATATGAAAACGAGGCCCTGCAAGCTGTAGATTTAGTACAGTTTCAGTATTCGTACCGTCTCGGAGATACGATATTTGAAATGGTGCGGTCCCCAGTTCAGTTTGAGAACCGTTGATCTACAACACCCCACACAACACTGAGCACAGATTCACTGATCTTACAGACTTCACACACCTCATATCCTTTGTATGTTTCATTTATCTACCGTCTCTCACACACACGTAACGATATACGATCCACCGGGAGCGCACCCGCCAATTAGTTTGTGTTGGCAGTGCGCCTCACTGTGCCTACTGTATGTCACTGCATAATTCCAGAAGGATACAGGCGAGGTAGTGGTTGAGGAACTCATGGTCCGACGCGGGCATGGACTGCAGGAAGCTCTCTCTGTAGGTCTCGAACCACGGTGTGTTCGCTAGAAAGACACACACACACACACACACACACACACACCTTGAGAGAAGATCAGAGAGACATGTAGACTGGACACACACACGGCTAGCCGTCGTCTGGTTTCCAGGTTAGAAGAGCCCGTACTGTACCGTCTGTACTGTACCGTACCGTCACAATCACACAATCTCAAAACAGTCCAGGCTATGCGAGGAAACACACCGATCAATCATAGGCAATTCATCAATCATGAATTTAAGTGAATCAGTGATTTTAAAGGGGGAAAGAAAACAAAAATCTGATCATAATCGCAGGTCACAGAAAAGCTGAAAGCGAGATTTATTGCAGGGGTAAAACCAAAATTGATTCTGCGGCACGATGCTGCCGCTTTTCTATGCACAAATAGTTGACGAAATCAGAAAGGACAAAAACCTTCCACTGCTGAAAAAGAGCCTGAAATGTCAGACATATTTAATATTTTACATCAGCATCTTTAATAGAGTACTTCAGGGCTTGCTTGCTGTTCATATATTCAGAACGGGTAAGGACTAGTATATAAAATAAATGAAAAGCAGCAGATCAAAAAGCTTAATGTGTGCCGCTACACGCAACGTGTAGAAGCGTGCAGATCTACTACTTTTTACGCCATGCTTGTGTGCGACGCCGAGGTGCTCCAATCAGGTTTTTTGGGGCCGACCCCTGGAGTATCATCATCATCAAGTAGGGCATTGTTTTATGTATGTTATGAATGTACGTCAATGTGTTCTGGATGTTCAGATGAGTCACCACCTGCTGCCGAGAAGGGAGAAATTACAGCAAATAATCCACCTCTGGTTGCCTCTCCGTGTGCGAGACTCACACGGATACCTACTGTACGTACCGCTGCTGTACGTACCGCTGCTGTCGGGCGGAAACCTCACGTCCAATATAGTGGCGTCAAAAAGAATCCATTGAGCAACGCATCAGCGATTCGGCCGTGCACGAATCTGCATCGATGCAGCAACGATGGTCGATTAATGACATAATCGACCATCGATAATCAAATACTATATATAATTCTAAATAAAATATGTTGTTATCCGCATTGACTGATAAAAAATGTGCCATGTTGTGAAGTAATATAGAAAAGTGTATGCATCGTAGAGTCGAAACCTGGTCAATCGTAATGGAATTGAATCTTGAGGGCAGTGCCAATGCACACCTCTAATGACTAAATCTAGTTCGTTTTCAGGATTCTGATAAAAATAAAAAAAATTAACTAAAAATAGCCGATATACAAACTCCAAAATGTGTTGTCTCGTGCCACGTTTTCAGCTTGTAGATACGCAGTTTTTTGTGTGACACTGTAGTATGACGAAATAGGGCATTCATTTACAAAAAAAACACTGAGATTGGAGGTTTCTTTCCGACAGCGGCGATCATGTGATTCATGATCACTACACTACAAACAGATGTTAGCAGAGAGACTCAGAGCGTCGCAGCTTTTTGGTAAATAAATGGAAAAGAACTTCTACCACGAAGGTCGAAGGTCAGTCTACTCTAGTGACACCGAAATGAGGCAAAGACGGTGGCTCACAGCATCCCTACGACCCTATTGGCTCACAGCATCCGCGACCCTATTGGTCTGGGAATCTCATTATCCAATTAAACTCCACGTCATTAAGCTTTCTTTCTTTAGTTAACCAGGGTACCATAGGTCTAACGATTTACATTGTTAGACCTATAACTCCTCTCGTTTCCAGTATAATAGTGACAGACCATTACAAATACACCATCATTCTATCATTTCTATGTGCTACACAGTATATCAGCTGCCTTCCATTTATACTTAGTTCTATAAAGAGACATCAGTTTGGGCCCAATCAAGTCCTGGATCGTAGTTTGGACTCAAAGTGAGTTAATGTTCACAAATATTGCAAATATTGTTCACAAAACATTGCTTTGGTCTTTTTCCCCCAAGCCGATAAATATATCTTTACTTTCATGCCATGAGCCACCACTTTGCATTCAAAGCAACGGACGTTTCACTCACAGGAAACGCACACAGAAGAATAGAAAACAAATCAATCTAAGGCTCTAGAGAGTCCCACCACCTTGTCAGAAGAGAAGTGAGGAAAAGAGAAAGACTGCACAGTGAAATCCAGAGTGTTCAATCATTTTGCCGGGGGGTCTCTGGAACCACCTTTGTACACCCCGAAGAGTCAAATTAGCACTGAGGATTTTACTGTGCGCTGGACGACAACAACACGGCTACGTGGATCTAGGAGGGAGAAGAAGAGTGCAGGAAGTGAGCTAAGCTTGGAGAAAGGAGTTGTTGTACGCCCCCTGGAGGACAGGAGTACCTGTGTAATGCTTGGAGCTGCTCAGTTCCGTTAGCGTGTCCCTCCATGCCGTGTACCAGGGCACGCTAGCTTTAAGGGAGCGATCTGACCCAGTGAGGGAGGGAGGGGGGAAAGAGAGAGCCAGGGCTGGTGTTAATGTTAGAGACCACATCTCCATTAGCCATCAGAGAGGTGCCTAGTAGTCAAGTGTTGAAGGCAGGGTGAAGTGATATCCCTTGTTTCTTTGCGGAAAACGTTCTGCGTAAAGGTCTGTACTCCGATAGAAATCTTTGCTATATACAGTAAAGTGGTTGTTCAGTAACAGAGGTCTCTCCGTCCATCCACCTCTTGAGAAAATAGAGAATACATTTTCAGATGGGTCAGCGGTCAGGTCACCATTGTCAGCCACATAGGAGAGAGCTCAGTCAGTGACACCAAGACTAAGGGTTGCTCAGGTAAATTAAACTTTAGGGCAGGTTTTAGGTTGCCCTACCGGGCAAGTGCTTGTTTGAGAGGGGATGCAACCGTCTATAAACACGAGATATCTGTCTAAACACCTGAACGTGGCCAAAGCAGAGAGCACTGCCTTCTGGTCTGTGGCATGTAAAATAAGAGCACTGTTTACCTATATGTGCTGTTTTCACTGTTGCTACACTTAACACATTGTAGGCCCAGGACGTCTCCAGGCGTCTTTACAATAACCCCCTGTGGTGTTTTGGGGTTTATTTTGTATTTATTTTTTTTATCGTCCAAAAAACGCTGGGCACTCTACGTCTCTATTCTGAAAGAATCCATGGGCACAAAATGTGTTTTAAAAATATAAAATAACAAGTGTGAACCCATAGTCATATTCATGGCTATGTACTACGTAGGTATTTGGCATAAAATTTGAGGTATGAAAAATGTCAAAAGTGTTAAAATAAGTGTAAAAGAAAATGCAATCCATTAAATTCAAAATGTACCTATAATTTTATAATGGACAATTTACTTTTTGGGCAAGTGGGCATGAACTTTGGACAAGTAGAATATGACCTCTCAGACATACTGTATAGTGTCAACCCTGTCGGTTTCAATGTCAGTGTTCCAGTTGTCCTTTTGTCTGCTCCTTGTACGAGTTCCCCATCCAGATTGGATCAAATTGGCATCCCGCCTTGAAAATAGATCTCCTGTTTATTAAAGAGCTGGAGACGAGACAGGGAGACTCCTGTTACTGAACAAACACTTATAGAGCTAGTTGACACTTATTTTAAAACACACACCCGTATCACTTTACAGTACACCACCTTTTAACCAATCAGACAACCGGGCCTCCGGGCTTGCTCTGGCTCCGGCCCCGCAGCACTGCGGTGACTGTCGGCATAATGCAAACACCTTCGTTTAAGCTCTGAGCCTCTGATCGGACCATGACGGCCCCAAGTGGTCTCCTGGATGTAGCAGTGGGCAAGCTGCGATAGATCGTCCCCTCTCAGAACGACGAGCAGCCCGGAAGAGAATTTCCCGTTCATTATTTCAAAAAGTATTTATTTAAAGACCTTTAAGCCTCAGACAAAGCCTACTGGGCTGAGGACAAATCATGACAATAAACAAAAGTATTTTGGGCCGAACAAATAATTAGAAAAAAAAAAGAAAATTTAAAAAAGAAAAGAGTTTTATTTTCACCCTGCCCTGCTTTTCTTCTTTCTGATTATTTGTTCGGCCCCAAAAAAATATGTTTATTGTCATGATTTGTGAGCAGACGAGTTGGCTTTGTCTGAGGCTTACAGGTCTTTAAATACATTTTTAAACCTCTATGGGAAAAATGAATGGGAAATTCTCTTCCGGGCAGCTCGTCCAGGCCAGGACTGCGACGCTCTATTGAGAGCCATGCAGTGTTTACTGGCTTAGATCCATCAAAACAGCCCCTATGGTTCAAAGACCCCGATAACTCCGAGTGTACAAAACAAATGAAACCAAATGAACATTTGGTTCCGTTTGGATTGCACTGGCTTTGAGAACGGTGTCCATTTTCAGTCAGCAGCATGCCGTGTAAACCAACATGTTTTGCATCACTTGACAGTCACAAATTAACTAAATATATCTACGGTACACATTTCACAGTGATGTATCCCCTTTAAATTATTTCTAAATAAGCGGGGGGATTGATGTACTAGGCAACAAACAACAGCAAAAAGTAACGTGAATTTAACCTATGGGTAGAGGGTACTGTACATAGAGTTTCATTAAGATGATGATGGCTGGGTGGGCGTGACCGTTGGACAGATTAGACTATTAGTCTGACCACTACACTACAGTCACAATAACACTAGGGGGGAGGGGGGGGGGTGTATAAGAGAACAGCCACAGGGGAATAATACCACAATGACCGCTTGGACCAACACAGCTACAGTGCTGCTGCTAAAGGCCTTTTCAGACGGGGAGCGACTGACTGACGCGCCTAGTAATTCATTTTCAATGAGAGGCTTTGCGTTTATTTTGGATGCGCGGCGGAGAAGTTGAGAGGCGATTATTTACGCAAGCGCATTTTCACAGACTCGGCCCCTTGAAATTGCCGCACGCGCATGCTCGTGTCACGTCCCTCATGAGCAGGCCTGTGTCTGCGTC
The DNA here is from genome assembly GCF_963924005.1 of Protomyctophum bolini. Classification (NCBI taxonomy): domain Eukaryota; kingdom Metazoa; phylum Chordata; class Actinopteri; order Myctophiformes; family Myctophidae; genus Protomyctophum; species Protomyctophum bolini. Next base: position 8,629,034 of record NC_137869.1, read on the forward strand.
ACTTCCCTCGCTCCTCGTCTGAAGAGACATTAAAGGTTTCATGACATTAGTTTTAATTTATTTTAAAAAAAAATTAGTTTTATGACCTCAATTGCACCCACACAACCTGAACTTTGAACATTCAGTGGATTTACTGTGGCCTGGGGGTTTTCTCTGTGTGTTCTGAAGCCTTTTGAGGTGCAAAGAAAACGGGGCAAACAGGCCTCAACAGTGACATCTGCTGGCAAATTATTATGTCATTTATGGGACTTGTGGACTATTACGTCACAGTTCACAGGAATATCTAAGCCAGAAAACCCCAAACCACAGAAAATATACTGAATGTTTAAAAGTGTTTTGGGTGCAATAGAGCTCAGAAAATGTCACAATCCCTTTAATACAGAGAACAGCAACAGTCTTGTCTTTGGGGTTTGGTTTCTGAATTGGTTGCAGAGCACTCTTACCCAACGTGCATTCCGGTGAGTGGACGGGAAAGAATAAAATAAAACAAAACATGAACAGAGAAGCAATGGCGACGTAATGACAAGCAAGTCTGATCGCATCAACAAAAACCCTTGGTCAACACTATTTGGTGACTCCTTGGTGTATTCTACCCTCTACAGGCGATTTGAAGCATTGCCGTGGTTCATTGGGAACTTACTTTTTTATACATTTTTCTTGCTCATCAATTTCATCATATTTGTGTCAAGGCCTGGACAAGCAACGTGTTGCTTGTTTTGTACAGATTATGAAAATAGTAATCAGCATCAGAATCTGAGACCGATTACTGATTCGCATAAATCATATATATATATATTTAAAGAAAAGGATAGTCTAGTTTTAGTCGAAATATCATACGACTTTAGTCGACTAAATCTACAGTTTAGTTAGTTGACTAAAATGTATTTTGGCGTGCCTTGATGCAGTCGTGATGACTGATTTTACATTTTCAGCATGCAACCAAGTGTAAAATGACTTCTACTGGATCTCTTGTCCACTATAGTCCCTTCCTAACATTTTACTCTAGGTTTTATTCGTTATTCGATGAAATTGTCAACATATTTAGTCTTAGTCATCATAGCTTAGTTTTCATCAGTTAAAAAAAGGGAGTCAACATAAAGAAAATTGTCATAGTATATTATACGAGGAAATCAGCCACCGCTGCTCACCACTGATGTTGAGGTCATAGTCCCCCGCCGTGATGACGTTGGCCACGCCCCCCTCGGCGGGCTGGCACGAGGACACCACGTCCCCGAGCAGCCGGCGGTGGGCGGGGCTGAGGGCGCCGCTGCAGTGGGCGGGGCGCGTCACCACGTTGTTCACGCTGATGCGCAGGTTCTTCACCGGCAGCACCTGGTTGTTGGGGTCCCGGATGTGACCTGGAAGAGACACGCGCACAACGCACGCACGCACACACAAACACGTGGATTAAAGCTAGTGGATTAAAAGTGTTACACGATAGTCCAATCGCAATTATTTTGTCATAATAATAATAATAATAAACTTTATTTATATAGCACCTTTCATGCCAGAAATGCATCGCAAAGTGCTTCACAAGGCAGAGAACAGACATATAAAATACAATCATATAAAATATACACACATATACATGAGCAAACAAACAAGAGACAAGGTTGAGGCAATTAATTAAAAAAGAAAATAAAGAAAATTAAAAAAGGCATAAAATCGTTGATGTTCATGTTGAAAAAGAAAAGAAAACGCAGATCTGCAAGTTTAAACTTGTAGATCAGCTATTTGTGCAATTTTTTTACCTTTTTTAAAGTATATAACATTTCATAAAAAATGCCAGTAATTTCTTGGTACATTTCAGTTATTTGTCATATCTGCCCTGTGCACGTTTTCTTTTTTATTACGAAGCCTAAAAGCCAAACAGAAATTAAATTTTCTGTTCGTAATATTACAATTATTTGTGTGACAATTAATCGTCAACTTAAATCGTGACACCCCTAATTAAAGCTAAATAAAACCATCTCACGACTGAAAACAACAAGTCTTAATGTATGATTTGTATGAACGACGTGAAAGACTTGACTAACCAGCAAGGCTCTTTCTGCCTTGTTCCGCCTTGGTTCAACCTCGTTTATGTTGAATTTGCTAAAAAAAAACACTAGTCATCACAGTCACCATGCTGCAACTGTGATGTTCCAGTTTACTGGGGCGGCGGTGGCTCAGGGGTAGAGTGCCTGGATGGGAACCGCAAGGTTGCCAGTTCAAACCCGGGCTCCCCCAGAGTTACTGTCGAAGTGTCCTTGAGCAAGACACTGAACCCCTAATTGCTCCCGATGTGCTAGTTGGTGCCTTGCATGGTTTCCGCTGCCATCGGTGTATGAATGGGTGAATGTAATGCACAATCTATGTAAAGCGCCTTGGATAAAGGCGCTATATAAATGCACCATTTACCATTTACTGACAAATAAGAATTGAATGCACAGAATATCAATATGGTGGTTCTCAAACAATATACAAATGGAACCAAATGGACCCAGTTTGATAAGCACTGGACTACATTAATGGTGAATGACAGGTGTCACTCTGGCCTCTCTTTTAGCAGCCATGGGGAAATTCCTGCTGGTAAGAACATAATGTCTGCAGCATCTACCGTAATCAAAGTCAGCAACTTGCAAGGCAAGGAGCTTCACCCTTCTCTGTCAACGCTCTCTGCACAGACAGACATGCCTTAAGAAATAAGATTAAGTGCTCCAGAGTCCAGACTGGACAGAAAAAAAACAAATAACACAGACTGTCTCTTTCACTCAAGACGTTGCACTGAAATACCCCACTTTATTCCGTTAAGAAAGTCCAACATAATGACCTTCTCTCTGTAGTAAACTCTGTAGCCTGCCCCGGAATGAAATGGAACACAAACAAACAGTGGAAATGGCAGGTGGACTGGATGCAGTCCAACTGATACATGTACCATGGCAAGTTGCTGCCAGCATCCATTTCAAAACACTGGTAGGCAGGGATGAGGCAATCAAGGGCATGCCACCCCGTTGCCTTCAGGTCACAACAGCAAACACAGGAGGACATCTGCCCCCTTCCCTACAACACCCTCTGGCCAATGTTCCAAGTGAACTTGAGACACTTCTCCCTTGTCTCGGAGATAAGCTTTTCATATATTTTTTACAATCCAAGATTCCAAGTGCTTCAAAACAAAAGTGAAACTTGACTGGGACTTGGTACCCACGACCGACTCCGAGCTAGGTAAAACAGCCTTCCATTTTAAGTTAACGCTCCTTCTACCTGCTGGAATCAATTACAATGCCCTTTAAAAAATGCAATTTATAAACCTGCTAGCTAAACTAGTTCTAAATTGTCACTGTTTCAATGAAGTTGCTATTGTTGTTTTCATATACTGTTATTTACTTGTTTTTGTACATTGTATAATTCATTTTTACTGCCGTTCTTATCTTCATAATTATTATTGCACTGTTGAATTATGACTCTTGCGTCATTGAAAATGAGGGCTTGCCCGACCCTCAATGTATCTCAGGGAAATGAATGAATGATTTATGAATGAATGAATGAATGAATGAATGAATCTTACATAAAACTATCCCCTGCTTGTGTTGTTAATGTAGAAAAAAATTCACTCTGGGTGGAGTAGGGTGGTTCATTGATTCATACCTAATCGAGACTTAAAAGCGTGGCGTTTTTCACTTGCAGGAGGTCTGTCGTTATAGTGGCACACGTCAGCATTTCCTCGCTTTGGTAGAAAAAAGCAGCGAGGACATTGCCATATAGTATTAGAACCGAGCATTTCTACTACATAATTCAGGGGTGGGCAACTTTGACGAGCTTGAGCTTGTAAAATCAGCTATTTTTGCTATATTTGAATTGAAATCCTGAATTATTTCTTTTTGACATTTTTTAATTGTAATCCTGAAAGATAACTTGACGAACTAAATTTAAATACATTGGACACCAAAAAAAAAAGAATTAAAGCAGGTCATGTTTGTATGTTTGGAATTGTAGCAGCTGAAATCAATAATACATCAGTGTTCCGATATTAACCCGAGGGCCACATTAAGTGATGGTGGGGGCCGCATGTGGCCCCCGGGCCGCCAGTTGCCCATGTACAGTATGTACAGGATTATTCCAGTCTGAGTGGGAACTGCAGATGGTCACTTTGAAAAACAGACAGAGCGTGTCCCACTGCTGGAGCAGCACAGTACTGAATGAGGAACAAATTAATTCAATGTAATATTTTAATACATTATTTGATTGTTCTGCGAATTATTTTCATGTACATGACAACCCTCAGGTAATAAATGTTACTGGCATTTTTAAATACTGAGTCATTTCAATAGTTTGCGTACATTAAAGGAATAAATATGTCAACATATTTCATTACAAATATCATTACAATCCATTTTAGATTGTTGCAATAAATAAATATTGGAAAAATGAAGATATATTGTGTGGAGAATTTGATGGTCCACTGAGGAAGCTTAAATAAATATGTGCTTAGGTCAAACAGAACAGACGGTCCCCTCCTCAACGGCATGTCGTGTCAGAGACTTGAAATCAACGTGATGACTACTCTGTAGTGATGCACGGGCCGGCTTTTTTTCCATAACAGTAAGATAAAAACGTAGCCTACTAACTGGCTTTTCAACACACAGCCATTCCAGTCCATTCAGTTGCTTTCAAGAGAGGGGAGGGTGGACTGGGCCTAGTTTCCCTATCGTTCATAATGTTGGCTTGGCTACTGACGGCAGATCGAGGAGACCTTAAAACAATAAAATAAGCAAATAAATACGTAGTCAAAATGTCATATACAGAGAGAGAGAGAGAGAGAGAGAGAGAGAGACGTTGCGTTTACAATCAGTTGATGAAACAGACTGGAGCGAATAAAACCATAGCTAGCACATTCAGCCCCATGGTTCAGTTTTAGTAGGATAGACAATTCATAGTTTGCCTGTCTTTTATAATTGTATAATGTATAGGCTACAATACATGAGAACATTGAACGATAACTACAGTTTGTCTTTCCCAGTTTTAAGTGATAAAAGGTGACCACTGAAACAGTGGTCACCTTATCACCAAAATGGAGTATGAATTGGCCTAAACTCATTAAATGGTACGTGCGTGGTATGGTAAGGTAATGGTGCGTGGCTCACTCAAATGCAGAATAAATATTAAATAATGGACCTTGGTATGAAAGAGGTTGAAAACCACTGAAATGTGGCTAAGTTGAAGCAAGCTGAAGTGTAGTGGCGATCATAAAGTCGGCCTGCCTATCTGTCAAGCTGTTGGAAATCTACTTGTGTCAATCACAGGCTGTGTGACTTTTCAATCCATTTAATTTATTATACAGATTTTATAATACTGGTTCTTGCATGCAGATGATTTTTGCAATACCATGGAATAACGAATAATCCTTTGCAGTTGCAATGTATAGTATAGAAGAAGTGTTTGCTATTTTGAGTACGTTGTGGGCTTAGAGTGGGTTGTGTTTATGCTTGTGCAATAGACAACAGTAGTCAAGTAAGGGATAATATCCCTTACTAGGTAGGTGGTCATTGTAGGGAGATAATTCACAGACAGGTGGTTAATCACCCTGTGAAGGTGAATTATACAGTATAATGATAATGATATTATCCCGCTTATTAGATGGCTACTTAATACATAAATTAATAAATTGACCCAAAACACAACAAAACGAGATATTTCCTTGCTTGTGGTAATGAAAGTATTCCATAAGTGTCGCGCTGGCTGGCGTCTGCCCAGCTGCAGCACTGTCGGAAAACAGTGGGTACTGCTTCGTCGATTTCTCGCTCAAATGTAAAAAAAAATATGTTTAGCTGTAAATGACATAGTGTGTTTGTTTACATGGCATGTTGGAAACAGCAGAAAAATCAAACAGGGCGCAGGCTCGGAGCAGGTGCTCCGAGGGTTTGATTAGGTATCGGTCTGTTATAGAGCAGAGCGGTCATTATCCAGAAATAACAGACCGCTGAATTGGGCATGTTACTGTACTTGGAGCTGTAACTTGTTTCACACATCAGCAGTGGGGCGGCAGCGGCTCAGGGGTAGAGTAGCCAGCCTGGCCCGGCAAGATAGGAACCGCAAGGTTCCCAGTTCGATCCCGGGCTCCCCCAGAGTTGGTGTCTGAAGTGTCCTTGAGCAAGACTCTGAACCCCTAATTGCTCCCGATGAGCAGGTACCTGGTGCCTTGCATGGTTTCCTCCACCATCCGTGTATGCATGTATATGCATTGAATGGGTGAACAAACTGAACATTGACCCAATCTATGTAAAGCGCTATTATAAATACATCATCTGTGTGTCTTACGCTTACATTATGCTTAGAGACAACTAGTTATGCATGTTACTGTACTTCAAGCTGTAACTTGTTTCACAAATCACCAGTAAACATGCAAATTACACTCTGTGCAAAGACACAGCTTTCTATTTAGTATGGCCTTTAAGTGTAAAGTTTACAGACATGCACAAGATCTTAGGGATTCAGTAACAACGAGTCCATTGCTCTCCGTCCGACGTTGGGTTCTGTTGTCGCTTGAGTGTTTGTGAATGATGTCAGTTACTAGGTCAACAAATAAACACCATTTAAACAATTAGCCCATTCCTTTTCAATTTAATAATCCTTATTTGGGCCAATTAAGGGCACATCATAATCTATTTACAATGCATACACGTTGAGTGGATCGCTGTAGACATATCTGAATGATGCCTCAACAACAACAAAAACAACCAATGGTCCACGCAGCAACTAGGCTGCTTTAACAGAGGTGTGTGTGTGTGTGTGTGTGTGTGTGTGTGTGTGTGTGTGTGTGTGTGTGTGTGTGTGTGTGTGTGTGTGTGTGTGTGTGTGTGTGACTGCTAGTCTCTAGTATAAAGCCTATAATAATCCTTGAGACATGGACTTTGGGCCTGCATTTGGCTGCAGCCACAGCCTCTTTAGCCAAGCAGCTAACACTAAGCAGCAATATAGGTGTAGGTGTGTATAAACTAAAGACAGCCACCCTAGAAGATGACGGCAATGGTGTGGCAAACACTGGCCGCTCGGGTGTCACTCCCTCGGCCCTCTCGGGTGACACGTCGTAAAGACAACCGGGGAGAGAGAGGAGAGAGAGAGTGTAGCAGCGAGCTGGCTGCAGTTCCCACCTAACAAATGTTACGCGAGAAGTGGTGTCCCGTGTAATTATGCAACGTCAAATGTCAAGAGACTTTGTTGGGGGAGTGACAATCAATGCGTGGTTCAACAATAACATCGAGCCTGACAGCTAACAAGCTTGTAGACCAGCTATTTTCAAAATATGTGTATGCATATGAAAATGAGTGAATATTGACAGTGTAGTACTTTCTACTTTGGTAGCCTACTTTAACTACTGTCTTTCTGAAGTGCATTTTGAATTCCACTCCTTTTACTTGTAACAGAGTACCTGAGTATTTCTATATTGCAGTGCAATGAGAGTACTTTTCCGAACCACTACTAAAAAAATGAAATACCACAAACCATAAACCATTATTTTCGCGGCGATCACGGAATTCGATAGGACACCGACCCCGGCGTACCACCGGCTTCCTGTCATCAGACTGACTGCTAGCATAATAGCATGGCTGGGTTGGTTGGTTGGTGTGTGTGTGTGTGTGTGTGTGTAAACCAACTCCCCAACAGACAGAGACAGCTAAGGTTAAACCACCACAGACAGAACAGACGTGTTTATCGGGGGTGACAGCCACAACCAGCCCCCCCCGCCGGCCGCCCGCCGGCGCTGAGTCACGGGCCCACCCCGGGCTCCGAGTCACTCACCCTCGGACGTCAGGCGGCAGAAGGGCCGCAGCAGCTCGGCGAAGCCCAGGTTGTTCCTGCGGGTCAGCCTCTCCGCATCCTCGCTGCACAGCACGGCCACCATGGGGACGAATGAGTCCTGGATGAACTCCACCACGGACTGCACGCACTGGGCCATGGCTCGGCTGGAGGAGTGAGTGGACCCGGGACCGAGGGGGGGAGGACCACCGGGGGGGTGGACCACCCAGACAGAGTCAGCCGAAGAGCCGGGTGGTGGTGGTGGTCTGTGTGTTGGGAGGGTTTAATAGTGTGATGAACCTAGACTCACTGTTGAGTTGCAAAACAACTCCCCTCCTGTCAGTGAGCAGCAGCCATGTTGGATGATTCTCTCTCTCTCTCTCTCTCTCTCTCTCTGCTTCCTGACTGAGGAGCGAGCGATCGGCGGCGCGGTCACGTGATCAGCTGACAAGGGTGGGAGCGTTTCCCAAAGAGTGGGTCGCGGACCCGTGTTTGGGTCGCGAGTAAATATTCCCTTTTTTGTTACTTTTTTTGTCTTTACATTTTATATTTATATATATATATATATAGCACCTTTCCAAAAAAATTGAATATCATGGAAAAGTTGGTTTATTTCCATAATTCCATTAAAAAAAATACTTTCATAGATTATAGATTCAGTGCACACACCGTAAATATTTTCAAGTGTTTATGTGTTTATCTTTACACATTTTTGGCTTCCAGCTCATAAAACCCACTAAGAATTTGAATACTGTGAAGAAATCACCATTTACTCCTCAGTTTTTGCAGAGCATGAATGTTTAAATCTGAATGCCACATTAAGAAATTAGGATCACATCAAATCAATCAAAATATGGTACTAAATATGGTAAACAGAAATGTCAATCTTCAATACTTGGTTGTAAACACAAACATTAAAAGCTGGACATAGGATGTGATTGGCCGGAATGAGATGATGTAGGCTATGATGATGTATTATGATAAGAGCGCCCCTCACTTCACACAGGTGTGATTTATTTTGTTATTTTTTTGTTATAAGGTTTTAATGTATTGGTTAAGTTGGTTTCATCATCAAAAACAAATAAAGGCCTAGAATGGCTAAATTTGGATTTATGTGTAAAGCTAGCTAAGGCAGTTATAACATTGATTATGCATATACTGTATCTCATTTACGTTTATTATCATTATTGTTGACAAAACAGTATATTTTGCCAGTATGGAGGATAAAGTCTTTAAAAGATATTCTGTTAATTCTGTAATTCTTTGCTTTTAGATGTAAACTTCTGCTTTCGACACAATAGAGCACTTTATTCCTATATCTATGCAAGAAAAAACACAGGCCACACCTTTTTAGAAGTAACCCCAAATAGTGAGGAACAAGCTGCACCCCATATCTGTTCATCACTGCCCTCACAAAGGGACTCCATTGGGACAATTTGATTGCTTTTCCACAAGGTGTGTGGTGGGGTGTCGGACTTTAAGTTAACTTGTTATGCTTGAATAAATCCTGTGCATTCACCTTTTATATAAATAAAGTAAAATAAACGAACAATAAAAAACAAACCTCTCTGACCGCAAAAGAAAAAGTCTATAAAATAAACAAATGGGTGAATGAGTGAATAAAAAGAATTGCTGAATAAATACAAATAAAAATCAAATAAATAACAGAAATTAGGCTCTACCTCCCAGAAAGACGCTTTGCTGGAGAACCTTGAAAAAAGAAATACTTAAAAAATGAATACAATAAAATGGCTCCCCAAAAGCCACTATGTTGGACAACCCCCAAATCTTAACCCCAAAACCTTTAAAAGATTGACTCTAAAAAAAACAAAATGATAATGAAATAAAATCTGGTCTGACCCAAAAGCCGCTATGTTAGACAGGTCTCCCCTGTCTAACATAGCAGCTGAATCTTAACACCAAATCTCAAAAGACTTGACGAAATAATAATAAAATTAAATATGGGCTCTGGCTCCCAAAAGCCCCTTTGCTAGATAGTGGGGGGAAACCCACTAATCTTAAGACCAAAATCTCGAAAAAGATTTAATAAATAAAAGAAAATAGGGGCTCTGGGCTCCCCAAAAGCCCCCATGCTAAGACAGGGAGAAACCCTGTAAGATTTAATAACAAGAATAAAATAAAATAGGGACTCTGGCTCCCCAAAAGCCCCCTTGCTAAGACAGGGGAGAAACTCCCCTGTCAGTGTTAATCGCCAAGCACAATAGAATGTAAAACAAAGCGCAGTATAATGTCTAGTCCCTTTTATGGTTATGAGGGAAGCCTCGAGCAGCCAGGTCATGAGGGAACGGTTGATTACTCATGTCTGGTCTGTACTCCTGCTTCCGGTAACCCGGGACTTGCCAGGGATTCAGGTGTGGTAATCCTAGAGCTCGACCCCTGCAGGGGTAAGGATACACATAGATCGTAGGATGGGAGTGGCAATTACAATTGACAGTTAGTCCTGGCAAGCCTGGAGCCTTGCATGGAACGTTATACGTCTCAATGTTTGTCTGGTGACAAATGTGACTATGAATGTTCTCATTTCTGGTGGCCTGGATGCCGTCTGCGTTGACTCGCTTGAGCTCTCTGATTTCGGTGCTAAGAGACTGGTTGAGGCGAGGATATCGTATGGCTGACGCCGGGCCTCGGATGCGTAGACCATATTGATTGGGGAAACAATCGTTTGGCCCTGGGCGGTCTGTCGGACTTATGAGGTCACTAGGATTCTTTACTTCAAAAACTTTTGGGTTAATACGTTGCCGTTTATTCTTCTCTACGGTAGCTTTCTTCTGTCTAATGTCTTCACGCTGGAAGTGGTTCCGGTCAAAGCGATTGCATACCTTGGCCTCCGGTTTGATCCCAATCGTCTCTCGGTTCACGTTTCCATAAGGTTGCCGATAACACTTTCCACAGTCATTAGCTGTCAGGTCACCGGTCCAGTGGCTGCTGTTTTCAATTGGATTTGGGATATTTCTCCAACAATCTTTCTCATATTCATTGTCATCATCATTGTCATCCTTATTGTGATGCCACTTAGAGTGGCGACTGTGGCATCGTTCTGACTTCGGTTGGGCGGCATGCCTCCGCCGGCTGCTCATCTGGAGGTCTTGTAGTATCCTCCTCCTACTAGGACTGCAGGTAGTGTGTAAGTGCAATTAATTTAACTTTAACCTACACAGCTATTATACGAGCAGTGTGTGACGTCAGATGTGACGCCTAAAGAAAGCGATGCCATTCCATGAGTTCTTAAAGCCATCTTTGATGTTGGTACTGTGACGTCAGCACCCAAAGTCACAGTCTGTGGGCGCCAATCTGACTGCCCTGTCAAGACAGACAGTGAGTGAACCCAGATGCAGAACACAGACCAGACCAGATGTATAGAGACAAAACTAAATACTCAAAGAATCAAAGTACTATCAGAGTCTTTCATTAAAGAACAGAGGTACAGGCTTCCAAAGCCGAAGTGATAACTGAAGGTGGATTTCACCAGAAGGAGGCGGTCCTCCTTGTACATCTCTGCTTTCTTCTGTCCAGCTTTGGAGCTGTGTCACCTGAGGCTGTCACCTGTCAGGCTGACCGGTAGATGAGAACTAGTGGAGGTTAAGAATGAATCAGCACCACCGTTGGGCTCTGCTATTAGTTCTGTTCCCCATGGGGGGTTGTTATTGTATATCTATCTCCCTGCTTTTAATGGTTGTATAATTGTGCCGATCAGGGAGAAAAAGAGCCGAACGCTAAGATAAAATATTATATGCACACTTGTATTCTCATTCTAGATAATAAATATTTGTTCAATCTATCTGTGACTGAAATAAGCACTTTGGTAATAACCAATAGGTATGAGCGATATATTTTGTGGGCTCTGGAGGGCACCTTCTTTTCAGTAATAAACCCAAGAAAGTGCATCACATCACTCCAGTTCTCTGATCTTTACAAGATCTTCCTGTCTGCCATGACATGATTTCAAAATATTACTGTATATTAAGCATTTAATGGTTTAGGGACAGCCACAGTGCTACATCAAAAACCACCCAGACCTCTAAAAAATAATGTATATGGTTGCTTTTGCGGCGTGATAATAATGTTCTTTCTTCAGATAGTCTAAAAATGATTGATTGTAATTTTTATACTATTGTCAAACAACTCCATGATCATTTAAATATTCAGAGATGGGGCTCTCAGAATGCATGTAGATCAGTCCATATACATACCATAGTCCAGACCAACACTTTGGTTCTTAACAATGTATTTGGTAGAGTTGTTTGAAAAGCTTTTGAGTTTTGATACAGTGCCTAAAATGCTGGTATCGGTATTGTTGAGTATGCTAGCTGAAAGCTAGTCTATATAGTATTCAAGTATCCAAAAGTATAAATTACAGGATACATGATTCTTCGAAACTTTGAAATGTTCCAAAAAAAATGCAAAATATTAGTTTCCAAAAATGGTGTAAATAGATGATCTACAAGCTTACAAGGCTTTGTGATGCGACTCATTGTGATCTTCTAGAATCTATAGATCAATTATTTTCACTATTTTAAATAGGGTTTAAGTGGATAATTCACGATGTCTTTTTTTCCTGCAAATGTAGTGAAGTCAAAAGTAAAATATTTGAGTGAAAGGCAGGAACTCCCAAAAAACAAATGCTCAAGTAAAATACAGATACTAAAAAAAAGTCTCACCCGTGTGAAGTGAGGGGCGCTATTATCATCATATAATCATTCCATTCTGGCCAATCACAATTTGCATCCTCACTTTTCCGTCTTCACTTTTCTGGCCCTGTACTTTTGTCTTCAATATGTACTTTGCTCAGCCAAGCAAAACATCGCCATGGGGTGATCAGCTAATCACAAGCCAATGTTTGTACCCGGAAAGCCGGTTTGTACCTGGAAAGCTGAAGGCATAATGGTTAACCTTATTTCAATGGTAGTGGATGGAGAGAAAGGATTTTTGTCCAACCAAGAAACAACACAACCACGGGCGTCTTTCTCCATGTCAGAGGTTTGTGTCTCTCTGGAGGTCTATTACTCCAATAGACCCCCAGATGGTTTTAATAATATGCAAATACCAAATGTCTTCCTGGTGTATTCCCAGCTTCTCCCTGAAAGCTGAATGCTTTTGAGTCAAAAAGTCAAAATCAACCAATCCTCTTATTATCATACAAAAAGCCACGGGTGTTAAGAGGTCCAAGTATTGTATCTCTTGAGTATTGCGCAATGTCTGACACCAAATCTCCCACCCAATCACAGCGGTCAATCACAATTTGCGTTCTCACTTTTCCGTCCGTTCAATGTTTATGTTTACACAAACCCGGAAAGCTGGGCATAGGAGGGGCTAGCGCCCATCAAAAACTCACACCCTGAGGGGCGCTCTTATCATCATACATCGTCATATATCATCTCAATTTGCGTCCTCACATTCCTGCCCTCACTTTTTATCCTCAATACGTACTTTGCTCAGCCAATCAAATCATCTCAATTCCGTGCTCAGCCAATCAAATCATCGCTAATATTCACACAAACACACAAAGCTGGGCATAGGAGGTGTTACTTGTGTTTCTAGCAGTGTCAGCAAAGTAAGTGTACTTTGTTAACACGGCTAGAAACAAGTAGGCCTAATTTTAAAGTCAAGGTCGGAGAAGGCCTGAAACTTCGAACAAATGGATTTGTATTCTAATTGACATCTTTTTTGTATAGCATTTATACAACAAATTAAAAATTACAGAATGGTTAAACACAAAAAAAGAACAACCAGGGTCATCGCCACGTTGGCTTGTGGTGGATATTACCAGAAACACCATAACAGGTCTGTACTGTAACTCTGAGAGTTTTGGGGCTCGTTGCAAATAACACATTTGAAATCCACTTAAAGTGGACTCCTAATGTGTGCCATAGTGTCGCTGTAAATCAGTGTCATTCTGAAGAAGACCTGGAGACTGACGACATTCCGTGATTGGGTCTTATGATCAAAATAAGAACATTATAATGGTCTGAGACTGGGAGGTTGGGGTTCAATCCCCGGCCGGGTCATACCAAAGATGGGATGTAAAAATGGGACCCAGTGCCTCCCTGCTTGACACTCAGCATCAAGGGTTGGATTGGGGGTAAGTCCCTGCAACATACTAGCGTCATGTCCAGGGGGTTTACTTGTACATCATGCTGCCTCACGCTACAGAAACAGGAGATAGGCTCCTGCCCTATGGGCCTCATGGCTCGGCAAGGCTACTTACTTACCATTAAACTTTCGGCAACTCGAACAACTTAGACAAAACAACAAATACATTACAACATATAAATATAGCTGCAAGTGGCAATAAGAAAATAACTATATGCAATACGCACAATAAGCCATAGAAACACATAGAACACTGAAGTTTAACAAATGACCATTATAGCTGACCCTAAGCTAATCTCAGTAAAACTATAGTCTACCTAAACCTTAACCCTATCCCTGACCTCAGAAAATATAAATATCAAAACACAGTTGAGCACAATTCATGATAACATAACAAAGGAGGTGGTGGGAGAGTGGGGCAGGGATACGATACGACGCACGCCACCACAAGAGGCGAAGCAAAGCTCACCGAGTTGTTCACCGAAGTCATAAATAATAGTTACAAATAATACATTTCAATTACAGTGTTAATCGCCAAGCAAAATAGAATGTAAAATGCAGAAAAAATAGAGTCTAGAAGTCATAAATAATACATTTCAATTACAGAGTTAGGCTGCTAATCGCCAAGCGCAATATAATGTAAACAAGTGCAGAAAAAATGGAGACAGAAACAGAAGATACATACAGTTGGTGATAGTCAGTCAGACGAGTCATGGTGAAACAAAAACATCAGACTGCACAGGAATGTCCGGTCAAAATGACGAGCCTAGAAGTGCAAAGCAGAAGAAACTAATTCACAGGAAGAAATCAACACGGTCTTAAAAAAGTACTTCTTATGAAGTCCAACATGCAATCTAAACATACTTGTATTGCACAAACAATGCATAATTATAATAATTATACTGTTTTACAATCTTTTGGGTCACTTAAAATACCCAATGACTACTTAACTTAATTATAATGGACTACAGCTACGAAAACTATATGTTATGATTATGGCTAAATAAAAAGTATGTGATGAACTATGATATTTACTTTAGAAGTCATTATGAATGGCTTTGTAATGTGTAGCTACTATGTGTATTATGAGCACTTGACCTTATGTGATAAAATGTGTGTGATTATTGCTATAAAGCATTACGAATATTTATGAGTTCTTATAACTATATGAACTATATTATATACTATAATTATACTACTATGTAAGTATGTGGTGGTATAATGCATTAGAGACATCGTAGGTGTTGCCAGCCACATTTTCCTTCTCAGTTTGCATCAGGTCCTTCGTCTTCACGTCCAGACTCGGCGCTCATCGTTTCAGATATTATGATGTCCTCTGAAAATAACACAATGCAACATGATGTACTAAACTAACATGGCAAATGTTTGCATTACACTTACAAACGGACGGTGTGCAAGCTGAGGTTAACCATGTCTTCTAAACTCTGGCATTGTTCCTCTCTCAAGGGCCATCGGGAGTATTGACTCATTGACTGGGAGTCACGGTAATGGTTCGAGTGAATCCAACTGCATGTCGTAAATATATATTTTCAATGAACCCTGATATCACGCCCAAGGAAATTATCTAGATCGTCTCGTCTGTCTCATTGTCTTGAAGGTCATAGACATTTGACATTGTACCCATGACAGCATCTCATGGGTGATCCTAGGGTAAGTGCAGCATCTGGTCTTCCAAAGAGGTATGAGTCATCATCACAGAAACCCTGTTTCTGTCTATTCTGAACAGGTTTATGGATGACTGAGCAGGAGAGAGACCTTATTCTCTCACGTATCTTTGATACCTCTCTCTTGTGATTGTGAACACAATTTGAACACAATATAAGTTCACAGTATCACTGTGGCTATAGATCGTTCCAGTTCTTCTGGGCGTCTGTGGCTCAGGAGGTAGAGCAGGTCGTCCAATGATCCATGGGTCGGCGGTTCGAATCCCGGCTCCTCCAGTCTACATGTCGAAGTGTCCTTGGGCAAGACACTGAACCCCAAATTGCTCCCGATGTGCTGGTTGGTACCTTGCATGGCTTCCGCCGCAATCGGTGTATGAATGCGTGTGTGAATGGGTGAATGTAATGCACAATCTATGTAAAGCGCCTTGGATAAAGGCGCTATATAAATGCACCATTTACCATTTCTGAGATTTTGTGCACCCTGAAGATTGGTTTGATGCTCTCTTCTGTGCATATTGTATGCTGCTCTCATCTTCCGTAAAGGATTGGTTTGATACTCTCGTCTGTGCATATTGTATGCTGCTCTCATCTTCCGTAAAGGGGAGATGGGGTTTATTTCGCTTTTCTTCTCTGCGAGGTCCTGAGGTTCTTGATGACTTCAAAACTAGAGATGGCTGCGCTTGTTTTCTCCCCTCCGCCAACTTTGATGTTGTCGGGATAAGGATATGGAAATGGATCCCTTTGGTAGATAGGATCAACCCCTTGAAGCTTCAGGTCAAATCTCTGTAATTCCTGCCTCCGGTAAGGTGGGGGTTGCCACTGTTTCAGGAAAGGTATCCCTATAGCTGGACCCTGCCTGCAGGGGTAGGGGTAGTCCACGGGATTCGGCGGGTGACATTTGATTGCGGGGCAGGTGGTTTTTCCTGGAGTCTTTTGACCTGGACCCCTGCACGGAACCTGATAGGTGTTAACGTTTGACTGATAGCAGATGTGATTGTTCACAATTAGAGAGTTGTATGGCGTCGGGCTGATGGGATGCTTGGTTCGTCTGAGCTCTACAATGTCAGTGGCGAGATCATGGTTGTGCCGAGGAAACCGTCCCTCCGAGGCGGGACCCCGCATGCGAAGACCATATCGATTGGGATAACAATCCTTTGACGACGGATGTTCTGATCCCTTAGCCATGAGGCCACTAGGAGTGCTTACTTCAAACACGGTCGGTTTAATTAAATGACGTTTCTTCTTCTCTAGCTGAGCTCTCTTCTGTCTAATGTCTTCGCGCCCTAGGTAGCGGTCAAAGCGCTTACATATATCGGTCTCCGGAGCTACCCCGAGGCTCCCCCGAGTCTGGTTCCCGAGAGGCTGCCTATAGAATCTGCCACACTCGCTGGCGGTCAGGTCACCGGTCCAATGGCTGCTGTTTTCGATCGGATTGCACGTGCTCCGATACTGGACCTCGTGTTCGCTGTCGCCGTCGTCCGACGTGTCGTCTTCCTCTCCCCCGCCGTGGTGACGGTCGTAACGAGGACATATGCGCTCTAACTGGTGCATTTGCAACCCACGGCTCCTGTAGGTGGTCATCTTGTCTTCTGATTCTCTGCTGGATCTAATAGTATGGCCTTGAGTACAATGAGCCCCACATCCACCCACGCAGCTATTATACCAGTGGGCGCTACGTCATGGCTGTGACGTCACGCTAAACACAGGATCATTTTCATTCTGCGACACCTAGAGGGGGGAGAGCTGTCCAGGATCCTTGGATTGATTGATGAGCTCGCCATATCAAAGCAACCTTTGATATAAGCCTCCTGGAGTGCTGCATGGGTTCAGGTGTGTACATAATATACGTACATGTTTTGGCAGCCTTAATAAAATATGACCCTGACAAGCTTGTGTTGTGATATTTATTTTATAAATAAAGTCCTCCAAAATGGTGCCATAAAAATGATGGTAGCGGAGTACTGCTGCATTAATCTACATTTTACTGAACGATTTCAGCTCCTTTTACAAACGGATTTAGTATCAATCGTTTTGCACTGGCCGACACATTTGTGTTCTCATCTTTGAATTCAAACACATTACATTTATTTTTTCCTGTCCAATCCATGAACAATAATTTGAATTGCACAGTATTTATTCTGTTTATTTCTAAACCAGTGCAGTCCCCATATCAGAGAACTTACTGTATATGATGCTCCAGCCTAGGATAGAGCGCTCATGGTTTTGACATTATGGAAAAAGAGTTTCAAGCATTCATAGATTATTATTATTGCTATTCAGAATTCACTTGTGCGATTCAGAATTCAGTTCAAAGCAAAACCATTGTTGTATGCTTCTCAAAAACAAATTCAGGTTCCTATATGCAGCGAGGACATTTTGTTAAATCAACACCCAACATTTCAAGAAACAGTATTAACCTTAAAATACATAAATTAATACATTTCTTGTGCCTTAAAGGAGTAGTTCACCCAAAATAATGACTTTGTATTGATGGAGATTATTCTTTTTTGGTTTTGTCGCATTCCTGAGCCAATAATTTGATGACTCTGGTATGAGACTCAATGACACCACCATCAAAAATATCCATTCATTCAAGGCTTCATGCATGGCGGTGTAATTGATGGAAAATAAGTAATTTTTCAACCCTTTAACCCATTCTGGGCAGGAACCCCTTTAAGTGTTTTAACTTAAGCATTATGTTATGCTTTTAGCTGTTGGAAAATAGCAGATCTACAAGCTCATACTTAACTCAGACCTGTTATTTTTGAAAAAACGTGAAAATGTGGCGCACATTTTTGAATATATATTCTTTCAGAGCGAACATTTTCAACTCAAATCTTTGCTTCTGGGGGGGTCCCTGGGACAACATATTTTCAGATGGGGGGTCCGTGGCCCAAATACGGATAATTCTGGGGGTCCTTGATGTGAAAAAGGCTGAGCACCACTGACAGAGAAACATAGGTTTTTCAGAAAACTTTTCAGAAGACATTTTTAGAATCGTTTTCAGGTCTATATGGGTTGATCTGAAATTGCACATGGGCATGATCGAACATTGGCGTTTTAATATGATCTTTGTCACGTCTATATGGGATCTGCCAGCCAACAGAAGAAATGTCCATGGGAAATTTCTCGAGCCCCATTGACTGCCACTATGAAATTAAAGTTAAGATATATAAAAAATATATAGAACATAAACAGTGACAAAAAAATTGCACAACAAATGGCACTGATCAAGCCAATGGTTTGCAAGATTAGCTGACAGACATTAAAAAAAGAAAACCTGGGCTCTGCACACATGACAGACAGGGCACTCTTCTAGATGTGTCGCCCCCTAGGAACCACACCATGAAAAAATACAAAATAAAGAAACCATGGCTGTCTCCATGAGAATCCCTTTGATGTTTGTTGAACTGCTTCAGGTAAAGTGTTGTCTGGATGTGTGCATGTGTACTTTCTCTGGAAAAATGCATGGCTTAGAAGAGTGCAGAGGGGCCTGTAAAGGAAGGGTTAAGACTATTGCTCTGAGACACTTTGACATGTAGAGTAGACTCACCTGGTGAGTGGCAGGCTTCCACTATTGGTCAAGCCACTCCTCCACAAGAACACACACCCCCTTTGCACGCTGCACTCAACATGCATGACATGGACATCATTGAAGGACCTTTAGCACGCGTATGTTTGGATATGATGTTTATTTGAACCCCCAGTTTCAGTTTGACATGCTTTTTTATCTCTGTTCTACTCTGTCAAATATTTGGTGTTAATTTAAATAGACTGAAACTGTACAGATGGACCGAATGGACCCGTTTTAGGTTCCATTTTTACACCGAGCTACAGACTCATAAAATTAAAATGTGGTTCCTCAGTCAATCATTTAGCCGAGGAGCCCATCTGGAATCCTCCGGAGATTGTCCGGACCCACGGTCTAGAACCAGAGCTCCACACAAGCTCTCTTCTGTCCACCATCTTCACAGGGATATGGTAACGGTCACATCGTTCGGTCGCCGTCGGGATCCCAATGTTCGCCCGAGTCGTATTCCCATGGCGATCCGGGATAGTGCACGTTGACGTGTATTCCTGGAAGCCCTGGATCCTCCCAGGCGAAAGGATAGTTCACGATGATCGTCGGATGGCAGTTGACATTTATCCCCGGAATAAACGTCAGATTGTTCGGCCCAATGTTGGTCTCCGGTTGGACCCCACACCTGCATTGACAGGTGTGCCTCTCATGTTCCGGCGCCATAGATCGGTGGCCTTCGAACCGGGTCTCTGGTCGGATCCCACGGCTGCTTTGTGCCGTCTCATCAATATGGCGGCTAAACACCTCGTCCTCAGGTGTCATAGTGCGGCGACCCTCGAACGGGGTCTGCGTTTGGGCACCGCACCTTCCCTGCGATGCCTCGTGGACACGATGGTCGTAGATCTCTGGCGTCATCGGTAGGTGACCCTCAAACTGGGTCTCCGGTTGGACCCCGCACCTGCTTTGTGCCGTCTCGTCACTGTGACCGCTGTAGATCTGGTCTTCTGGCATCACAGAGTGACCTCCAAACCGGCTCTCCGGTCGGGTTCCGTGTCTGCTTTGTGCCGGCTCGTAGATCTCATCTTCTTCTTGGCTCTCCAGTTGGTCTTGTTGTTGTGTTGCGTCATCGGTGTGATGGTCTTCTAATCCCATGGGGCGATAGCATTCATACCGGCTCCCCGGTTGCATGCTGCCATGCCTGCTCTGTGCTCTCTCTGCGATATAGCGGTCGTAGAAGTCTTCCTCAGGTCTCGTCGTCCGGTAGGATTCCAACCGGTTCCCCCGTTGGATCTCGTGCCTGCTTCGTGCCGTCTTCTCCACGACGTAACGGTCGTACATCTCGTCTTCTGATGGTCTTCTGAGGTGTTGACGCTCCAACCGAGACTCCGGTTTCTGCGCTCGCTCTTCAAAATGAAGGCTGTACGTCTCCTCGTCTTCTGGTTGCGTAGGGCGGTAGCGTTGAAACCGGTTCCCCGGTTGGGTCCCACGCCCGCTTTGTGATTTCCCAGCAACGTAAGGGGTGTACATGTTGTCGTTGTCCGTTTGGTGCCGTTCATACCGAGGAGGAGGTTCTGTTGGCCTGCGGCGTCCATCTTGTTCTTTTGGTCTCATTCTACAGGCTCTGAAAGTTATTCTGTAACTCCACAAGGACTCACACTGCAGTTATACTCTCGGTGCCATGTCATAATTACGCTAGATGTTACGCAAATGCTAAACGTGACGTCATGCGAATGCAATCAATTATTTGCTGCCTAAAAAAGCGATGTGGTTTTGTGGCATCAATGTTAGTGCGGTACTTGAAGGCCAGTCTGACATCAGTCGCACCAACTCGGGAGACTGTTTTGGATCTCCACGTATGATGAGCAACTGTGTCAACCAATCAGCATGCATGTCAGATTGAGAGACAGACGGACAGACAGGTTTGAAGCAATAGCAGATTTGAGAGGTGCAATTAACCACTCCAAGGAACAGCAATGTCCGTGTTCACCTATGTGTGTGCCTATGCATGTGTTGGCTTTTGACACAAAATGTGGTTTTTATTCATTCTGATCTTTTTGAAAAATATAAATATAGGCCTCCTTAATATATATTAAACTGTGGTCTGAAGCAGGTCTAGGCGTAGACTAGGGGGAGTTAGTTACTCGAGTGTAAAAAGCAAACTGGCTACTTGTTTAAGAAAAAGGAGAACACCATGAGGGCAGATTCTCTTGCAAGGAAGCTGCAACAAACTTTGATATCTCCTGGAAAGAGGTCAGGGGTCACGAATAACTCTAAAACCTCTTTACCATCTGATTAAGTAGGGAAAGAGAGTCTGAAAAGGTGGGTTTTGAGTGTGCTTGGAGAGCATTGGCGTAATAGTAATATACTTTTTAGTTATTGACTTAACTGCCTGAATCTTGTCGAGTTGGCACTAGACAGCCACCTCATGACATGTACTGGTGTGTGTGCACGAGTTATTTTATATACACTGTCTTTTTCTTACATTTATATATATTATCTGCCGTTTTCTTTCATATGGACCCACAGGATTTACAGTAATCCAAAGACTTGAGAGAGTTCAATTAACGATAAAAAAGGATTGATGTTTAAAACAGATATACAGTATCATGGTGAAATATGTGCTACATTCAAAATGTGTTGTCAAAATGAACACTGCTATACACAGCATGAATGTATCAGTGTAATGGACTCATATGGTCCAGAACCATTTTAATGGATCAAGCTGATGCAGTGTTTTTATATCAGACTGAACTTTAGCATTGTGAATTATTTATTTTAATTTATTTAACTGGATTGAATTGTGTTGGTCCTAATGATGATGCATTACCACATGGCTATAATGTGATCTTTTCAAATAGTACTCAATTTCTGCCTTTGAACCGCTTTGCCCTGTAGTATTTGTCAAACCCCCCTCCCTGTGGAAAAATATGTTTTAATACTAACCCTAATAATAACTAGAACTGCACTCTGCCGAGTGCATACTTGCTTGTTGCACACTAGTAGGCCATAAATGGCCTACTAGTGCGCAAGCAGAGCGCGCAAGTACTTTCGACCGCTGGAAAGTATCACATCTCAGTATCTCTGTGAAGGAACGTTTGAAATGTATAATCATTACGTGTAACTATTTGCTACCTAACTACTTTTTTACAGAAAAATGAATCATTGATATGTGATGAAAAAAAAGGTATATAAACTGAATTAAAATATATTATACAGTATAATTATTTTATTACTTATTGTAAATTGTCAATTGTTTTAAATGTATTTCATTTTGTACTATAGTGATATTAATACTAAATCATGATCAGAGTAATATGTGTCTCTAACTTCAATTTCTGTAATAATACTTTCAAATTTGTTGAAATATACATGATCTAAAATACTTCCGAAATCTGTAGTTGGATTTGTATTTAATTGTTTAAAGCCTAATCTTGACATGAAGGTCTTTATATTTATATCTTTTTCAGTATAATGGTCTTCATTGAAATCTCCTATTATCATAATTGTGGAAGTCGGAGATGATAGATACTTTACCATTTTCTTGAGAAATGTGTTTAATTCCGTAAGGTTTGTTTTAGGTGATCTGTACATAAGAATGATATATAGATCTTTATTTTTTACATGTATACATACGTGTTCTACTTTTTCTAATATCTCGATTTCTTTTTGAATTATTTCAATGGCAATATCTTCTTTTATATCTTCTTTTATAGCAAACATAACTCCCCCACCTATATCATATTCTGTCATTCCTGATTGTTTTGTAATTGGTGTTCATTGTTTTTAATTTAAAAGTAATGTTATTATTTTTCTTTAAGTGTGTTTCAGTAAAAGCTATTAGATCCAACATTTCGAGTTGGGAATCTGAGTTTATATCTTGTAAATGTGTTAGATAACCTCTGATGTTCAACAATCCAATTTTTAATGAATGTTTTTATGGTAATTGAGTTATCTTCCGTATATTTGGATTTTCTAGAGGTGATTGTCGTAATCGTATCATTTCTCTTTCTACATTCTTATCTACTTTGATCTTTTTAGGACTAAAATCAAGTATATATAGATCCCTTATCCTTTTCACTCGACTGAATGCTACATAGGCTTGTCCCGGGTTAAAACGTGAGCCCTTCATAGATACGACAATCTCTTGTATAGTTAAACCTTGAACCTTATGAATAGTTAATCCCCAAGCTAATGTCAACGGGAATTGAAACCTATTTGTTGATCCTGTTCTTCTGCCTCCATGGAAAATTATAGCTTCATGTCTGTATATTGGAACTGCTTCTGGGTAATTTTTATATTTACTATTAGACTTCGCATTAAGACCAACATCTTTGTCTTGGAATTTAACAAGTATTACTGTAACATAGGTGTCGTTTTTCTCAAAGTCAATATACTCAACAAGTCCTCTGATACCGTTGACTAATCCATCAGATACCATTACATTAGTAGTCAACATCACTTGTGCACCAATTGCTATACTGAGTGTTGTTGGTAAACCTCCTGTTTGTGATAGTTTACTTTTTGTGCAATCGAGATCAAATAACCGTGTGTCTTTATCTTTTCTACTATCTTCTGCCTTTATATGAAAAATAGTAATAGTAAATAGTAAGTGATGACGTAAGAGATATGGTCATCTGTGTAGTCTGGTCCCAGCAGACCAGGCACAGATTTACAAATTACAAATCACATTACAACTACATACAGAGTATGTAGTTGTAATTTGATTAGCAGTATACCGTGGTTACTTGGTTCCAAAAAGTGAAGCCAAGTTTTTTTCAACCGTAAGTCTGTGCCTGGTTTGCTGGGACCAGTTACAACATTACGTCATCGTTGAGAACTGGGACCAGAGTACATGGTGTGTGTATATGTATGACTAGCTCTCAGTGATGACGTAAGAGATATGGTCATCTGTGTAGTCTGTTCCCAGCAGACCAGGCACAGATTTACAAATTACAAATCACATTACAACTACATACAGAGTATGTAGTTGTAATTTGATTAGCAGTATACTGTGGTTACTTGGTTCCAAAAAGTGAAGCCAAGTTTTTTTCAACCGTAAGTCTGTGCCTGGTTTGCTGGGACCAGTTACAACATTACGTCATCCTTGAGAGTACATGGTGTGTATATGACGTAATGTTGTAACTTGTAACATTACGTCATATACACACACCATGTACTCTCTCAAGGATGACGTAATGTTGTAACTGGTCCCAGCAAACCAGGCACAGACTTACGGTTGAAGAAAACTTGGCTTCACTTCGAAGAGACCAAGCAAAATGATTACTTGCGCGCTCTGCTTGCGCAAGTAATAAATCCTGATTGGCCAGCTAGTCATTATACACCCCAGACCAGCCAAAGGAACATTTGGAGCACTGCACACCAAAGTATATCTGTATATACACAGACCTCCAACCTCAATTAGTATGTTGAAAATAAAAGCATTCAACACAACATGCATTCTCAGTTCATTTATTATTTTGTTCACAAAGGCTGCACATCAACCGTGGCCTGTTAATGGATGTTAGCGTTGGATTAGATTCAGACAAAAACAACAACAATGCTTTCAACCTTCTGAAAAAGTGATCCTGTAAAAAGCGTGATTCATACTTCTGGGCTGTGGTTCCCAAACATCTCAGCCTGTGACCCAAAAGAGACACAAATAGCAGATCTAAAAGCTCACAACCATTTTCACTCCTACTTAAAGTCATGTTCTCTAATTTATGGATTTTTTTGATTTCTTTGATTTCATCATTAAATTAGTGAAAGAGAATATAATTAAATTAGTTTTCAATTAATGCAAATGTTTTGAAATTATAATCAAAAAAACAAAAAGGGCCCGACCCAGTGGTTTTGGAAACAGTGCTTGGCTGTTAAAACCGGTGTCTCGCCACGTAGATCGGCTGTTTGGTAGAAGACACCGTCAAGCAAATGAGTATAAATCAAGAACTGTGCCGAGTGTGGTCTCTCAGATGAGGAAGACCACTCCTACAGTGCGAGTGTAGATGTGGTCTCTCAGATGAGGAAGTCCACTCCAACGGTGTGAGTGTAGATGTGGTCTCTCAGATGAGGAAGACCACTCCAACGGTGTGAGTGTAGATGTGGTCTCTCAGATGGAGGAAGACCACTCCTACAGTGTGAGTGTATAGATGTGGTCTCTCAGATGAGGAAGACCGCTCCTACAGTGTGAGTGTATAGATGTGGTCTCTCAGATGAGGAAGACCACTCCTACAGTGTGAGTGTATAGATGTGGTCTCTCAGATGAGGAAGACCACTCCTACAGTGTGAGTGTATAGATGTGGTCTCTCAGATGGAGGAAGACCACTCCTACAGTGTGAGTGTATAGATGTGGTCTCTCAGATGAGGAAGACCACTCCAACAGTGTGAGTGTATAGATGTGGTCTCTCAGATGAGGAAGACCGCTCCTACAGTGTGAGTGTATAGATGTGGTCTCTCAGATGAGGAAGACCACTCCTACAGTGTGAGTGTAGATGTGGTCTCTCAGATGAGGAAGACCGCTCCTACAGTGTGAGTGTATAGATGTGGTCCCTCAGATGAGGAAGACCACTCCAACAGTGTGAGTGTATAGATGTGGTCTCTCAGATGAGGAAGACCGCTCCTACAGTGAGAGTGTATAGATGTGGTCTCTCAGATGAGGAAGACCACTCCTACAGTGAGAGTGTATAGATGTGGTCCCTCAGATGAGGAAGACCACTCCTACAGTGTGAGTGTATAGATGTGGTCTCTCAGATGAGGAAGACCACTCCTACAGTGTGAGTGTATAGATGTGGTCTCTCAGATGAGGAAGACCACTCCTACAGTGTGAGTGTATAGATGTGGTCTCTCAGATGAGGAAGACCACTCCTACAGTGTGAGTGTATAGATGTGGTCTCTCAGATGAGGAAGACCGCTCCTATACAGTGTGAGTGTATAGATGTGGTCTCTCAGATGAGGAAGACCGCTCCTACAGTGCGAGTGTATAGATGTGGTCTCTCAGATGAGGAAGACCGCTCCTACAGTGTGAGTGTATAGATGTGGTCTCTCAGATGAGGAAGACCGCTCCTACAGTGTGAGTGTATAGATGTGGTCTCTCAGATGAGGAAGACCACTCCTACAGTGTGAGTGTATAGATGTGGTCTCTCAGATGAGGAAGACCGCTCCTACAGTGTGAGACTGTGAGTGTAGATGTGGTCTCTCAGATGAGGAAGACCACTCCTACAGTGTGAGACTGTGAGTGTATAGATGTGGTCTCTCAGATGAGGAAGACCACTCCTACAGTGTGAGACTGTGAGTGTAGATGTGGTCTCTCAGATGAGGAAGACCACTCCTACAGTGTGAGACTGTGAGTGTATAGATGTGGTCTCTCAGATGAGGAAGACCACTCCCTCGGACAGCATGACCTGGTTGTCGTCCTGCATGAGGCCCAGCAGTGTCTCGATCTCGGCCTCCTGGAAGTGCTGGTCCGAGTCCTTCACGCCCGCGTTGATCAGGGTCACCAGCTCCGTCACGGACACCGACTGGGAGCGCTTGGTCTTGAAGGCCTTCAGCAAGGCAGGCTTAAACACCTTCAGCCTGGGGCAGGGAGGAGACAATATACAGCATGCGTCTGCATTACACCAGTGGTTCTTCTCAACCATCATCTGCAGGGTCCACCCATCTGACCATAAGGCCTGTTTCTGTAACGTGAGGCAGCTTGATGTACAAGTACACCCCCTGGACATGACGCTAGTATGTCGCAGGGACTTACCCCCAATCCAACCCTTGATGCTGAGTGTCAAGCAGGGAGGCACTGGGTCCCATTTTTATAGTCTTTGGTGGACTGTGTGCTCATGATAAAATGGTTATATCATAGGAGGGTTGTAGACACTTCAGAAACTCGCCTAGCTGCCAGTGACATCGTTAAGGCATCTTTTTTTGTAATATTCACATTTTTATTAAGATGAATTGTATAATTAGTGTTAATGTTCTTCCCAAGCATAGACCTCATCCATCCATCCATATAAGTGTGACAAGAATGGTCTGATCAGTACTGACAAAACACATTTGCATCCCTTCTTAATTAAATTAAATTAAATCTTAATTAAAGTTGCCCGTTTTGAGGATTCATTTACGTCATATTTAGCAGAATTATCAGCTCTTATCATCAATCAAGCATCATCTAATACTGGCCAATCAGAATGCCTGTTGCCTGTGATTGGTTGGCTCATTTTCTAGTTTACATATGACGTAGATTTTCCCTTCAATGTCAATGGCGTTTAATGTTTGTTTAATTTACGTCA
Organism: Protomyctophum bolini; assembly: GCF_963924005.1. Lineage (NCBI taxonomy): Eukaryota > Metazoa > Chordata > Actinopteri > Myctophiformes > Myctophidae > Protomyctophum > Protomyctophum bolini. The sequence goes on from NC_137869.1 coordinate 8,656,402, forward strand.
AATTTAGCGGAATTCTGACGTGATTTCCCCGTTCATTGTCAAATATTGAGAGGGGGGGGGGGGACAAGATTTAGCGACATTTGACCTGAATTCCAGTTTCATTGTCAATGGCAAAATCTTGAGACGTGTGGGGACAAAAGCCGTTTATAGAATTAGTGGGTGATCTAAAGGTTTGAGGTCAAAAGTCACAACAGTTGTTCAGCATGAGGAGACGCATGTGTGTATCAAATAAAACTATCAAAACTGTTCCATACCTCTCCTGGCGGTCGGCGTCCGTCTCCTTCCTCCTTCCACTCTGAGAGATGGCTTTGGGTCTTAGACTGCGCTGGGCTAAGATACAAAACACATGCGCTGTGTAATTTAGACCTGAGGCCGATTCTAAAATAGAGTCCTAAAACCTACGTTTTTCTGAAAACCTTAGTTCAAATTTGTATTGTTGATATGAGACAGAGGTGTGTGTGACACAAAGGGGCAGAGCCGGCATTAAAGGTAAAACAACATATAGGTTACACCAGGTCTAAATGGGTTAAGATAATCTACCATACATATTCTATAAGTTATATTGTATTAATTACCATACAGATTGAACACATAGTGCTGCTTTGAGTGGTTTAAAAAAAATGAACAGCATAATGTCACAGCAAAAGCGTATGGTTTCCCATCGAGGTAAACCTACCATTGTCTGGTTTCCCATCGAGGTAAACCTACCATTGTCTGGTTTCCCGTCTAGGTAAACCTACCATTGGCGTCGTCTTCAGTGAAGGCGTAGGGGTCGTCTTCCTTGTCCTTCGCAGCGTCGCCATCTTCGGGCTCTGCCTCTTTTGTCCGTTTCCTAGACTCGGCCAAGTCAGAGGCGTTATTAATTATGTATCCCACCAATGTTCTGGGAAATCCCTGCTGTGATTGGCCAGTAGTCGCTGTGATTGACAGTTCTCGTTTTTGCAACCAAGCGTGCTATTGAACATCTTTTAAGTCTGTGTGTTGGTTAAAAAGATATTGAGGCAATGGAAAAGTATTAAAAAGTGTTTGACATGTCAAAAAGTTTGACTACTTAAAGCTACTTAAAGCATGATGAAATCTTGATGTTTTTGCCTTATACAGGATGTAATGAGTACACATATTATGCTAATAACTCAAATTCCTCAACGTGCAACCTTTAGCAACCAAGCTTAATCTCATCTTCTAAGCCTGTAGATGACATTTGAATCATAAAAGTTTATACTAACCAACATTTCTGGGTCTAACATGGGACTTATAGGGGGCTTCCAGTAGGAAACCATGCAAGGCACCAACCTGCACATCGGGAGCAATTAGGGGTTCAGAGTCTTGCTCAAGGACATCGATAGCTCGGGCCCACCTACCTCATACTCCTCTGGCTCCCAGTGTCCTGACTCTGACTCGTCTGGCTCTGACTCTGGCTCTGACTCACATCCATGTCCTCGCCGTCATCTACAACTTTACGTTTCTTCGTCTTTTCAAGGATCTGAAAACAAAGCGACACACACACACACACACACACACACACACACACACACACTAAACAAAACGAGCAACAGCTGGTGTCTGTATCCATACGAAGACAAATCTTCCCCAATTCCCGACCATCATTACATATCAATGACATGCCTTTCACCAAAGAGAGAGACAAGCAGATCCCAGATCAAAATGTATTCACGTGAAGAAAATGTGTAAAATATTCAAAATATTTTAGATTTACTTCCTTGCCACACTGGCAGTGTGCACAAACATGATTTGCGAGAATGCAGTGCAGACACACACAGATGTAGCCGCAGACACGTTAGACGAACACTCTTCTAGACGGCTTGTCCCTTGAAGCATCCGATATAACAAGGCGCTTCACGGATGCTGATGTTGTGAGCTTATAGATCGGTTATTCTGAGCACATGACTCCACGATGGAGAACATACATTTGGCCCCAACGCAGAAAAAGTCTGGAGATTTCTGCCTGATGCAGCGGTTTGTATGCTCACCTTTTTGAAGTAGGCGGTGGTTTGCATGCTCACCTTTTTGAAGTAGGCCGTGGTTTGCATGCTCACCTTTTTGAAGTAGGCCGTGGTTTGCATGCTCACCTTTTTGAAGTAGGCATACTGCATGAGTTCCAGGGCAGCGTCGGTGTCCTCCAGTTCAATGATCTTACTCATGCGCACTTTGGCAACAGCCGTGGATAATCGAATCATCGTCTCCAACGCTCGAGCAGTCACTGGCATCGTCTGAGGACAGAGAAACCAAGACAATAGTGTATTTTATTATTATTAGTGATTTTATTGAGTGGAAGCTCACAACACTTGAAGTTGACTTCAGATAGTGAAAATAGCAGATCTATGACATACCCAAAATATTGATTGACCAATTGATTTGATGAAATTATGAATGATCTTTGATATTGGATTATTAAATGGATGAATAGCAGACCCGTGCTGCGTCACAGTTCATCTGCTCGTGGCTGCGTAGCTTGGCGTACTCCTCTGCGATGTGGTCCGATGCTTCCTGGCTCAGAACGGGCCGAACCAGCTTGGCCACGTGGATGTACTTCCTGATGAACTCCATGGTCACCATCTTCTCTCTGGTCACCAAAAACAGCATGGCATCAAAACCAAACCAGTGTTGATTTTGACAGACAATTTTGTTTAAGTTTTTTATAGTTTTTATAGTAATAACATTTTTAGATTTAGGCATTTGTGTCGCCAGAAATGTTTTAGTGTCATGATATTTTGTCGACTAAAACTAGACGAAGATAATTTGACTGACAGCTTAACACCCGAGCGCAAGCAAACATAGTGACTTGTCTTTTAGTTCTACTGGATCTCTTCTCCACTAGTCACTCTGTAATAATTTTAGTCTAGTTTTGACGAAATTGTCAATATATTTAGTCTTCATTTTAGTCATAGCTTATTTTGTTCGTTAGTGAAAGAAAAAGGTAATTCGAACATTTTTGCGGATGGGAACCGCTCAAAGTGTCCTTGAGCAAGACTCTGAACCCTAATTGCTCCCGATGAGCAGGTTAATGTCTTGCATGGTTTCCTGGTGTGTGGAATGTGTGTGTGAATGGGTGAAATATAATGCACAATCTATGTAAAGCATTTTGGATAAAAGTACTATATAAATGCACCATTTACCATTATTTACCATTGCGTGTTGCATGGCTACATTAACATGTGCGTTGCGTGCGTGTTGCATGTCTACATTAACATGTGCGGTGCGCGGTGGAGCACCTCTTCTTGCGGTGGCCGTGGAGAATGTTATCTTTCTTCTCGTAGATCTGCAGCTCCTGCTCCGAGGCCTCCGTGATGTTAGGGTCGTCGGTGGCAAATATGTCCACGTTACTGCCCAGGGGCATCGCTAGACAACAACAAATAATATGTCTACGTTACTGCCCAGGGTCATCGCTAAACAACAACATAATAATATGTCCACGTTACTGCCCAGGGGCATCGCTAAACACAACATAATAATATGTCCACGTTACTGCCCAGGGGCATCGCTAAACACAACATAATAATATGTCCACGTTACTGCCCAGGGGCATCGCTAAACACAACATAATAATATGTCCACGTTACTGCCCAGGGGCATCGCTAAACACAACATAATAATATGTCCACGTTACTGCCCAGGGGCATCGCTAAACACAACATAATAATATGTCCACGTTACTGCCCAGGGGCATCGCTAAACACAATAAATAATATGTCCACGTTACTGCCCAGGGGCATCGCTAAACACAATAAATAATATGTCCACGTTACTGCCCAGGGGCATCGCTAAACACAACATAATAATATGTCCACGTTACTGCCCAGGGGCACCGCTAAACACAACATAATAATATGTCCACGTTACTGCCCAGGGGCATCGCTAAACAACAACATAATAATATGTCCATGTTACTGCCCAGGGGCATCGCTAAACACAATAAATAATATGTCCACGTTACTGCCCAGGGGCATCGCTAAACACAACATAATAATATGTCCACGTTACTGCCCAGGGGCACCGCTAAACACAACATAATAATATGTCCACGTTACTGCCCAGGGGCATCGCTAAACAACAACATAATAATATGTCCACGTTACTGCCCAGGGGCATCGCTAAACAACAACATAATAATATGTCCACGTTACTGCCCAGGGGCATCGCTAAACAACAACATAATAATATGTCCACGTTACTGCCCAGGGGCACCGCTAAACACAACATAATAATATGTCCACGTTACTGCCCAGGGGCATCGCTAAACAACAACATAATAATATGTCCATGTTACTGCCCAGGGGCATCGCTAAACAACAACATAATAATATGTCCATGTTACTGCCCAGGGGCATCGCTAAACACAACATAATAATATGTCCACGTTACTGCCCAGGGGCATCGCTAAACAACAACATAATAATATGTCCACGTTACTGCCCAGGGGCATCGCTAAACAACATAAGAATATGTCCACGTTACTGCCCAGGGGCATGGCTAAACAACAACATAATAATATGTCCACGTTACTGCCCAGGGGCACCGCTAAACACAACATAATAATATGTCCACGTTACTGCCCAGGGGCATCGCTAGACAACAACAAATAATATGTCGACGTTACTGCCCAGGGGCATCGCTAAAGAACAACAAATAATATGTCCGCGTTACTGCCCAGGAGCATCGCTAAAGAACAACAAATAATATGTCCACGTTACTGCCCAGGGGCATCGCTAAACACAACATAATAATATGTCCACGTTACTGCCCAGAGGCACCGCTAAACACAACAAATAATATGTCCACGTTACTGCCCAGGGGCATCGCTAGACAACAACAAATAATATGTCCACGTTACTGCCCAGGGGCATCGCTAAACACAACAAATAATATGTCCATGTTACTGCCCAGGGGCACCGCTAAACACAACATAATAATATGTCCACGTTACTGCCCAGGGGCATCGCTAAACAACAACAAAATAATATGTCCACGTTACTGCCCAGGGGCATCGCTAGATAACAAAATAATATGTCCACGTTACTGCCCAGGGGCACCGCTAAACACAACAAATAATATGTCCACGTTACTGCCCAGGGGCACCGCTAAACAACAACATAATAATATGTCCACGTTACTGCCCAGGGGCATCGCTAAACAACAACATAATAATATGTCCACGTTACTGCCCAGGGGCATCGCTAAACACAACATAATAATATGTCCACGTTACTGCCCAGGGGCATCGCTAAACAACAACATAATAATATGTCCACGTTACTGCCCAGGGGCATCGCTAAACAACAACATAATAATATGTCCACGTTACTGCCCAGGGGCATCGCTAAACACAACATAATAAATTAATAATATGTCCACGTTACTGCCCAGGGGCATCGCTAAACAACAACATAATAAGTCCACGTTACTGCCCAGGGGCATCGCTAAACACAACATAATAATATGTCCACGTTACTGCCCAGGGGCACCGCTAAACACAACAAATAATATGTCCACGTTACTGCCCAGGGGCATGGCTAAACAACAACATAATAATATGTCCACTTTACTGCCCAGGGGCATCGCTAGACAACAACATAATGATATGTCCACGTTACTGCCCAGGGGCATCGCTAAACACAACAAATAATATGTCCACGTTACTGCCCCGGGGCATTGCTAAACACAACATAATAATATGTCCACGTTACTGCCCAGGGGCATCGCTAAACACAACATAATAATATGTCCACGTTACTGCCCAGGGGCATCGCTAAACACAACATAATAATATGTCCACGTTACTGCCCAGGGGCATCGCTAAACACAACATAATAATATGTCCACGTTACTGCCCAGGGGCATCGCTAGACACAACATAATAATATGTCCACGTTACTGCCCAGGGGCATCGCTAAACACAACATAATAATATGTCCACGTTACTGCCCAGGGGCATCGCTAAACACAACATAATAATATGTCCACGTTACTGCCCAGGGGCATCGCTAAACAACAACATAATAATATGTCCACGTTACTGCCCAGGGGCATCGCTAAACAACAACAAATAATATGTCCACGTTACTGCCCAGGGGCATCGCTAAACAACAACAAATAATATGTCCACGTTACTGCCCAGGGGCATCACTAAACAACAACATAATAATATGTCCACGTTACTGCCCAGGGGCACCGCGAAACACAACAAATAATATGTCCACGTTACTGCCCAGGAGCATCACTAGACAACAACAAATAATATGTCCACGTTACTGCCCAGGGGCATTGCTAAACAACAAATAATATGTCCACGTTACTGCCCAGGGGCATCACTAAACACAACAAATAATATGTCCACGTTACTGCCCAGGGGCATCGCTAGACAACAACATAATAATATGTCCATGTTACTGCCCAGGGGCATCGCTAAACACAACATAATAATATGTCCACGTTACTGCCCAGGGGCATCGCTAAACACAACTAATAATATGTCCACGTTACTGCCCAGGGGCATCGCTAAACACAACTAATAATATGTCCACGTTACTGCCCAGGGGCATCGCTAAACACAACAACAAATAATATGTCCACGTTACGGCACACTGGGGCATCAATATAAAACAGCATGGAAGATGGCAGTTAAAACCACATACTGTACATTCTAGCGTCCCAGTTCTGGGGCAAACACTGGGTGAAAATGGCAGATCTACAAGCTCACTTCAAGGGAAAGACTCAATGATAGTCTGGCAGAGTTCGGGAACATACTGGGTGCAGATTCAGATAATACGCACAAAGGAAAATAAAATCTGCATTCCCTGTAATAGTCTTAAGAGTCTTGTTTAATAATGATAAAGGATGAAACCAAACGGACGCGTTTTAGAACGCGTCCGTTTGGTTTGCTGCTTTGTCAGTGTTGGAATTTACAAACGGAAATGACATGTTTATATAGAATTTCTGATTAATGAAACTATACAGCTGTGTCTCATTAAATGACATTCATAATAATAAAAAGCGTAGAAATTGCAATTAAGGCAGCCTTTGCAGGGCAATTTACCTATAATGTGGTAATGTGGACATGGAATGTTGAGGATGTATGAAGTTATGGAGTATTTTGGTTGTGAGCTTGTAGATCTTCGCAAACAAAAAGGTCTAAGAACCCAACAGTGGTGGAAAAAGTACTTGCATGTTTTACTTGCGTAAAAGTATCAAAGGTATCAGACAGCTGTGGGACCACTGGACCCAGTCACCTGACCCGTGTGTTCTGTGTGTTCTGTGGGACCAGCACCCTCACCCGTTCCCTCCTGCTCTCCGGGCGTGCGGTAGCGGTGCATGCGCAGCACGTGCTCAGAGATCTGCTTGTCGCTCTCGGCGTCCATGGTGTCCAGGACGATAAACAGCAGGTCGAAGCGAGACAGCAGGGAGTCCTGCAGGCCAATGTTCTCCATGGGAGTCTTGTACTGGTCGTACTGGAATGATAAAAGCAACATTAAATCTCAAAAACTGAAAATGTAACGATGATGTTTTAGGGCCGACCAGCTGAAGAAATCACAGATTTGAGGCATTAAGGTTGCATTTATGCGACCATTCATGTTTCTGGAAGATGCTTCTAAACGTGTAGTTTTATCACTTTATCACATCATAAAATAACTAATGACCGAAAATAGCTACCTATCTACAAGCTCACAACATGTCTTATGAGGTTGTAGATTTGCCATTTTTGCTCCGCAGTGCCATGTCATTAATTCCCCTCTGGAGGTCAATAAAGGGCTATCAATTCTACCCTACACACAGCCAAAGTAACCTGTGATCGATTTACAACAAACATCAATCAACACTTTTAGATGAAACACTTTTATCATAGAATAATGTATTAAAAGATAACAAATTATACAATCGCACAGGGTTTTATTTGTCACTCGACACGTCAAGCTTTCGGGGGTGTGACCATTTGGCACAAATCCGGGCAGAAATCAGTACTATCCTCTCTCCACTCACCCTGCCATACACAGGATTATTATTATTATTAAATCAGTACTCTCTCTTCTCTCTCTCTCCACTCACCCTGCCATACACAAGATTAATATTATTATTAAATCAGTACTCTCTCTTCTCTCTCTCTCCACTCACCCTGCCATACACAGGATTAATATTATTATTAAATCAGTACTCTCCTCTCTCTCTCCACTCACCCTGCCATAAACAGGATTATTAATATTATTAAATCAGTACTCTCCTCTCTCTCTCTCCACTCACCCTGCCATACACAGGATTAATATTATTATTAAATCAGTACTCTCCTCTCTCTCTCTCCACTCACCCCGCCATACACAGGATTATTATTATTATTAAATCAGTACTCTCTCCTCTCTCTCTCCACTCACCCTGCCATACACAGGATTAATATTATTATTAAATCAGTACTCTCCTCTCTCTCTCCACTCACCCTGCCATAAACAGGATTAATATTATTATTAAATCAGTACTCTCCTCTCTCTCTCCACTCACCCTGCCATACACAGGATTAATATTATTATTAAATCAGTACTCTCCTCTCTCTCTCCACTCACCCCGCCATACACAGGATTATTATTATTATTAAATCAGTACTCTATCCTCTCTCTCTCCACTCACCCTGCCATACACAGGATTAATATTATTATTAAATCAGTACTCTCCTCTCTCTCCAGTCTCCACTCACCCTGCCATACACAGGATTAATATTATTATTAAATCAGTACTCTCCTCTCTCTCTCCACTCACCCTGCCATACAAAGGATTATTAAATCAGTACTCTCTCTCCTCTCTCTCTCCACTCACCCTGCCATAAACAGGATTATTATTATTATTAAATCAGTACTCTCCTCTCTCTCTCCACTCACCCTGCCATACACAGGATTATTAAATCAGTACTCTCCTCTCTCTCCTCTCTCTCTCCACTCACCCTGCCATACACAGGATTAGCGGCGGCCAGCACGCTGCAGCGGGCGTTGAGGCGTGCCTGGATGCCCGCCTTGCAGATGGTGACGCGGCCCTGCTCCATCACCTCGTGGATGGCCGTGCGGTCCATGTCCGACATCTTGTCGAACTCGTCTATGCACACCACGCCCCGGTCCGCCAGCACCATGGCCCCGGCCTCCAGGCGCCGCTCGCCTGAGAGGGGAACAACACACACAGTTTGGCCAAAGGTACGACTGATTGCTGCAGGATAGGCCTACTGTATAGCAGTGGTTCACAAACCACTGCTATACAGTATACAGTATCCTGTATAGCAGTGGTTCCCACACCATTTAACTCAAGAAAGTAAGACGTTTGCCCGGGACAGAACCGGGAAAATGGAAGACTTATGTATCGGCAATGAATTCACTACTTCTTAAACAATCGTTTTCCAATTCATAGAATTTTTGGATTTTTCGTTGATTTCTTCATGAAATTCCTGAACGTAACTTTGCCTTTTTTTAATGCTTTGAAATAAGAAGGAAAAAAAAGAAGAAAAAAATACAAGGAAACAAATAAAGGGAGCCATAAAAATGTGTCCGTGACCCCCAAATGGGTCCCGAGTCCCGACAGTTTTGGGAAACGTATAGCACTTCATCAACCGCCCCAAAACAACCAGTGAAGAACCGCCCTTTACCGGTCTGTGTCCACCCAAAACAACCAGTGAAGAACGGCCCTTTAACGGTCTGTGTCCACCCAAAACAACCAGTGAAGAACCGCCCTTTACCGGTCTGTGTCCACCCAAAACAACCAGTGAAGAACCGCCCTTTACCGGTCTGTGTCCACCCAAAACAACCAGTGAAGAACCGCTCTTTACCGGTCCATGTCTGTCCAGCCAAAACAACCCGTGAAGAACGGCCCTTTACCGGTCTGTGTCCACCCAAAACAACCAGTGAAGAACTGCCCTTTACCGGTCTGTGTCCACCCAAAACAACCAGTGAAGAACCGCCCTTTACCGGTCTGTGTCCACCCAAAACAACCAGTGAAGAACTGCCCTTTACCGGTCTGTGTCCACCCAAAACAACCAGTGAACAACGGCCCTTTACCGGTCTGTGTCCACCCAAAACAACCAGTGAACAACCACAGTGTTTATACCCGTCTCGGTGTCCGTGGTGACGGCGGCGGTGAGACCCACGCCGGACGAGCCTCGCCCGGTGGTCGGTATGGCCCGGGGGGCCGTGAAGAGCACGTAGCGCAGCAGCTGGGACTTGGCCGTGGACGGGTCGCCTGAACCACCGCAAGGAAGGGACGACAGTTTATTGTAAGCAAATATCATTTAGTTTTAGTTTTAGTCACTGTCTTTTGAATAAAATTCGTTTTGGTTTCCGTCACATAGTCATCTGAAACCTGACCCAGGGAACCAGTGGACTAGATCAGCAGTTGACAGATTTACGCAAGTAAAACTCTGTTGCAAGTAAAAAAAGTCCAGAATTCAAAATGTACATGAGTAAAGTACAAACGTATTGGAATCAAAATGTAGGCCTACTTAAAGTACCAAAAGTAGAAAGTAGTAGAAAGTATAATGTTCCATTTCATACGATTTCAATATGTATGAAATGCCTTTTGTTGATGTTTTGAAAAAAGCAAATCTGCCATTTTCAAATCAAATGGCCAAAATGTATATATAGGGCTGAAGTCGTTGATGTGCGTTTTAATCTAAAAAGTAACTAGTAACTAAAGTGTTCAAATAATTGTAGTGGAGTAGAAGTACAATATTCGCTTCCGAGATAGTTGAGCATCAGCAAAAGTATTGAAAATAATTCAATAAAGTAAAAAATTCAAGAAAATCTTCAAAAGTGTACCAATAGTACAGTAGCCTACTTGATTAAATGTACTTAGTTTCTTTGCACCACTGGATGTCTCAAGGTCTACTCATACTCCAGTTTTAGGTGATAAGGTGACCACTGAAAACCACAACACGACATCACGCCGCGGTGGTAAGCACTTCACCACCCCAACATCTCTTTTTAACCACCGTTTCGGTGGTCACCTTATCACCTAAAACTGGAGCATGAACGGGCCTTCACTGACCTATCAGAAGGATGTTGATGTCTCCTCGGATGCGCGAGCCGTTCTCCAGGTGGGTCTCGTTTCCGCCCAGCAGAAGACACAGGATGGCCTTCTTGATGTATTCGTGGCCGTGGATGCTGGGCGCCAGGGAGCGGCTGAGGTTCTCAAACACGTCCTCCAGGACAAAACCACACAGACGGCGTTAGTAGACTCCTTTTTCTTAACCCATTTTGACCTGGGAACGATTCTATAAAGGTCTTCTAAATCCTGTCAGTTTTCTGAAAAAGCTATGTTTCTATTTCAGTCGGTTCTTAAATTTTTCAAAAATAGCTAAAGCATAACATAATGCTTACACCAAAAGGGGTGGATTGATTTCTTTTGTAGCAGGTTTACTGCACAAATCGCCTGACAATTGTATTGGCCAGACGAAATGTCACAGTGACCGGTTTGAAAGTGCATGTGTGCATACTCTCTTATCATAAGCATAAGTTACCTACTTTGTTATAGACTTTACAGTATTTTTTTATCTTGTTGATGTCATCAGCAGAAAACGTTGGCACAACTTCCTTGCTCATTAGTTTGATGTTATTGGTCAGCAGAATGGTCCTATAATAAAACAAATGATATTATTGGTCAGCAGAATGGTCCTATAAAACAACAAACAAACACACAAACGACAAACTGAAGGTAGGTCTCTTCTCTTGTAAATTTGAAAATGACCAGTGGTGAGAAAAGTACATATTTTTTCAGCTATTAGTGTAGACTTTCGTCTTACACAAACATTAAATTCCCATTGACAATGAATGGGGACATTACGTCATAGTCTGAGCAAATCGGCCTATTTTTGTCCTACACAAAGTCAATACTATACCATATAGACACATTGTGTGATCTACAAGCTCACAATGTGTTGCATTCACTTTCACTTATCCTGTGTATCCTTTATTATGAGTTCTCTCCAAGCCCCCAGAGTGTCTGGGAAACTTTGAAGCCGCCCCACTCTACTGGCCAAAGCTGGAACTACAGGCAGGCAAAAATAATACATGCACAAGCAAATGAGCGCACAGCTGGGGTTTAACAGAATACTCGATTCAGTTCATGGGGAACCGCATTTCCTGCCATTTTTTGAAAAATGTTTGAAAATGTCCAATAGCTATCAGCTATTTTGTAAATTCTTTGGAAAGAAAAAAATACAACATTAAATGTGTCTTTGTATATATAAGTTATTTATCTGCATACTGTATATGTGAAATTTGTGATTACGAAGCCTATAAAAGGCAAACGGAAATGCAAATTGTAACGCCCAATAATGTTCAATGCAAAAAACACAATTAAATCGCAATTATTTGTGCGACAATAATCGTCAACTTAAATTTGTAATCGTGACAGGCCCGTCTACTCAAGTAAAATAAAGGTACAGTTGGTGAAGCTGCTCTGCTTGGCAGGCAGACAACGGTACATATATGGGTTCTGACCTGAAGGTACCGTTGGTGAAGCCGCCCTGCTTGGCGGACAGACAACGGTACATATATAGGTTCTGACCTGAAGGTACCGTTGGTGAAGCCGCCCTGCTTGGCGGGCAGACAGAGGTAGGTACATATATGGGTTCTGACCTGAAGGTACCGTTGGTGAAGCCGCCCTGCTTGGCGGGCAGACAGAGGTACATATATGGGTTCTGACCTGAAGGTACCGTTGGTGAAGCCGCCTTGCTTGGCGGGTAGACAGCGGTACACGCCCACCAGCTGGACGCGGTCGCCGGGCTTCACCTTGTCCACCAGGTCGTCGTTGACGATGATGTCCACGGAGCGAGGCAGCTGGCCGGCGGGGGCCTTCTCGGGCATCTCCTGCACCGTCATGGTCTGGTGGTCCTTGTACGTGCACAGGCCGAACTCCGTCTCCAGAGGGTTGTTCTCCTCGTCCTGAGAACAGAGACGCACCGCGGCACAGTCCGGCGGGGCACAATTTAACCCATTTAGGCTCGACATCAGATTCTAAAAATGTCTTCTACATCCTGACAGTTTTCTGAAAAAGCTATGTTTCTATGTCAGTCTTTCTTCGATTTTTCAAAATATAGCAGACCTACAAGCTCGTAGCGCGCCACTCGGTGGCGCGCTATGAGCTTGTAGATCTGCTATTATTAAATAGCTAAAGCATAACGTAATGCTAACACCAAAAGGGGTTCCCGTCCCAAAATGGGTTAACCATCTCGTAAAGACCCTCCCGCCCACACTCAAACACACAAACACCCCCCTCCCAGAATATTGTCTCTGCCCGGGTAGAAACCTCATGTGAAAAAACCCAAAACATTTCAGGATTCAAATTCTGCTCAAGTAGCAGGTCTACAAGCTCAAAATATGGTGTGAAATGCAGATCTGCTACTTTTGATGCTTGTTGTGTGTGAAGCTGTAATATGCTTAAGTTCTCTTAGGAGATAAGGTTTCTGCCCGACAACAACAATATTATGGATGCTGGGGTTCAAGTGGTTAAATGAACACTAATACTGCGTTCACGCTGGCAGATGCAAAAGATATAAGACACAAAGCTGGAAGGGAAGGCGTTACCCTAGTAGGATATATGGCGCTGGAGGGGAAGGCGTCCAGTGAAGTGAGGTCAGTGTATTTCCTCTCCATGCTCTTCTTGGTGGCGGCACAGTAGTGGACACTCCTTGTGATTTTTGGTCTCACCAATGAGCCTTGAAAAGACAACACAGACATGTAATGATCAGAGGTTAAGTAAGAGAGCACACGCAATGATAAACAAAACTAGGTGCCGAGAGAAGCAGAAGGCGCTGGAAATGTACTTCATTTAACCACTTAGGCCTTATACACACACACTTCATTGTATGATGAATAGTGAAAATATCCCATCTGCAAGCCTGCAATGAGTTGTGAGCTTGTAGATCGTATAGGAAACGAAAGAAAGGAAAAAAAGGTAATCAGGTAGTCTCCCTGGCTAGTACAAAAGCATAAAGGAATCAAATTAATCTCCTGTATCCCGGAATTTGTCCTAATAGTTAGCCGCAGTTAAAAGTGGATAAGAGTGATCCAAGACAAGAAAAGTACTTTTGTACATTTGGTGACGATGCCTTCCAGACAGACCAGGTTCCCGAGGGAGCGGGCGGCCAGGGTTCGAGGGCTCACGTGTCTGGTGCCGAAGCTTCCCTCGAAGCCCACGTGGAACTCCTCAAACTGCTTGGCGAAGGTGGCGTCTATGGAGGACACCAGGTCCTTCAAGGCCCTCTGGAACGCGATGAGTTCACTGAACGCATCGCTCAGCAAACTGATCAATCAACATAAACGGAGATAGTGAGAATATTTTCACTCGGATAAAACTTTTATTTTATTTTGTAGGATTCAAGAATGTTATGTTTTCTCTGAAATTGTATATTTCAATGACCATTGTCAAAATACACTTGAAGGCCTATTACATGTTCATCAGCATCATCTGAAATTTGTGTTGCCATCTTCAGTCACAATTTTGACATTACTTTCAAAAGCATTTCAAAGAAAGCCAAAGGCATATTCAAGTATTCACATTCCAGTTTTAGCTGATAAGGTGACCACCAAAACAATGGTTAGTAAAAACAGAGAGATGTGTTTGGGTGAGTGATGAGTTGCTTATCACATAAGCTATGGTGTACATGTACATTTCCGGTGGTCACTTAGCTAAAACTGGAGTATGAATAGGTCTACATTAGGTAGGCTACTACAGTACATTCAACTGCATTTAGCTTGCTCATACAAAAAGGTCAGTAGATAGATAGATAGATTTCTTTATTTTTGTGTCATGCACCAAAGGCGCCCAGCCCACATGGACTTACAGGACACACCATATCATTGCATTCAATATTGCATTGTGTACAATAAACAGATATGTTTTGTCAGTAACATAATTGGTCACCTGGGGGCGCCAAATGCCAATGCATACGACTGATTCCCAAATCTGGCCTTTGGGGGTAGTTTTATTGCATATCACCAGGTTTTTTCAAAATGCAATGTACTGCATCTGAAAACTGAGTTTCAAAACTAATTCATGAGATTCTAGCCGATCACAATGGGATTTACACATTGCTTGCTTCCATTTAAAAAATACACATTTTGATACCAAAATTCTACATACTTTTTTTAATAGACTTGCTTATTAGTTATTCTGCATGGTAGCTTATAATTGCCTTGTTGCAAATGGAGATAATTCATTCAAGTAAGATCCAGTAGCGAGTAGCCCAATGTTAATTTTATGTTACAACACTAACAACAGCTAGGGTTATCATCAAAAGGGGGATTCAGAACTTGTAGAAATTAATTTCACAGCTATAGAGTCCCTGTGCCCCATCTAATTAGACCGCTAAAATTAATGTCATTAGCATTCACTTGCTGGAAGTAGCCTACCTCTCATACAGACTGCTCATTATATTGACTTTCCCCCCAATTTGAGAGTTTAATAATTAAAAGACAAACATGCGTCATGACATGGGGCCCTGTTAAAAGGGCTGCCCAGCTGTGGCATCCTGCAGCAATTCTGTTCGAAGGCTTTTAAGTTTTAACGGTCAAAGAAATATAGATTAGAATGATGTCACTCACGCCCTTGCTCGCTTCTCATTCCTTCTCCTCAGGTCGTTGATGTTGACAATGAGACGATATCTGTTCTCAGTCACCATGTTCCTCACTCTCTCATGATAGATGCCTTGTTCTTGCTGCGGTTTGGGGGAATCAAGTCATTTGTAATTTCTTCATAGCAGGCTGTTGTAGTCTAGACTTAGATAGCATGCCGTTTGGACAGATGCTAGGTTCAGTTGTTTACCTGGCTGTATGTTTTTTATCGGTATTTAGACAGCATATTTATACAGATAGTAGCCTATCATCAGTTTTTAAAATGCATTTTTTTAGACAGATAGGCCTATACTTAGCCCCGCTCGGAACCGTACAGTTTGTTTACACTACGTAAAGTGTATCGTAAACAAACTGTATGTAGGGTTCCGAGCGGGGCTATATATAGCCTATACTGTTCTCTCTGCATTGTGCTTTTTTTTTAACCTATAGTTTCTTCTCTAGAATGCACGTTTACTCTGCTAAATTCCAACCTTATTGTAGACATTCTACTCTTCAATAGTACATTTGTTTAATGAATACACGGTGACACGTTGTTTTGCCTCATACATCATCGTCCAGAAAGTCCAAGTATTCCCTCTGTGCCTCCCTGAGCTCCAGGTCCTCGAAGCCTCCTGCAGCGTCCATGTTGTCACTGACACTGGTGGACTCACTCAATGTTCTGTCACTGACACAGGTGCACTGATGGTGGACTCACTCAATGTTCTCACTGACACAGGTGCACTGATGGTGGACTCACTCAATGTTCTCACTGACACAGGTGCACTGATGGTGGACCCACTCAATGTCCTGTCACTGACACAGGTGCACTAAATAAGGCCTCATTCACACGTAGCGAACACCAATCAAGCAAATGTTTGGTCGTTTTTTTTGTTTGTTTTTGGGCCACCACATTGCTTTCAAACGGGAGTCACATGGTTTGATCAAACACTTGTGTTTGATGAAGGTGGAGGGGCAGAACACCACCAGCAAACAAACACAAATGATGTGATAAAAATTCTGATTCTATGATTTTAGTGGACGTTTTGCTTTGTGTCCACTTGGGGGCACTCACGTCATGCTTTTCAAGCATACATTTGTGGAATATAATTATACTGTGTCAGATAGATTCATCAACTTGAACTTCTTAACTGTGTACACACAAGATACACACACACACACACACACACACACACACACACGTAAGGCCCACCCATCTGAACTTAACACTTGTGTGTAAGGCCCACCCAACTGAACTTAACACTAGTGTGTAAGGCCCGGCCGGCGGCCACCCAACTGATCTTAACACTACAGTGTGTAAGGCCCACCCAACTGAACTTAACACTAGTGTGTAAGGCCCACCCAACTGAACTTAACACTAGTGTGTAAGGCCCGGACTACCCAACTGATCTTAACACTACAGTGTGTAAGGCCCACCCATCTGAACTTAACACTAGTGTGTAAGGCCCACCCAACTGAACTTAACACTAGTGTGTAAGGCCCGGGCCACCCAACTGATCTTAACACTACAGTGTGTGAGTGTGTAAGGCCCATCTGAGTGTATGTGTGACTTGAGATTTTTCAAGTGGGCCGTGACCCAGTAAATGTTGAGAAACCCCAATAGGATGATGATATTGTTCATGTTGGCTCACTGGAAACACTCTGCCACACCAGTGTGTCTCAAAGTGTGGTCCAGGGACCCTCACGGTTCATTGAGGGGGTTCCAAGTAATTAAGATTGGCCTTTGAGGGATTTTTGATTAATAAATCACACCCGTGTGAAGTGAGAGGTGCTAATATATTAAAGTCTAACTCAAGTTGATAAGGTGATGTAATGGTGATGTAAAACAAACGGTGCCAACACAAACATTAAACGCCATTAACAATAAAGAGACAATATGACGCAATGAAGCACATTATGACGTACATTTTCCCTTCATTGTTTACAAAACAAACATTGAAATAAAGACAAACCTAGCTGTATCAAAAATACACAAATGGATGTTTTACCCTCTTTGGCATGATCTATTGTTACTTGTTAGGTATGTCCATATTATGACCACAGATATGCTCTACAAATGTAACCACTTGAACCCCAGCATGCCTATTCTGAGGTGAACATCTGCCAAAAATTGCAGATCTACCAGCTCAAAACGCGACACGTTAAGCTTGCGGATCTTCTATGTTTGGTGAAGAGAAGAGGTCTTTTCCACAAAGTCTCTTTGTGTGGGTTGTCATATTACCTTTCAGGCTAAAGCGTAGGCCACAAAATGCACAACTATAGGGTTTTTCCCCAGTATGAGTCCTTTCGTGTAATTTAGCGTTACCCTTTTGACGAAAGCTCTTGTCACAAAATCTACAGCCATATGGTTTTTCCCCTGTGTGAATCATCACATGCATCTTCAAACCTGCATTTGAAGGACATTTCTGGCCACAGAATGTACAATGAAAGCCTCTATGAGCCTTTACCCCTTTGTCAGTCCTCGTGGGCGGAGTTTGTTCTTCCAACAGCTCGTCGATCATGACGGACGACGATCTTTCACTTTTATTTTTTCTTTGTAACTTTCGTACCGGCTGAGCTTGGCACGTCTGCTCCCAGTCGTCGTGGTCGTCGCCGTCTTCGGTGTCAGAGTGGTACGACAGAGGGCAGAGGAGCTGCTCCTCAGCTGGTGGTCGAGACGTTCCACAGTCCAGGCTGGAGTTACTCTCCTCCTCCGGTTCCTCTTTACATGTGGGAAGGTGCAGCGAGTCTAGTGGGCAAAAAGGGGAGAAAAAACATGAAATGTTTTAACCTTTTAACCTTTTCTCCATGCAGCGTTTACGCCGTGCTTTGCACCTGTGGTATAGTTGAAGGGAACTAATACTGCACTGTGAGAATCCATAGCAATGTTATTCCAATGTAATACTTTGGTACAAAAAGGTTTGAGAAATACTGATTTAGAAGGCATTTGTCGAATCGGCCTCAGTTTAAAGGAGAATTCCATACTAAAAGGCTTTCTTACCTTTCTTTGTAGTTGTTACGTCCCCACCAAAGAGGTCCAGGTGTTATTTTGTGCAAAAGCTCCTTATTAGCTATTTTCCCTACCATAAGCCCTCAATGAATTGCATTGAATTGAATGGGGCTATGGGGTGTTGTGCTAATTCGCTTATTTCCATCGCTCAAAATTATATTTTTTTTGTATATATCCTCTCTTCATAATGTAAATAATATCCCAAGCGGCACACTTTACTACTTATTTCGATGGAAATAAGCAAATTAGCATAACACCCCATAGCCCCATTCAATTCCCATTCAATGCAATGTAATTGCCATATGGTAGGGAAAATAGCCAATAAGGAGTTTTTGCACCAAAAAACACCTGGACCTCTTTGGTGGGGACGTAACGACTACAAAGAAAGTAGAAAAAATAAGAAAGCCTTCTAGTATGGAATTCTCCTTTAAGTGGTTTGCAGGTTAATTCAACTCTCAGAGTTGAATTACCACTGAAAGATTGGAGTTCCACATGTTTAGGTCAGTTAACCTTGCTCTTACCTTGGGAAATGGGGTAGATTGGGTGGCTGGCCGGGCGGTGCACATATCCTGGGGCGTTGGTCCTAGCGCAGCTGTCCAGGGCTTTGGATCCTGGGGGCCGTCCTCGGTAAACCTCTCGGGACCGGCCTGTGCCTCTCTTCACCACCGGTCCGTTTGTTTCCTGTCTCTCTGTCTCCGCGGAAGCGCCTGAATAAAGTATGAAAATATAAAGATAAATCCTAAAAAAACAATGAAAATGCCAAAGATTAATCTTAAAAAACAACTTTGTCTTCCGAGAGCTCATCTGAAATTTGAGTCCCCAACTCATTTTCCCATGCCAACTTAATTGCTGATGTAGTGCCTAGTGGGCCCCTGCTAGACTGATCATGTTATTTAAGAAGGGTAACTGACTTGATTGTGAGTTTGTGACAATTACCGGGGCATAATACAAATCTTGGAGCCATCTTCAATGCTGATGGAAATGCCTGAAACTCACTTGCCCTACATGTAAAGCACCTAAACAAACTGATTCTCTTCCTGTCCTACATGTAAAGCACCTAAACAAACTGATTATCTTCCTGTCCACCAACTATGATGAAAGTGAAGCTCTCTCAAAAGTGGGAGAAAAAGGTTTGGTCATTTCAAATGAGATTTCAACAGATATTGTTTATTAAACACCCCATTCAAACCGGGTCATTTAAAAAATGTAACTACTTTGACCAATTTTAATATATAGTGCTATGAGCGTATGCTCATAGCACTATGAGCTAACTATACTATACTACTATACTATACTAACTTATTGTAGATCTGCTATTTTTGAAAAAATCCTGAAAATTTGTGCAAAATCTTTGAATACAATATATATAAGTGAACATTTCGAAATCTTTATTTCTGGGAGTTGCTGGAATACAAATACCTATATGACCTATATGTATACAAATACATATGATTTTGGGGGTCCTTGACATGATAAAGTTTGAGCACCTCTGATATAGAAACATAAGTTTTTAAGAAACCCGTTAGTTAATTTGTAGAATCAGCCTCAAGTCTTAATTTTGTATTACTGTAGGAGCCATGAATTGGTTTATCGTTAGGTTTTATATTTGGTCAATGAAATGAATGGGCCGTCACTGGTGTTGATTGATTGACGGGCATATGGGCTGACCTCAAAACATCACCTGTTCACCTGCTTGGCGAAATGTGAATCGCAGTCTGTGGCTCCAAATGGTGGCGACAATGCCGAAACATTCATGTTGACGGGAGAGAAGATCAATCAGATTCAAAGATTATATATTTGAGAAATTGGATCAGCTTGAGGCTGCAGTCACACTGTTGAGACAGCCGTCTTATCAAAGTCTGATGAAACACGGAGGGGTAAGACAGCTCCAATTTATTTCCAATGAGAGTCACGTGGTTTGATGAGACAGACTTGTTTTATGCCTTGTGTCTTCCCCCCCCCCCCCCCCCCCCCCATGAAACAAATGGCAGCGGTGGCCGAACGGTTTGCGGAGTGGTCTTGATATCGGAAGGTCGCTAGTTCGTATCCCCGGACCGGCACGTTAAAATGACCACCGCTGAAGTGCCCTTGGACAAGGCATTGAACCTCTACCATGAAATGTTCTATGAGCAGGGCCTGGCTGTAAACAAGTTCTTGAGCGTAGTCCAGTTACCCTGGGTAAACATAGTTCCTTTCCTTCCTGACAGGCGCCTTAGACGACGACAAAATCAATTTATTTTCTAAGCATTTGTTTTCACTAGTGTTTTACGTCTTTATACATAAATTAGAGGCTTAAACGTACCTGAAACAGTGTTATTACACACAGAAATAGCTCCAAGGTGATTTGCTGAAATAAGTTTAATTTAACTCTCATGGCATGCAGTATATATATCAAATCAATTAACTGAAATAAGTTTAATTGAACATACTATCAATAAAACCATCAAGGCCTGGGAAATTAGCCCAAATATATAAAAAACCAATATTTTCACAAACCATGAGAAGATGCCTTCTGTTTTTGATATAATCTTTATTGACAAAAGAAAACACACATTAACAAAAGATCTGTCCACAGATTTTCCAAATGCACCGTGGCTCACCCATCTGAACGTGTAAGGCCCACCCATCTGAACGTCACACTACATTAGTGTGTAAGGTTGAACATCACACTACATTACAGTGTGTAAGGCCCACCCATCTGAACATCACACTACATTACACTACAGTGTGTAATTACGAGATCTTTCAAGGGGGCCCTGACCAGAAAATGGAGAAAGCACACACAAACCTCTCCACTAATAGTTTTCCTATATGAAAAAAAAAAACATAAAAAAGAAATGTCACACACATTTTTCCAGTGCATATGGGAGACCTTGTTGACAGATTTGGAAGAGATTTCCAAAAATGAACCAGTATATAATGTGTAAAATCTATCATTTACATTGGAATGAACGAGCCTGGCTGGAAAGTGTCCAAGTGGGAGTGTCTAAGTGGTAGAGGGCGGGGCTTTGCTAAAGGTGAGATGAAGGCTCTGTTCCATTCTGGTCGAACAGAGTCAGGGTGCTGATATTGTTGGTTCTAACTTCTAAGTAATTAGGATTGGCCTTTGAGGGATTTTCGATATAAAAATACACAAATGGATGCTTTCCCCTTTGGCATCAATGTCCATATTATGACCACAGATATGTTCAAATGTAACCCCAGCATGCCTATTCTGGGAACATCTGCCAAAAATAGCAGATCTACAAGCTCAAAACACGCTACGTTAAGCTTGCGGATCTTCTATTTTTGGTGAAGAGAAGAGGTCTTTTCCACAATATTTCTTTGTGTGGATTGTCATATTACCTTTCTGGCTAAAGCGTTGGCCACAAAATACACAACTATAGGGTTTTTCCCCG